>NC_142216.1:7472500-7785000 GCF_049639895.1 Pseudopodoces humilis
ACAGGCTGTGGCATTCTTTAGCTGGGTGTTTATGGGTGATGGTTGCTGAAGAAGGGGGGTAAGTGGTGATCTCAGCTCTCTGAGCTAAGGGAACGGGGTGTTTGAGACTGCTGTAATGAGAAGTGAGTAAAAATGGCAGCAGGGAATAGATTCTTAATTTAAATAATGAGCGCCCTTTGTTGCCTGACAGATGGTCATTTTCTGAGAAATGCAATGTCTCTTTGGAGGGGTCAGATTGCTTGTATTTACATGGAATAATGAGGGAGAGGCACCGGTCCCAACACATGCTGTGTTTTTCACATTTTTCCAGGGGTATTCCCAGCTGTCTTTGAAAAGAGCAGATTTGATCCTTTGCAAACCTTGTGTGAATCTGACCACGCGTTATTATTGCACAAGGAAATCAAACAGTGATGGGAGTGTCTCTGATACTCAGGCAGCTATTATAATGCCCTTTAAGCATCTTTAGTTGCTAGAAAGGAAGCTTGATACTGATGCCAGAAAACATCTTGGGCCTGAATGTGCCTTTACTTGTGCAGGGCTGGCTGCAATCCAATATCCAGTTATCTGCACGCTGATGGCGTCTCTGGGATTTAATTTGTGGGAAGGCAGATGGATGGCAAAGAACTTGCTTGGGGCAGGGCACCTTCCTACACACTTCCTCCCTTGCTGCATCCACTTTTAGTGCAAGAAATAAAGATCAGGCACCGAATATTCTGTTTTAACAGTTATTTATTCCATTAGTTCTGGCGATGGGCAGAAGGGGTTATAGAGCAGGAGGGGTTTTGGGTACGCCAGGAACTCCTTCTTGTTTCATGATATTTTAACTGGGATGGTGGTAGTCCTGTTAGACATCATGTCTGCTCTGGCTGAGGTGTCTGAGTTGTCCATCTGCTTCTCTGGAGTGTGCAGGTTCTTGCTGTCTCATCAAACAGAGCAGAAAGGGAAGCAGCCTGTCCCAAGCCAGTGGGCAGGAGACAAAGATCCTGATGGATTGCAGTGGCTCATTCTCCCCTTATGTTCAAGAACTTTGGTGCTTCCTGGTCAAGGTCAATATTTTGTGTACACAAGCATTTAAAAGAGGTACAACACAAACAAACCTTTGAAGAAGTAGTTTGAGCCCCCAGAGAGGAACTATTAATGCCAGTTGACCCTAGCATGATTCTTGCTGTTCATCTGTCACCTCTTAGGCTGAGGTTTTAGCCCAAGTAAGCCCTTACAGTCCCATTAATCTTTTCCCTAAACAGCAAGGAAAACAAACGCTAGTCTTGAACCTCAAATTCTCTTAATGTCACAGTCTGTACTTGGGTGTTTGGTTTCTGCCTTCTCCTGTATGTGGGTCCCCATTCTGCCCTATTTCTTCCAATGCCAAAGAAGAATGAAGACTCTGTGGATGAATGTGCACGGATGACCATGTCCCAGACAAAGGAGAATTTAACTTGCAGATATACCAAAACAACCCTCTTTTGAGCTCCCTGCAGTAGTGCAGGGATACATTTTGCTATCACACTTTAAAAGAACCCCTAACACCTTCCCAGCCTTCTGATCCTGAAAGTCTAGAAGGCACACACAAGTTTGAAAACACTAAAGGCAATGACTTTTGTTTTGTTGCTCGGCAGCTGAGAGCTGCTCCCATAAAATTCAGCAGTTTTGTACATCCTCACCATGTGTTCTTTAATCTCTGGGTAGCAATGTGTTTGGAAGAAGCAAAGGCAACCAACACCCATTTTTCACAGTGAATCAGCTACTGGTGTCAAATTCTGGTCTGTGTTTTTTGCCAGAAAAGGCTTGTTGTCACCTAATTTTGGAGTATGCCATGTCAGGCTGCAAAATCACTTGTTTCCTGGACGTAGCCCTAAATTATATACTCCCCGTCAAGTCTTGAAGACTGAAACCAAAACTGTATTGACAGGGTTTT
The DNA here is from genome assembly GCF_049639895.1 of Pseudopodoces humilis. Classification (NCBI taxonomy): domain Eukaryota; kingdom Metazoa; phylum Chordata; class Aves; order Passeriformes; family Paridae; genus Pseudopodoces; species Pseudopodoces humilis. The sequence continues at coordinate 7,474,416 of NC_142216.1, forward strand.
TTCCCCTTTTGGTTAATTCCTCTCCAAAGGTGGTTGCCTGCTGTTTTCCATATACCCTGTGCTCAGACTGACAGAAAACAGATTTGGGCAGCATGGTGTCCCTGTCGAGGTTTTTGCCATTCTGTTGGCTGATGCTCCTTGCCAAGAGCTCTGTGCATCCAGGAGGCAGCTCCCAAGGACCTCAAATTGCTGGGCAGTTTGCAGAACACTGGCCTGATCTGAGTGGTTTCCTGGCAGTGTATGGAAGCATTTGCTTTGCTCTGGCATGGGTAAGTTGTTACAGCTTATAAAATATTTTCTTTTAAAAAACGTGTTTTATCTGGTTGACCTGGAGAGAACGAAATAAGTGTGCTTGCCAGTGGCATCCACGTGGACAGAGCTTCTTTTCAGGGCTGGGAAGAAAAGGAGGAAGACAGGAGTGGCAGAGCAGTTGACAGTGTGTAGTATGACAGGGTGTGAAACCTTTAACCAAAACCAAAGCAGAAGTAATTTTTAAAGGTTAGTATTCTAAATTTAGCTTCAAAGATGCAAAAAGAAGATGGGTAAGTGATACAACTGGTATTTCACAAGCAGTGAAAAATGTGTCTTAATCAAAAAACAAAGGTTCATGATCTTCTGCACCCCCTCACAGGTTGTATTTGTGCTCAGGGCTGACAATTGTGTGTACACAGGGTGGTGATATCCAGGGCTGATGCAGTGGTGTGCAATGGCATGCTCCTAAAGAACCTGCCCAGCTCTGTTGTGCTGTGTGTGAATGCAGGTAATGAAATGCCAAGGGCTTTCATTACACTTCCAAATATAAAGGAAACCTTCATTTATCCATGTCTGGAGAACCAGAGAGAGAATCAGCATCAAAGAGAGCCTCCTACTGAAACCATTTGATGTTATAAAGGATAAAGAGTATCTGGCAGAGGCCTTAGAGGGGGGGAAATCTGACAGGCACTCAAGTGCTACAAGCAGTCCAGCCTTGTAGCCTCCAGTTTAAATGCTCCAAGAGTACAATCATAATGCACAGGGGCATTCAGAGCATAAATTGATGTTTTGTCTTTGCTTTTTTTTTTTTTTTTTACATTGCACTAAGAATTTGCCCTGCAGCCCCTGGATTAATTAAATGCTGACAGTCTACCAGAATAGGGGTGGAGGTGCTCTCCTGCCCTTTGGATGTGTTGTGCAGAGTGGAGTACACAGTGCCCCTAGGAAACGAGCTTGTTCCATTAGGCAAAATCAATAAGGCAGAAATCTCTGTGAAATTCTCCTATTAAATTACAAATAGACTAAACCCCTAAACCAGGTGACAGTGATCACTGCTTTTATGTCCAGGACATATGCTTGTGGGAGCACGTTGGTCAAAAAGGCGCATGCACTCCTGCACCTTTGAGCTGCTTCCTGGGGTGGCTGATTTTTCACTTCTTGGCTATAAGAACAAAATTTTATTTTGCCTCTGTGGCTATCAGCTGTTTTCTGAGGTACTTAGTGTAACTGGTATTCATGCAAACATTTACCATAGAGAATCATTTAAGGACAATAAATTCATGCTCTCTCCCCAAGAATGTTGTCCTTGATGTCTAATTTACTTTGGTTGCAGAACAGTTTTCTTGTCATGCCAGTTTTATCTCAGATCCAAGCTTGGTGGGCCATGAAGAGCTCGAACAGCTCTTCAGCAAGTGCCACCAGTGCCCAGGCACTGCCTGGGATGAAGCAACAAACATGCCATGCATTTACTGTCCTCGAAACCTGATCTTCTTAGGACATGAAACACAGGGAAAAAATTGCAAGGAAATCATGATCCTTACTAGTGTCATTTTCACAGGAGATTGGTCTCCTGCTGCCCAATCCTGAAAAAATTCATTTTACCTGCTAATGCATGTTGGTTTTCTTACACCAGGGTGGGGCAGGGAGCAGTGGAGTTCAGCTGAAGCACCTAGGGCATTGGGAATTAGAAGTGTGGGGGACTGGGTTTCTTTGGTTGGATGGGAGAGTCTCCATCTCAAGAAACTCTTAAGAACAGCTGGATAAGTTTAGTCAGATGTGTTTTCCCCGACTGACAGCCCAAGGAAAGGGTTAGGTCACTTCTCCTGGTCCTTCCCAGGGTTATTTGTCACCAGTTCTGTGCTGTGTTAGGGTGCTGTGTTCCAAACTACTTGTTTTTTGGAGGTTTCCAGAATTAAAGTCCTTCTTACAGTTCCTGGAAAAAATGGCTTTTGGGAAACATATTTTGTTATGAGGGTCAGAGACTAACACCCTTCCCGGCATCCATAGCAACCTGCCGTAAGAATCTCTGATTGGAAATCTTGTAATCTTGCTTGGATGCTTTTTGAACAATTTCCAGGAATGTTCTGCTCTTTCCCATTCACAACTACTAAATATATGCTCTGTTTGGACTGCAGACCCCAGTCTATTTTTATCTATATTTCCAGCATATTTTAATTTTTCTGCCCGGGGTAGAACAATTTGGTCCGTTCTTAAACCCAAGACCTTGCTGCCCCCTCTCCTGCCACTGCCTGATTTTGGCATCACTTACAAGAAGTTTATTATTCTGGGGTACTTCTATGTGGACAAGGACTGTGCCAGATTCTGACTGACTGGAGACAGACTTAAAACCAGAAAAAAATACGGGCAGGAGAAAAAGGAAATTAGTTGTCCCTACGCAAAGGAGTAACGAAGAGTACAGAAGTGCTTTATCCTGTTTGTAAATGGTTAACTGAGTTTTGGGGCAGAAAATACTGTAATAGAACAGTGAATAGTGAATTCCTACTTGTGGAGCATTTCTCATTCCTCTGGGTTGAAATGGCCAAAGGTTTTCATGTGTAAGGCAGAAAACAAATGACTGCTTGCTTTCTTGTCCTCCTGTGTGCTCATATTTAGCAGGGCTTTATTTATTTGATTAGATGCAAGGAATATGGGCTCATTGTTTACACTGCATGAACAAGGATGGCAAAAAAAATACATTTTTATCAGTGCTACTCTTGCCTTTGGTTGCTACCCTGGCCTCTGGAGTGTTTATTTCTGCATCTGGTGAAGATTTAAAAGTGGGGAGCAGGATTTGAGAAAATATTCTCAGGCATGTGGGTAGTGAAGGACTATTCAGTTTGAGCAGGGTCTTGATTAAGCTTATATATCTCCTTGTGACCTTGACATGGAAATTCCCCCTTTAAATAATGTTTATAAGTCTCCAGGGTCAAATCCAGGCTACTGTGATGCAAAACATGACTAATGAAATTACTGTGTCCCTGAGCTGACAACATCTTGCTGGGCCATAAAAGCTTGAGCCTAGAGCAGTGCTGGGATGTCCCAGCTCTGCTGGGAACCTACCTCCAGCCTTTGGGAAGGGGGTTAAATTCAGAAACAATGACGTTTTTAAGTGTGGGTTGAAGCATTGTGAAGCTTCAGTCCCACAGGGACAGCCATGGTTCTGTCCCATTACTCCTCACTAACACCCACCACAGCAGCTGGCTTGGCTCTACTTAGTTATTTTTCCTCCAGACAAGGACTGTGACCTTTTATAGTGACAGAAGGAAACCCTCCCAGCAATACTGGTGCTTTAGAAATGAGGGAAAAGGAACCCAAGCCCTGAGTCTGTTACTACAGAAACAAAATCCTTAATCCACCAGGGCTGGATGGTGCAGCAGGGATGCTGACTGGAGTTTCCAGCAGAAAGGCAGGTGAAGGGGTTAAAGACAAAGCTGGTACTTGTTCCTCCATGGCATTATCTGTATGATTGCTTTTCATATCTTGTTTATTGTGGTTAGCGGAGCAGCTATAATATAGAGTGCTAGATGCAATAAATCTTGTCATTGCAAACAGCACACTTTTCATCAGAGCTCGAGGAATTGCAAGGTAAGCATTCAAAGGCAATCTATAGATTTAATTATATAGAAAGCCTAACCCGTGTGTAGATCTTGAAATAAATTATAACTGTGAAGATTGCATTATGTTCAGTTTTATTTGTATTATGTGTATTATCCTGTTTAAGTTGTTTAGTTGTTTTAGTTATGAGGACACGGGGAATGGCATTGCCAACACAGTGTCTTCTGTGGTTTTATATCAGCACTGAACAGCCAAGGATGCTGGTAATTTAAGGGATAAGAGTTTTTCAGCCTTTCTGACAGCTGTGTCTATAAATTTACACTCCTGAGTTTTAAAATCTTCTCAGATGCTAATTGTAGCATCAAGAAATCCCATGGGGCAAAGGAAATCATCTCTGATTTTCTTTACTGAAAGAGGCCTGTGACCACAAAGCAAAACACCGTGCATCAAAGTGACAGGTCCAAATTGCTCTAATCTCCAGCTTGCCTCTTGGCCCTGGTCCCCACCCAAGGGATGCTCTGCATGTCCCCCTGCCTCGGGCAGGAGTGAGGAGGTGACTCGCCCTGCCAGCAAAAAACACCCACCAGAGTCCTGGCTGCTTGGAATTACAGCAGTTTCAGCAACTTTCATTTTTCCCTGACTTGCAGAGCCCCCTGCTTGGTGGTGCTGATGTGTGGGCCTGGGTAGGTTGGTTGGCCTGTGCTGTGGCATCCCAAGGTGGGACTTTCCTCCCCCACCACAAGCTTTGTGAAGGCAGCAGGAGTGCAAGGGGTGATGAGGGATGGTTTTGCTGAGACTGGTGTTCTTGGGAGATGCCAGTTCAGTGAACTTAAGTTTCTGGAGGCTGAGCTGCTCTGCTTTGGGCAAGGTGTTGGTACAGTGATGGTTTCCCCAGCTGAGGTCTGAGGGGGCTGCTCTCCCTAGGAGCAGCAGGAATAGGACTGTTAGAAATGGAGAGATGGATTTGTCACTGCCAATTAGCACGAGACCAAGCTGGGTGAGAACAATCAACTCTTTGGCAAACACCTGGACATGATCCCTGGCTGGCAGAACCTGTTCTGGCCTTTCCAGCTCAGGAGCAGGGCTGGGGAGCTCCTGGGTGGTTGGTAAATGTGAGGTGTCACTGAAGTGTTTCACCTGGACACAGCCAAGGATGCTTTTGGAGCACTCCTACGCACCATGAGTCAGGAGAAGGTTGCCCAATATGCCTTCAGGGTGCATGTTGCTCAGACAGGTTTGTCCAGGAAGGAGCACCAGAAAATTCCTGCAGGAAAGAGGCAGAGCAGGCAGTGGATGTGCTCCAAATTCTCCACACCTTTCTCATCAGCAGCCCTGAGCAGGACTGAAAGGTGTGTGCCCATTTCACTGCCTCACCGGTCACCCTGGACTTACTGTGGGGAAATGCAAACTGCAGATGAAAGATGTAAATGTGCTGCCAGTTAATTTCATTAGCTTGGCTGTAAAATTCAGGAGCTATTTCACAAGGGATTTTGCTATTGGTGACACAAGGAGACTCAGGAATGGTGCCAGGCAGGAGTGGAGGGGTCCCCACAGCACCAAAACCAAAACAGGACTAAGTTTTGGTTCCAGTTCTGTTTTTCACTCGTGGCACTGCCTGAAGTCCCCTGGCTCTGCAAACTGCTGAGTTTGTCCTGTGCTTCTGTTCATCATCCTTTGTTGGACAGAAGGATTTCCTGTTTCAAAGTGAGGGCTGAAAGAGAAGTAATTGGTAACTGCAAGGGACGCTGTTAAATGGTAAGAGCAGTGTAAATATGACATAAAAACTAAAAAGCTCATTTTCTTCCATCTCACTTTGCTGAAGTAAACCACATCAGACTAGAAAATGTAGTCTAAAATCAATAACAGCTAAGCCTCAGCAGAGGCTTATACATGTACTTAATTAGCACAAAAGCACAAATTTATTTTCATTCATAAGGAAGATGCTGAGGTTTCACTCCTGCTTCATTGTCAGCAGTACCACTCTCCTTGTGCCCCCTTTGCCAAATCCCCTGAGGCCTGGGGACAGCAGCATTTTGGATTTAACACAGTTAAGATGCTGTTTGGGGTGAATTAAAAATATAATAATTGTCTGGTAACTGTGCCAGAGGTAAAATTTTGAATAGCTATTTTCAGCTGTGTGCTGGATAAAGATAAAGCTGTGTGGGATAGGCAGAGCATGGCTCAGTCCCCTCCGTGTCAGGAGCAGGAGGAGGTCACTGCCTGATCCCAGCATGAGCGAGGGACCACCTTGGTGGGAACTTCTGCAGCCCAGCTCTCTGCTTCCCTTGCTGTGCTTTAACTTCAGGGATTAGTTTTTTCAGCCATATTACTATACATTTGAGCAGCAGCACAATCCCAGAAAAGAGCTCTTTTGTTCATACACACAGCAGGAGCAGAGATGTGTAATTTGTTTGTGTGGACTGGGGAAATCCTGTCCCATGTTGTTTTTAATGAGATGTTCTTAAAGCTGGGGTTTGTGTTGATGGCAAACCTGTGATCAGAGCTGGTGACAGCAGCTGTGCACACAAGGACTTGTGCTTATTAATTTCACACAGACATGTGATCATGAAGAAAAGTCCTTTCCCAAAACTCTCCCAGGACCTGTCTGTACCTACCTCATAGACCTCTGCAACTCCTTTTACCTCTCCTGCTCTGGTGAGAAAAGCAAAGCATCTGCTGTGACCTTCCACTTGTCCTGGTTTTGGACAGAGCAGGAAAATCTCTCCCCTGCAGCTCTGCTAAAAATCTGTGTGGTTTCTCCTGTGCAGGATGGATAGCACTCAGAAGTTGGGGTTTGAGCTATACCCTGTTGCTTGCACAAACCTACATTCTTCATGTCTCCAGAGGAAATCCCAGTCCTCATTCATCCAGACCATAGCTGGGGTGATTCTGGGCTACCCTAATCTCACTGTTATCTTTCCAGAGCCTTCTCCAGGGCCTTAGTTTGAGATTAGACCCTGGGGACTGGCGCTGTCCCTGCTCCCCCTCTGAGCAGGCCTTGGTTGGTGACAAATGGGCACAATCATGGCACGTGTCTTGCTGTCAGCATGCAGAGCTGGTTTGTAAATGGAGTGTTTTGCTAATGCAAGAGGAAATGGATGGATATTAATTGCTCTCTGGCAGTTTGTCATTTTTCCTGTTGGTTATTGATGAAATAGCAGTGGCCTGGGGGGAAACAGCAGAAGAGACACAAATGTTAGGAACAACCTGAAGTCAGAGGAAGAACCCTTTATTGGCTGGAAGCAGAAGTAGGCTGCATTTTAAACTGAACTTTTCCCACTAGATTTACCAATATCCAAATATTTCATCAATTCTTGGCCTCACCATGCTGCTGCCTCATACCACTGCTGAAAGAAAAACTTCCTCTTGAGGTCAAAACATCCTTTCAGTATTTCAAAATGAGCCGTTTTGACCACTATTTCAATCACTTTATATTCCATGTAAAAAAATATTTTGTCCTTTACAGATAGAGTTACAGCTTCTTTAAAGATGCAGAACTGCAACATCCTTTGGTTGGGGGGGAAGTCCAGGGGAGAACAGAGTGCACTTGAATTGCTTTTGCTGTGAATGTATGGAAAACCTGGACCAAAAAGGGAATATTAATGCTTTGCTCTGTCTGTTTGCACTTTGCCTTTCTCAGTGATGCTGCCTAGCTCTCAGCAGGCTATTTCATTTACACACACATTTCTAATAATCCTCATTCTGTGCTTCAGCCTCTTCTCCATTTTTCTTTTTCCCCCCAGTTCCCAAATTCCTGGCACTTGGAGTAGGTTGGGCTGTCCAAGAGCTGGTAGACAAAACAACACCATGTTCTCATCACCTTTAAATACAGGAAAGATAGAGGCTTTTCCTGGAGAAAAGGCTTTGCTGTTCTGCATTAAGTAGCATTTGAGTTTCACATCCCAAAAATGAGATTCTATCCTTCTCCCTGTGAGCAAGGCTGGGAAAAACTCTAAACAGACATAGAGCAAACAGTCATTGAAATGCATCACTTCTTTTTTTTCTTTTCACTGCTTTCCCTACCCCTCACCTCTGATGTAAATTGTTATTTGGCTGACACCTGGTGCCTGCCACCTACATCCTGTGTGCCATTAACATCCTCTGCACCCACTGGGCCCCTTATCTCCAGGAGGCATGGCTGCATCATGTGTACCAGGTATAAATGTGCTCCTGGGCAGGGGGAAATTCAGATTCCCCAAAACCCAGACTAGGAGGGATGAATGGGTTGCATGGGGCTGGTTTTACACAACCTCAGACTGAATTTATTCATTTCAGCCAGGATTTTGTGCAGGTGCTGAGACATGGGGGGTTTGTAGGTGATAAGGTAATGCTGGAAAACCTGGGGGGAATTTTTTTTTAATTGTATACTTATGTGGGGAAACTGTTCTTCAGACTCTTGGAAAGAGTGGCTTGGCATGTGTGATGTGATGCCATCAAAGGAAGCCAAGCTTAGCTGGGCTTCTGGCTTGGGGTGATGGCAGGGGCTTCTCAAACAGGGACAGACAAACACCAAGGTGACCACACAAGTGATGTCCTCTCTTTTTGGGGCTTCCTGAGGCAACCCCAGCTCAGCTTTCATGCCCCTGGAGTTTAGGATCTGCCCTGATGTTTCTGCAAACACTCCAGAAAAGCAGTTCAGAGGATCCCTCCCAACCCCTGGAGTGGGACCACGAGTCCTGTGGATGTCACTGTCACAGGTGAGAGGGACAGCACAGCCTCAGGAAGGGACCCTGTGCGCAGCCTCCGAGCTGCTCCTGCTGCTGGCGTCCTCCTGACTTCAAAGGCAGGAGCTGAGAGGTTTCTCAGAGCCTCAGCTTTGTTGTTCATCTTCTCCAATGCTCATAAATTATCAACAAACAACCTCAGCTATCAAGTCAGTGAGGAGGACTGGGTAATTATGTTTGTGGTTCAAAATGAGGGTTGTCAATTTTAATTAGGGAAATCTGAGGGCACAGGGAATTTTTAATGTTACTACCTGAACTCTGGAGTGCTGCACAGAAAACAATTGTAAATGAAAAATTAATCAGGGCTTGGTAGGGAGTGCAAGGGGTGATCCTTTTACTCCTATTTTATAATTTTGCTTTCTTTGAATCAAACTTGGGTCTAGTGATACAACTGCTATGAAGTTTGATTTTAATTACAATAAGGAAAAATACAGGCACATGCCAAATTTCAAGGGAAATCAGGTTTTTAGAGCCAAACAATCACTACGATTTGAATATATTTCTCAGGTATGAGTTTCAGAACAAATCCACTACCTGATGGGTGCTGGTCTCTGGGGTTCTGGTGTCAGCAAGACAATTCTGAGCTGGTCCTTATGGCCCTGCCCCTTCCCTTGCCCTGATGCTCTGCCCTGGTACAGGCAGGATTTGGGCTCTGCACTCTTTCTGGGCAGGGCTCAGCAGCAAGCATGGAGGAATCTTAGGATTAAACATGAGTGAATGTCGTTCCCATCATCCCTGCTCCTCCTAAAATCTGGGGAGTTTCAGCCTTTAATGTCACCAGCAGCCAGAGGGGCTGTGTTTGTGTGACTGCAGTATCTGAAGAGCAGGCAAATGTCAGCCGATGGTGGGGAGTGTGTGTAAGTTTTAATCAGCAGGCCAGTATCTTCTAATTTATTTTCCTTCATTTAGACAGGATTTTTTGTATTGCATGTGATACTGTGAATATTTATGATGAGAATGTTTTTTCTCTACTGCTGCTGTGATTAACTAATTTGGTACTTCCCAAGGATGAGCACAGTGAAGGTTAAACTGATCAGGGGCAATCCTTACCTGGCATTATCCTTTGAGCATCAGCAGAGTGGTTAGGTGGGATTTTGGCACTAAGGGTTGTTTTTCTCAACCAGACAACTCTGCCTTGCTTTGGATGTGCTTGGTACCAGCAGAGCTGTGTCCTAAATTGTCTCAAGACAGCAGAAAGATGTTTTAGTGGTCTTAGATCAGCCCAAAGAGTTTCCAGGTGGAATATTTCTATCAAGGAAGGCTGCAGCCAGGTGAATTTGTTCTCATGCCACTGTACCCACAGTCAGCTAGTTAATTGTTTGATTCTTCAGCCTTTGGAGGGAAAATGTACACAAGAAAAATACGCTCCTGGGAGCCTCCACATTTGGGGTGGTTTCTGCAAATTGCAGCTGATGTTTCAGGCTTTGCTGTGATTTGGGGCTGGGAGGTCAAAGTCTGACAACAAAACAATTTGACCCAAAGATTTTGAGACTTGGGGACAATGATTAAGACACTGTTACTTGGTTCCTATTTATTATCCTTACTCAATACAACTCCGTATCTGAAGATCTGGCCTGTTTATGGGTTTCTTATGTCACGAAGAGACAAGCTGGGGGATGCTGTCCTGTAAATTGTTTGGTGCCCTCAATTATTTCTCTCCAGGAGCCTTCTTTGTTCAGCTGCTTCCCAGGCAAGTGCCTGGCATTGTCTGGAGGGCAAAAAGTGCCATCACTCATCTGCACCATGGTGGAGAGCTTGTAAACTGTCTGGCTGCAAATGGGATAGAGGGTGGTAATTAAAATGTGCTCTCAGAACACAGAAAGAGGTTGCAGACAAGTATTTATCGTCTCCCAGGCCTCCAACAGGCTGGTAAAACATCAGAGCACATTTAAAACAACAGCTTAATTAAATGGTACTACAGCCTTAATCTTGCCTGGGAAAATAATTGGCTTATTTCCTCTAAACTGTGCTTTTAGAGAAAGGGAAGGACAAGAACATACACAGTGAAAAACTTGCTTGTCAAAAATACCTAAAACTGCAGTCAGGGGACAAAGCATTTGGCTGGGCTTTAGGAGAATGATCTTGGTTCTGCTGATGGCAACTTCTCTAAGTCCCCCCTGCTCTCTGGGTCTCCTTCACTCTGTCCATGCAGGGACAAAGCTGGTTTGCAAAGAGCAGAGCTGCAGCAGGCAGCTGACACTGCCCTCAGTCCCACCTGGGCAGCACTGCCTGTGCCTAGAGGCCGTGGCATGGGTTGGTCTGAAACAGGCATTATGGGGAATTAATGGCAAATGGGTGAGGCTGAACTGAACAGTAAAACAGGGAGGAGGGGACGGAGTTTCAATCACAGGCTGGTGCCACCCTGTCCTCTCCCCACAGCCATGCCAGGTACAATTCAAACTGGGTTAAACCAATGGGCAACCACTGCCCTCCTCAGCCCTCCAGACACAGGTGATGGAGGGGTAACACAGCTTCAGCAACTGGATTTAAAAAATGCTTATGAGCCCAAATTGAGCCTGGCTTTTCTCTCTGTGTCCAGAAATACTGCTGTTTCTCTGAGTGCTGTTCACTGGGCTGTTCTGCAGAACATCACTTTGGAGCAGGGAGCTCTGTTAAACCAAGTGAAGGGTCTGATCCCAGCTCCTGCAGTCTGATGTAGTTTATTTTTGGAGTTTAACACAAGTGTGGCAGTGGGATCTGGAGCAGAGCCTGTGGATGTGCAAGGAGAGCGTGCTGGCCACAAGTGATGCCCAGATACAAGCACCCCAGCAAGAGCCAGCTCTCCATGTCTGGGTGCCGTGCTTTGAGGGGTTTTGGTGCTTGTTACAAAGTGAATCCCAAAGATGACTGTAAAGAACCGCAAGCGCCTTCCTCCCTGTCTGTTTGCATTTGTGGGATCTGACCTACTTCTTATTTGTAACACAAAAGCCTCCCTTGTTTTCTGACTTGCAGTGAGCTTCTGCAGGAGTGCTCAGTGCCTGAGAGTTCCAGCAGCGTCCCAGTGTCTTGCAGTGCAATGAGCTTCACCTCAGAAAAACCCCCAAGGGAAGGAAGGCAGATTAATGGGAAGCTGAGTTAACTGCAGTGTGCCAGGACATGTCCCCAGCCTGGCATCTCTGTCCTGCCTCTGCTGGCACCTGAGCTCAGAGCCAGCCCTCCCACTGTCAGGGTGTGGGGGTTGCTGCCCTTCTGCTCCCAAAACCCAAAAGTGCAAACCCGCAGCAATAAATCCTGCAAAATCATCGTTTGTGTGGCCACAGCCTCTCCCTGGTTCTGCAAGGACTGGGATGGTTAAACCTGCTTGGGGTGGGGGAGTTCTGCAGTCCCTGTGCAGCAGCACTTGGCAAGGCAGCATTGCCCCAGCACACGTTGCTCCTCCCGATTTGCAGCATCCCACAGCTGTGTGTCCCTGTGTCCCCATGGGGACATCAGCCTTTTTCTCTGAGCACATGCATTTTGTCTTCCCTGCTGCCCTCTCCCTGGGGCAGAAGCAGCTGATGTGAGCAAGGGAAGAGGCACACAGGATGCACTGTGGATTTTAGAACTAAGCCTGAACAGCAAGGAAACATTAATATATGCTCTTTCCCCTCGAAAATATTTCTTCAAAAGACACTGCAGCTATCTGGGATGCTCCTACACAACAGCAAGTCATAAATGATGGCTTTCTTCAAGGAGAGTAGACTGGAAGTTCAGTTAAATACATCAAATTAACTGTCAAAATAATCTTCCAGGAGTTGATGAGCCTAAAGATTAAATGGCATGTTATTTCTTCTCTCTGCTTTTTTTATCTTAGCAAAAGGGATTTGCAGTATATTTCAGAATCCATATTTTAAATGAATTGCAAATAGTTTCTAGTAGACTTGGCCTATATGAAAAGATTATTACCCAAAACAACCCCTCTGTCTGGGGGAAATGTAGGTTAAAGAAAAACAGGAATGTAAATAAATGTAAAGTCTTTACAGCGAATTCTGCAGGGGGCATGTTTATTTTCTCTTGAATCCCCAATCCTGGCTTCCTATGCAATTAAAGGCTCTAGCTCTTCATTGCAAAACATACCAGCATTTTGTGTGTGTGTGTGATCAGCAAATATTTGGGCTGAAACTGTTTAAACATAAGCTTTCAATAATCTTTGTTTTGCTTTTTTCCTGTTTGCTGGCTGAGTCTTGGTTTGAATCTCCATAGACTAAAAATACATGATTTTATTGGAAGAACTTATGCATCTTGTTAATTTTGCTGTTTAGCTATTACCAGGAAAGTCCTAATCCTCCTTTGACTGATGTTCAGCGTCACGTAGTCAAACAGAGATACAAGACAGGCAGTAAGAAGTTGTTATTCTGAACCTCAGTCTTCAGGTACCTGAGCCCACTGCTGCCATCACTCATCTACCACATATAAAATTGCATGGCTCTAACAAAACCTCCTGCCACAGGCTGGGAGCAAAAATGAAAACAAATAGATGCAAAAAGGTGATAAAAGCCAGCAGTGGCAGGGGGTATGAGGAGGCACTGGGCAAAGAGAGAGGTTGGTAGCAGTCAGTCCTGATTTTCAAGATAACTGACTGTCTCTGAGGCTCCTTTCCCACGTTGTTCCTGTGTGAACACTGACAGGGAAGGATGGCATGTGCCCAACCCATGGCTTCAGCCTTAGCTCTGATGCTTATCCACGTGTTTATCTGGGGCTCTGAATTTCACCTGCCCTTCTAGGATGTTTTATAGGCAACAGCTAGTGATTTCTTTAATTTAATGAAGGGCCTGTAGGGCAAGTAAGCAGGGAGAGGAAAAGAAATCCAAAGCTGCTGGAGGATTTCCCCATTTACTGTGCTTCTGGATGTTCATGTCCAAGTTTAAAAGTAACATTAATTACAGGCATCTAGAAAGGGCCATAATCATCTGTCATTCATGGTGACAGGATGACATCTCCTGTTTGGATGTTTCAGCATTACCCTTTGCAAGCTCAAGAGCCCAGGCTATGATGATAACTACTTCTGACAAGCTTGGGAGAGGAGTTGGACATTTTAGGTGTATGTGAGTGTGCAGGGAGGTGGTGTGACAGCACAGATGTGTGTTAGGGCCTTCTAAAGGCAAATAAAGGACAGGTATTTTCATTATGAGCAATCGTAGTTTGGAAAAAAGGGGAAATAAACACAGGAGAAGGAAAGCACTGAAGATGGGGTACCTTGTGTGCTCTCCATACGGTTTCTATTGCAGATCCACCACCACATCCAGAGCCCCATTAAGCCAGATACTGTACCACCCAATTACCTTAAACTGTTCCAAACAGCCAACACACAAAGTGTGATAAGTTGTTACAATTTGGCAGTTAATTTGTGCATTTTATTCTTGCCCAGTTTCCACATTTATCTAGGAGCACATGTGAAAACAAGGCTCTCCTTTCCATGGACCAGGGTCACAGGCTCCCACTGGCTCAGTGACCTGGCTAGAAAGGACCTCTGTGGAGCACAACTTCATCCTTTGCTTCTGAAAATCTCATGGATTTTCTTGCAGTATGAATTCCAGAAGAAATGCTTGTTTGTAAAAATAAACAAACTCTGGTAGCTATTAAGAGTTGGTCTGTTTATTCCCTCCATCTATGGTGTTATGATTGCAGCTGTCATCAAAATCTTGCTTGCGAGTTCCTAAATTGAGTAAATTGGATGGGAGAGCAGCAGGGGCAGGAATGCCAGACCCAAATAATGCTGAGCATTGCTGCATGCTGAGCCTCCCCAGTTCAGGACTGGTAGGCACCCATGTGCAGATGAACAGATGGCCAGTATCACATCTCTGCAGAGCAGGGCCTCAGAATGGCAGGTCTTTTTTTGTCTGGGTGGGTATTTTCCCTCCTGTCAGATATCAATCTCTTGGAGAGCTGGCATCTCACATATCCTTCCTGGCTTTGGCTTCTCTGTGTGTCTGCTTAAAGTGGGTCTGCTGGCTCCTGCTCTCTTCAGAGGAGTGCGGAATTGGAAGACCCTGCCTGCATTGCTGCCTGCCCCACAGAATGTTCCTGTGTGCCCTTGTTGCCCATGTGCTGCTGTGGCACATCCCTGCAGTGCACTGCAGCTAGTTCACAAGCCTGGGCTTGGTCACGTAGCTCAAGTGTGTGAGGGATGCAGCACCTTCATCACTCTTGATTAACAATGTGTCAAGAGAGACAAGAGTCACTTACCTGTGAAATTCACTAATGATGTGTTGTATTAATAACAACACAAATGAAGAATAAAGAACAAAACAAACAAACAAAATAAAATCCCCATCCAACACCAAATCCAAGTTAAATAATGTAAGGAGTGTCTCCTGTGATCATCTCACGGTAGATTAGATCAATAAAAACCTCTGAATAAAGCCAGGAGAGTGGCTCTGAGCCCAGAGCTCTGCAGCACTGGCAGCATTCTCAGCCCTTATTGTGGTTTACTACAGAAATGTTTTCCCTGTGCATCACAAGGTTCCCTGGCTGGGAATATACAACCATTGTTGAAATAAATATTTCGTTAATTTTTTTCTTGTTGGAGGAGAGATCAAGCAGTAATTCTTCACTGCCACCTGGAGAGAATATGCAAAGCCAATTCTTCAAAAGGTCACTTACACCAGGCACTGAATATAAATAGAAAAGGAAATCTGTATTCGTTCTCCCTTTGAGTGGATGCTTGACATCACAAAGTTTGGTGTGCAAAGCATTTTTTTATGCTTATGGAATAAAGTTTTTAACCTGAACTCTTGAGAAAGTTTGTAAGAATCTCTTCTGGGTCTTGACATGGCATCTCTAACATGATGAATGCCTTTCTTTGCCGTGTTTATTTTTCTCCCTCAACTGAACCAGTCTCACAGTGTTTATTGTGTAGTTCATTATTTATACCGCTGCATTCAGCTGCCCTCATCGGATCAGCTCCTTCTGTGCAAACACACAGTGGGAAAGTCCCTTCTCTAAAGAGCTTTAGCCATCGGTGCTAATTAGAAGACAAAGGTGCCTGCTGCTCTCCCGGACTTTGTTGTCGCTCACAGTGACAGGCAGTTTGTGTTCGCTGATGTCCCAGGAGACAATGGCATTGTACCTCCCACGGCTCTTCTGCCAAGAGTCACCGCCCAAGGGTGCAGGTTCAGCCGTGGAGGATTTACCCAGCCCGTGAACAGATCAGCATTTGCAACACGCTCCTCGCCTGTAGGATGCTGAAGTTCTGGCATGTCTTTGGGTTTTTTTAACATAAAATAAATATCCCAGCCGTGGGAGGTTGTCATTTAGGTGCCATTCTGTTAGGCAACCAAAGAAACCTGGCTTTTCCTGACAGGAATGTAGCAGAAGGTGAGGCCATGGCAGCACTCTCCAAACATTCTGTTTCATTTAAAGGACTCAAAAGGATTTGAGCTGCAACTTCTTCCATCTTTCTTTATCTTCAACGTTTCCAGTCTCTGTTTGGGAAGATATGAAGGAATGGTTTCCCACATTTCTGATTATTACACAAGGGGAGTGCAACATACAATGAGAGTTAAAATGATTTATAATGTCGAATGCTCCAAAGGATACACAACACAGAGAATGAGAGAACTGCTGGAACACAATCTTTTGGCAGTGCATGAAAGCCCAATAATGATCTTGGAAATGTATTGATTCAGGGATTAGCATGAAAGGCATCCAGCTAGGATGCTTTGTTCTGTCTTGGGTGGCATCACTGGAGACCTTGAGGAAGGTCAGCAGATCACACTGACTCTCAGTCATTCCAGCTGGAAATTGGGCAAGAAGCAAAGACCTCATGGAGGACCAGATGCTGTATCCACACTCACTGTTCCAGGACAAATAAAATAAGAAAATGCTTTTCATTTGTTTGAGCAGCTGTTGTTCTCCAGTGAATCTTCCTCTCTATCATTTTCAAATGCAAATTGGTTAACTGTACATATTTCAAGTGACAAAGATAAAGAATAATTTAAATACATAATCCTGTTGCCACTGAAATGGCATCAACCACAGTTTGATACAGCAGTCAGAAGGGTTACAAGTGTAGTGACACAGAAAAGGCCAGTTGTGCTAGCGAGGCACGTCTCCTCATTGCATTACACAAGGATTTTGAGAGAGGACAGAAAAGTAACACCATGAAATAAGACCTGGAGGATCTGAAATGGTTTTAGTTTTAAAGTACAGCTGCTGTGTCACTTGCTTCTTTATCTCCCCCAGCTATTTCTGCAGTGGTGGCCATTAGATGTGGCCAGAAATGCAGACTTGGCAGCATAGATTGTGTGCAAAGAATCCTCTCTGTCTTAGAGGAAGATAAAGCCATGTCAAGCTAGAAGCAGAAAGCTGATGTATTGCAGTGTAACTCTCCTCTGAGCCCTGCACAGCCTGGTGGGGTGGGATGGGCAATGCTGAGACCACACAAGATCCAGTCCCAGTGGGGATTTTGCCCAGTGGGCAGCTCTGGACAGGACATTCCTGCCTGGCAGCAGCCCTGCCCTCACCCCGAGCTCAGGCTCCTGCACCTGGAGCACCAGGAACTGCACATCCACCACTGCTCACCTGGGGACAGCCCTGTGGGGACATCCCTGCAACCAGAGCAGCTCAGTCACTGATTTTTTAGGCAGTTTTCACAATACACCAAGTCTGACTGCAAACTACAGCTCCTTAATTAATGACTTGCTGGCTTCCTTCCCAGCTCACGGCTTCTCCATTTAGACTATTCCAGTCACATACACTCTCAAAGCAGCTTTGCTTTTTACAAAGGCAATCCAACAGATGAATAAATAACAATAAGCTCCAGCTGAATGCATTCAGGAAACTTTTGATAGGAACTAATTTATTTTACTTTATTATTTAGCAAGCCAATATATAAAATTACCTATCACAACAGCAGATGAGCTGATGCACTCGCTTCCTTTTAGCTTTTGGTTGCTGCTATTGAAAGGTTCAAGTATATTTTTTGCAAGGCAGTTATGTAAGAAAGAGGTTTCTTAAAAAGACATTTTCAGGATTTCCTGAGTACTGAAATAGCCCTGCATCATCAAGCCTTTGAAGTATCTAAGCTTCATCTTGAAAAGCTTACACTCTCAACTGGTTTTAAGGAAGACATCACTGAAAACCCTTCCATAAAGATTACAGCTGACACCACCTGTCCTCAGGCACAGTCAAACATCCCACCACACGGGTGAAGTGTTCCCAGGGGATGGCTGTGCCCCCCAGGAGTGGAGCACCAGCTTAGATCTCCCTGCCCTCAGCTCTGGAAGCAGAACCCATTGCAGTTATTCGTCTCCTCTAACATGAAAAGGGAGCAGCACACACAGCAAAAGTGAAACCCCAAATTAAATACAACAAAAGCAAAATATTCCTTGCACATACAGTCCTTCACTGGGGAAGATAATAGAGTGTGCATTATCTCTGCTAGCTGTGACTACCCTTGAAGGGCACTGGTGTTCCAGGCAGTTTCTGGGCTTCTCCCTCCTGCCAGAGGCTGCAGCATCATGTTCAGGTTTGTGTGACAGAAAAACCCATCACAGGCATGTGGGTGATCCTAGAAAGCAGGGGGACTAAAATGAATCTCCAGTAGTTTGGCTGTCCTTGCCACACTGACTCTGCTCTGACAACACAGTGTGGACAGACTCCCTGGAGTCAGAGGAAACCAGACAGGGCAGCAGAAAGAGCAGCCAAATATATTCCCCTGGCTGTAAATAGCTGCTACTACAGAAAATATTTTGGTGGTTACAGTGAGTTTGTACTCCTGAAAAATACAGTTATAATGATAAGGGTGAAAATTGGAAGAAAGGGAACTCATTTGTTTTGGATCCCCAAGATGTCCAGTAAAGGAAAGCAAACCTTCAGTAATTCCAAATGTGGTAAAGGTTTTTTTCATCTTTAGATCTTTTCTATTGTATTCTGATCTGTCTGCTAGACAAAAGAAGCAGCCTGAAATACTTAGGCCCCATTCCTGAAAATGAGAATCAGTTAAAGGCCTCAGTACCTGAAAAAATGTGTGCGTCTTTTCAAGAGCCATAACTATATTTCTATACAGTCATATTATCTGAAAATCTTGTTTTGCAGAAACAAAAAAAAACTGAGCATGGGTAACTCTGAAAATTTTATGGTAGGTCCAGACAGTAAAGAATTATTAATGGAAATCTGTCTATGGCATACCAGGAGATCCTGAAAGTTGAGTGTGTCACACGCTTGAGCTGCTTTATTTGTACTGTCATTTATTCAGCAGTCATCCTGGTAGTTTTTCTACCCCTTCAACTTTGTGAAAATGTAGAACATGACACAGTTTCCTTACAAAGCTTTGTGTGGTTATATAGAAATTAAACTTGTCATTACTTAAAAAAGGCCACAATGTGCAAGGAATTTGTTGGTGTGTTTAAGAATTGGAATGACATTCTGTTCAATTTTAGAACATTTAGCAATTGCTTAATCAAGAGATGTGTCTAAAAAGTCAGTAACCTGAAGCTGAGGGATTGGTAAGCAAAGGCAAATATACAATTCTAGGAAAGAAAATAAATTGAGAAGAAATCAAGAGCTTAGTAGAATAAATCCATAATGGTGTATTTTCTTCTAATGTATTTAAAAAGGAATTAAATGGCTAAGACTGGCCAATGTGTAAAAAAGAAAGTACTCAGATATAGAGAAGTCAATTTTAAGAGGGTAGGTTAAGTCTTTGAGTACTTGAGTACTAATAATGTCCCCAGGCTTCAAGGGGATAAAAAGAAGAGAGCATGTTCAAAGTAAATAGAATATTGAGTGTACTAGAAAGAGCTAACACAAATTAATTTCTAGGGTTAATGATAATGCAGAGTAATGTGATATGTGTCTAGCAGAACCTGTGGAAGAGAAGAATGCCAGGCAGGGAAGGGTAGTGGGGAAAAAATTCTCCTCCTCTGTTGCTATCAAATGATTGTCCATCTCTACACATCCTTCCTAGCTCCCAAAGGCACAAATGCCAAACTGTGCCTGGCTGTCAAACTGCCTGAGTAACCAAGCAACTCCAAATATATATGTATACACACACACACATATATATATATATATATATACATATATATTAAATGTCTTCCTTTGCCTCCCATATATAAATATAGGCAACAGTACCCTGGCTTGGATTCTTAAACTGATTTCCCATTTCTATGATTCCCTCCCTGAATACAATCTGGGTTTTTTTTACTTTTTTTTTCTTTTGCCAGTGACCAAAAAATATTTTGCTGCCTGTCTATTTGAGTTCTGGCCCTTAACACCCTGAGCACCCCACAAGCCCTTCTTGCCACCCCAGCAAAGCCAGGCTCTAACTGGGGTGGTGTCTCCTGCTCTGCAGCACAGCATATGCACTTGCAGTGATAATTTCCAAGACAATTCAGCTGTGCTTTGAGGAATTAGTTAAACCTCCAGCTCTACCTAGAGCTGAGGAGTTTGTGGGGGTGGGGATGCTGCATGAAAAGTAGGCAGCATGAGACAAATATAGAAGCTGTCAAGGGAAGCTTATTTCAAGCTTGTCCCCCCAAACCCACCAGTCTATTATTCCAACCATAAATTTGTCCTTTAGTGTTTGTTTTTCTTGTCTTAAAGTCTGAAATGCCTATTTCTAACATCGTGAAGCCTCAGCTGTCATATCTACTTTCCTCTTATTGCAAGCTATGCACTGAAGCACCGTGCCCTTTCATATCAAATACATCATTAAAATAGAGCCTTTTTCCTATCAGAAGGAAGCTCTGGGTACAGCTATTCAAGCATTTTCTCTCCTAGCTGAGCCAATCTAAGACATTCCCACCTTCCTGACCTGTTTCTGCCCACACGTACAGTTTCCATCCCCTCACGTGTACCCTGGGGGGGAGTGAAGGGGGGTCCCCATGAATATGATCCTTGTGGATTAAACCCAGTGCTCTGAAAACACATCTCAGCACATCAGAGGGGGCATTGACCCCTGCCATGGAGACGGGGAGTGTGTCCTTGTAACCACATCTTCAGACACAGCTAAAGACTGTTTCTGCTGCTTACAGGCACTTCCCAAAGCAATGCCTGCAAGCAGTGAAAAACCTGACCTGAAACCTTTATACAATTCTCCAACAGCCAGCTAGAGACGAGAACCATTCATTTATCTTTAATGGCATTCTCTTTAGCCATTTCCCCAAACAAAATTAACACCCTCAAATCCTCAAATCAATTCATCTTCCACACTTATGCTATGTTTAAGCAGCATACTGTTATTTATTTAATCCTCTTTGGAAACAGTGGAGTTGCTGTGAAGAGAAGAGCCATATTTATTTTCAGGCATTTGAAATTCATTCCAACTCTGTACTCATAGATACATATGAAGATTTATATCTAAAACACAATCCAGAGTGAGTGTCCAAAGCTGCACTGCAGTCTCGTAGACCTCCTTGCATAAACACAAGCCTCCCAAAAGACTACAGCCCCCAGGATGCACCAAATTCAATGGCATTTCTGGAACCAGGGTGACAGCTTGCATGAAGAAGCAATTAACCTGCCTTGGCAAAACAGAGGGGAGTGGGAAGAGTCATGGCCACAGCTGCTACGTATTCCTGAAAATTCGGTGCAGCTGCCAGCTTGCAAGACAACCCTGCACTTTCAGCTAGTGAAAATTTGCAAGCTGTTTGATGTGCTGGTTGTCAGGAGGAAAAGGGATGCTAAAAATGTCTGGTGGAGCGCTCAGTAAAGGCTGCCATATCCCAGGAAGGTACTTAAATGCAAAAAAAAGCACCTCTGTGAGCAAATGCTAGTGGGGTGCATTTGCTTTGGAGAAAATGCTTTAAGTTAAACTTGCGAAGGAGCAGAACAAAAGCTGAAATGTATCACAATGGGTGTTCGCATCCACAGCGCACTAATGAGCTGTTCCACCTAATGAATGAACCCGTGTTCCATGTTTTGGGGACAATGCCAACAAGCTGCAGCTCTGTGACACACGTGCTGACCCCCCCAAGGGGTTCTGTGCTTCTGCCAAGCTCGGGCCAGTCTTGCCAAGCAGCTGCCATCGCAGGGCACAGCGAACGCTCCGGGACGGAACCGTCATTTCCACAGTGATCTGTAGCTGGGTGCTAAGTGTGTATGAAAGTTTAGCTTTTTGCAAACCTGAGAGTTTGGGAAGAGAAACAGCCTTGCCAGTGCTCATCCCCTCAGCAGAGAAGAGCTGGGTTAATTAGATTTGCATCACCAGTTGCATCTGCTAAATCAAATTTCTTTAAGCCATTCCTGTTCTTTTCCCTGGGGTGAAGATGCTGGAAGAGAGGTAACTTAACTGCAGACAATAAATCCTCTTTATTTTCACATTTTTGCAAAATCTTAAAAATAGAATACCCATTTGTTTTTTCTCTAGTCCTGTCAGAGTTAGGGACTTGGGTGTGTATTTGTACAAGATATATGTGTACATCTATAAAAAATCTTCCCCTCCTCTTCTTCTCCCCCACACATACGGACTCACTGCAGCACTGGAAATTCTTCAGTTGCTTGCTAAGGAAATGCTCTGAAGAGTGATCAAAGGTTAATGAAAAGTTCAGCCAAGGAGCAGACCCCAGCAGAGACAGCAGTTCTTTAAAGCTTTCAAACAGCTGACAAGAAACCATCAATAAGTATTTGCGGTCAGGGATAAAGAGAAACATCTTTTTGAACATATCCAAGCATGAAACCTCCATGGTAGTTACCTTATAATATTATCCCTACATGTCAAACCGTGTCATTTTTATGAAGAAGACTGATTTATATATGACAGCAGCAACTTTTTACAGCCCTCAGGGGCTGTGACTTCAATAGCTAAGATCCAAGTAGTAGTAGAACTGTAGTCTACTAGTCCCATACCAAATGGCAGTGGGAGGAAGATGATTGTTGTGTTTTCAATCCTGTTACCAGACTTTAAAAAGTATTGCCTGAAACTGCAGTCAATTTGCTTTCAGGGCTCAATGAAAATGGACTTTGTAGTCCATTTTTATGATTATATTTTTCTTTTTTATATTTTTATTGTTTATTATTATTATTTTTACTTTTTTTCCTGTGTTTCTCATGTTTTAAAATAGAACTGTCTTGAAAGTAAATTTTTGCTTAGATGCCTGGGAAATTTTTAAGGACATTTATTTATGTTTTGCAAATGTTCATGTTTTAAAATGAGTGTACTTGTGTTGCTCGTGTTCCTTGAGCACTGGCAGCTCACTCACGTGCACAGAGCCCCTCATGTGGGCTCTGGTTCGTGTTGTAACACCACAGTCAGAGCCTGGGGGCTCGTGATGGGGGGAAGATCCTGGAGAATGTGCTCTGGAGGAAAAGATTGATCCTCATTCTCTGGGGTTAATTATATGGTGGATGCTGATGGACTGGATAGAGACATTAATACCTGTAAGGTATTTGTAATGGGAGTTTATCATTATACCTATCCTGTTATTGATTGAAATGGTAGTGACAGGACATCCAAATCCTACTGATTAATTTAGATATGTTAATTGAGTGTGTGTTCTAAACAGGTTTGATGCACTAGTGCACTTTTCCCTTGACTTTATTTTCCTGTCGCCATGGTGCTGTATATGTAAACACGCCTTCTTTAAAAATATCAAATATGAAAGCAGATTTAAAGCATTTTAGAATGTAAGTACTGGGATCAGAAAAACATGTGTGGTGTTTTGACATGAGCTGAAAATATATCCAAAGGCTCCTTTCCAGCATGCTGACAAAATGTATAAATTAGCCTGGCAAAGGTCTGGCTCCCACCAGAGCTCCCAGCACCATGCAGAGCCCTGATCCAGCAGAGCAGCCAAAACCACTGGTATGTGGTGGATAATCATTTTCCTAGCAGAGATTCTACCTGTGGTTATCACAATAAGGGAAGGCACAGGGAAGGCAGCAGCTCACTGCCCCTAAATTCAGTGACAAATCAGGATTGCTCTGTGCCTGGCTGCTGCAGTGGTGGCTGAGAAACCTCCACGGTGGCCTTGGCTATTCCACCAGTGGGAAGAGAGGGAGCAGAGTGACCCTGCAGAGGAGCAGGGAAAGACAGCACTTCCTAAGGAGGAGCCCTGAGCATCACATCTCATGCACCAGCATTTCCCTCTTAAGGAGTCATTCAGTGCTCTTCATTTTAGGCCCAGCTTTACCAGCACTGAGAGCCCTGGCCCTGATTACACCAAAGTCACACAAGAACCACAAGAAGGAAGGTAACATTAGGAATGTAATTCCTTTTAGAACATTACAGATTCTGTAATTTACACTACTAATTCCTACAGATGCTCTGGAAAAGGCCACTTAGAGTGTTTCTCAAGCATGCTAGGACTGCTGGTGGGAAGTTCAAATTCAAAGCACAAATATTATTGCTTAGCCATTGTACCTAAAGTACAAAGGGGTCATGTGGTCTTTAAAAGTTGTTTGAAAAAAGAAATCTTCCCCTAGAGAGATCAGCTTGTTTCTCTGAGGAATTCTCTGCTCCCAGGCAGATCTGTAGTATTGATGGGACACTCATTCACGTTCCCATCTTGTCTGTTCTGATAGAGGCTGAAGGAAAATCTCCCAAGGGAATGTGTGTGGCTGCTCGAGTCCTTGTGTTTCATTACTGCACCTCGCCTGTCCTGCAGCTCAGGCTGGTGCACTGCTGGCAATAAAATACTAAAGATCAAGCTGGAAATCAGGTCAGCCACTGCCTCTGTTTCAGCTGTTCTAATTGCTGCATAGGACAGCCAGGCACAGAGACTCCAGAAGGTTCACCTTTGCCTTTGCACTGAACCCCTCTCTCCACCTTGCTGGATCTAAAGAGGGGCTGCATCTCTGAGAGCTATGAATTGGGTAAATTACTCCAGGTAATTAATTACTCCGGGTGAACAATCTCTCATCTGGGTCACTCCATCTCCCTCCCAGAAGCTGGGGGGAGAGAGGGAACATCTTTTAGCTGATGAGGAGCCCTGAATCACTGTCAGCTGTGAGCTGTCCCCATCCTGCCCCACACCTGTCCCAGATGTTTTACAGCTTTAGTGGCTTTGCAGCTCAGGGGCTGTAGCTGCCCTAATGTGTGCCTGAGGGGGATTTCTCCCTTTATTCCTGCACTGTGTACTTTTGAAGCTCTCTTAGAGCATGTATGGCTCTTCAGTCATGGGTAAGCAGCAGTTCTGGGGTTAGTTTGGTGCTGAGAGGTTTCACTTCTGTGAGTTTTGAAGAGGGTGAGATCAAGTGGGTTGTTTTCCCACAGTTTGCTCCTAGGCTTGTATGAGTCTTCTGTGACCATCTGCCAGGGAAGCATGTCTGTGTCCCAGGAAAGGTAAAAGTGGGATGAAGTTCTCATGTTCTTTATGGACAGCTAAAACCATAAGACTTGTGTTTACTTTTTGTTATGTTTGCATATCATCTTCTGTAAAATTAAACAGTTACTGTTAGTGGGTTACTTAGGCATACAATAAAGCTTAGTGACATATGGTCAAATTAATTCATGTATTACTGGAATTTTCTTTGTCATGCTTCCATTGGCTTCCTGCCCACAATCATTATATTTGAACTTTGATACAGTGCCTATAAAAAATGATCTCTTGAGAAGTGGGTGAAGCTATGAAATAACTTAGCAGCTCTTGGGGGAGAGGTACCTAGGGATTTTCCAGAAGTGCTCAACATGTACTGTACTGACAGATCTGAAAATACAAAAAATTGAGCAGATGAAGAAAGATGTTTGATCCTGAGTGACCTTTTGTGTCTGCTGCACCCTCTTGTCACTCTGGGCTGTCTCTCGCTGCTGTGGGATATATGACACATTTATGAAGGACATTTATTTCAGGTTTTACACCTGAAATAAGAAAGGGTTTTTTTGTGGCTTCTTTCCTAATATTCTGAACTTCTAAGCTATTCAATTCTTCCTTTTATTTATAACAGTTTTCTCTTGGAGTTCATAGAAGTTTGTGGTGGTTTGTCCTGGTATAGGAAAAGACAACTTATATAGGATCAGGACTTTGGGGGGAAAAAAAGCCCAAAATATTTGGAGAAGAATTAACTCTTCACCTGGTTTCTCGTGACTCTAAGTTTCTTGGGGGGTCAGGGTAGGGTGTGTGGAATTGGCAGTGAAGTGTTTCTTAGCCTATAACTAGTGACTGAGGGGTGACCAGAATATTTGCTGTAACTCGCCTTGTTGAGGACCTCTGGCTCACAGCAGAGCTTCTTCAAGACCCAGAACAAAGGGCTCAGTGTCTCACTGCATAGAAATCATTTTCTTCCCAGTGTCTTAACTGCATATTTCAGGTGTGTGGCAGACAGGCAGGGCTGCCTGGGCTCTGTGCCCTGTAACCCTGGATTCTTGCAAAGGCAGGGGACTATCACTTAACTAACTTTAATGAAATGACCAGAAAGCAAAAATGGAGGTCTTTGCCTAGAATCTCAAAGTTCCTTGTTTTGATGCTAGGAATGGACCTCATATGAGACGTTCAGGCAATTCCTCTACTTAGGACAGCAGAAATCTGTATTTGAACAACAAAGCAATAAGCACTGAAATTATTGGCTGGAAAAACACAAGTAATCCATCAGAATCAGGTACTTTGTGAGAATTCTGGACCTCAGTTAGACATGTGCATGTCAAAATTCCAACTGGCAAGGACTGTGGGAGCATCCAAAAAGTTTACCTCTTGAAACACTTGCTTTATATCAGCCTAATCTCTCTGGACAGTAAATATCTGGTGTATTCTCTGCTCTCATAATCAGGTTGCTTTACCTTGGTGAAACTGAGAAGACAATCCAACCTTTGTTTCTGATGGTTGCTTTTCATAAAAGATTATCTATCATCTATCTCCAGCAAAACCAATTATATTCTTCCATATTACATTTCCAGTCATTTCACAGTTGTCTTTTGTACTGTGTAAATGGAGCAGAAAGCCTATAGTAAGTGCCAATCCTGGTAAAGTGAGTCCTGTTTCAGTATATTAGGGTTGATTTGCAGTGTTTTTTGCTGTTACTATACATTTCTGTCAAGGAGGAGGAGGTGGATGCTGTATTGCCAGCTACTGAGCAATTAGACAGGTTTAGCATTTGATAGCGAATGTTGTACGTTGGGATGCAAAACTGCTTCCATTACAAAATTCTGACTCCGTGGTCTCATTGTAAGCCTTGGGACGAAAGTTGTCTCCAAAGAGAATGAAAGCAATAAGAAAATAAATGATTTGCCCTACCACAGTCCTTTTATTGTGAAATTTGCTTCAAGTCCTCTGCCCAGTTATTGAATCCTTAACTTTTCATAAACACGGGGAACTGCAAGAAGATACTCTGCAAGTAGCAGAACTAATACAGAACAGCTTCTCACCAGTGAGCAGCAGTTACTGAGCTGCTCTCAGAGCCAGGATTGTCCTGTGAAGCCATCTGTATTGTCATATTCCAGCCATGTTCTACCTCTGCTAATGAGCCCCAGCAGATTCAGGCTGGCTCCACATCTGGGTCAGCTCCACATCTGGGCTGTGGCTGTCCTTGGGGCTTAGAAGGCACCCAGGACAGCAGTGTTGATAGCACTGTATGGCAGCTACAGCAGCACACACAGGGCTAGGAACATGGAAGAGATGTGACTGAGAAGAGTGTAATGAAAAACAGATCTCTGGAACAGATGAACTTCTCTCAGTCCTGGGCTTCTTGATAAGATCAGAGCTTACTATGAATGGAATATTCCCATCAGCAGTTCCCTTCATAAAGAATAAAGGAACCAATTTTGTTGCCCAGGGCTGCCTGGTCCCACTGGAATTTTCCCTGCGGAGCTGGTTGTGGGTAGTGGAAGAAGTGGTTGGATGCTTCCACACTGCTTGGTTGATGTGTCAGTTTTCATTCCATTTCTAGGGCAGCTTCCTTCACATCAGGATCTTGCTTTCACTCCAGCAATCCAGAGATCAATATTGTCTTCCCAAAGCCAAGGGCAGGGCAAAGGTAACTGGAGCAACAAGATAATTCTTAAGAGGG
Source organism: Pseudopodoces humilis (assembly GCF_049639895.1). Classification (NCBI taxonomy): domain Eukaryota; kingdom Metazoa; phylum Chordata; class Aves; order Passeriformes; family Paridae; genus Pseudopodoces; species Pseudopodoces humilis. Next base: position 7,501,808 of record NC_142216.1, read on the forward strand.
GGTTAGAGGGCAATGAGAGGATGAGTGTGTGGTGTGCTGCAGTAGCAGGGATCAGGGCCTGGGTCTGTGTCTGTTCTCACTGACCTGCTCTGGGAAACTCGGGCTGCTTCAGTCCCCATTTGGAGGGAAACATTCCCTCATTTTCACCAGTGTAGCAAATATAATAGCCCTTATCTAAGGGATTTTCTTCAATACCATGATGCTTCTTATCCTCCTTCCCCTCAACTCTGGCTGCACAGGCAGGCTTAAAGGAGGGAAGGGATCATCCTTTCTCCTCTCTTCCCTCTTAGTGCCCTTACCAAAGAGAGGAAGCACGTTCATGAAGGTAAGGAACTGCTGTACTGCTCTGAACGTGCTTGATCCAGAAGAGGCTTTGTTAGCTGACTCAGCTTCAGCAGCACTGAAATGAAATTAGCAGGTGTTAAGCCTGTTTTGAAATGCTGCATCACTATGACCCAATTAGTAACAGCCTAACTCTTTTAAGCTGCCTCTTTGGCCTTTTATTATTAAAATTTTGCCAATACATCATGTTGTTCCCTTGGTTTTTCTTACGCCAAAATGAAATCCACTTTATTGTATTAAGTGGTGGTTGGAGGATGCTTGTTGTTGAAGGCAGTCAGAAATCTCTTGTTCCTGCAGAGAGCAGAGTGTGTGCAGTTCCTTGTGGAGCTCCGTGGGTAGCAGCCAGGGCTGCCTCACACCAGGGATGTGCAGAGCTGTGCCTTCCCCATGGCAGGAACTGACCACTGCTAGAAACTTACTTTACCTGGATTGTTTTGTTTGAGATTCCAGACTCAAAGCTTGTAATACTTTCCTGGCCTGTTAAAACTCGTCCCTTTTGGAAATGATGTGCTTTGCTTGCCTCTTGTGCCTTCTGACTGGCTATGGAGGTACAGAGAGATCCATATTCTCTGCTGATTACTGTTGTGGCAAATAGCAAACAACACTGCATTTTTATTTTGTTTTTAATGCTTAGGGTGCAAACCTCCCATGCATTCCATTTAATCTTTGTTATGCAGACTTCTGTCCATTTCTTTGCTGCAGATGTTGTTGGTAAAGCAGCTTCTAAGCTGGTTGCGATAAATTGGGACACCTTTCTTGGAAGACAAGAATGGTATCACTCCTCTTGTAACCTTCACCTTCATGGACTCCTATTTTCCTCCCTTGATTTGTTTATTTAGCCTATGTGTTTCCAGGGCAGGACATGGCTTGTTTCTTCCAAGCTGCATCCAGCAGAGCCCTGATCCTCTGATAATGCAGCAATAAATCTCCTGGAGAGTTTCCTGGCTTGACAATTGCATGCTGAGTCCCATCTTCAGACATTCAGGAATCCAACAGGCCCAAGTAACTTGGATGTAACCAGCAAGACAAGAATGAAAACCAGGTCAGCTTTTTGGGAACTAGTGTTTTGATACTCTATCACCATGCAATTACAGGAAATGAGATAACCAAATTTTCAATATCTAGTGCACTATGCTGATAATCTGCCTGCTGCTTTTGATAACTAAATGAGGGCTGACTCTCCAGGTGCTGTTCCTCCTTGACTTCTGAGGTTGACTCCAGCATCTAATGTCAACAGAGATGACATTCATCCATCTGCAGGAGGCCTGTATGTCACCAAAACTGAGTTTATCCTGTTCATTACTGCCACTTAAGCGTGCTGCTTATGCCCACATCCCTCTGAAAAATTCTGTGAATCCCCTGGATGGTTCACTTGTTGAAGGGCCATATCCTTTCTGTCCTTCCCAACACATCTGGTCAGTGCAGTGGCTACACCCACAAACATGAGTCGCAGCTCTTACCTCTGCCATATCCAGTGTGAGGGCATGCTGTGTTAGACTAAAACTGATCTAATCCCATTAAAACCCCCAAGCTGTGCAAGTTTAGACAGCCTAGCTCTTTGCTCTGAGTTCCTGAGTACATCTCTGAACAGAGGAGGAAAAAAGGCAGATATTCATTACTGACTTAAAGCACAGACTATGATGAAGCTAAAATTGCACTGCTACTAAAAGTGTTTGTGAAGAGATTCTTTTTTTTTTTTTTTGTAAAGAATTTCTTTGGCTTGCTGTGATTTCCATAGTTTGTGCTATTTTCATACAGATACAACTATTTGTTGTATAACCAGTGTTTGCACATGTCCTGTATTTTGATACAAATTTTCTAGCACCAGAGCTATCCTAAATGGTCATCACAGTAAACAAAGCCCAGTCAGTGTGTGTTGGGTGAAAGCAGCAGATTTGCAGTAGAACAGCTGACAGAGGAAGAGACAGTGTGAGACTGCAGCCCTGAATCATGTCACTGACTTCAGGCAATGCAGATCAGCAGGAGACAGGACTGCAGCAGATGGTCTGAGTTTGATTAATCAAATGTCCTGAATTAAAGCCTGATTGTTTTTCTTTAAAAAAAGTAGGTTAAAAAATAAAAGCAAGCTGACAATGTAAATGCATGCACTGTCTATCGCTGTTACTAACTTCAAATAACTGAAGGCTGAAGGAACTGTTTTCTTGACAGATCTCAGCACATGGAACATCAGAGTATTTAAAGAGATTTAAAATGTTGTGGGGATCAAGTAGCAAATCCTGCATCCTCTGGAAAGGTTGGGAACCTGGTGAAGGACAAGCAGGACTGTGCTGAAATGCACAGGGCCCCACCAGTCTGGGGAGCTGCTCTGGGCCACAAAACCCTGTTCAGCCTCAGACATTCACCACCCTGTGCTTGAATTCAATGTAGTTGAGGGGCTGAGCCTTCCAATGTGACTTCCAGAGAAGGAAACCAGACCTCAGTTCTCCATGGCTGAGACTGCATGTTTATTTTTTGCTTCTAAATAATGCGCATTTCATTATAATTAATCATCATAACCCAAGAAATGGGGAGAAATTACAGAAGTGGTGAAAATCATATTCAGCTCTGATTTTCTGTCTCTAAAACAGCAAAAGACACCCAACATTTTAAGACTGCAGAATTGAATTAAAACTATAGATTGATCATAAGTCCTCTTGGCTCCAAGCCAAGAGTGGAGCTATTAATTTGACGCAAATTAATCTATGCAAATTTGCACACTGATTTAATGAAGAGACAGACATGCAATCATTTCATTACTTCTCAGATTTTCAATTAGATTGAATTCAGTAGCTGGCCACCATCATAGTCCCAGAGTTTTGCTAAAAGGTTATTTGATGAATATTTATGAATTTGTGACTGCTACAGCTGGGCTCAATAGCAAGTATCATACATTCTGAGTACATGCAAACGATTCTTCAAATATCCTAATACAGTGATTGATTTACCTTTTTTTTGTCTTGACTGCTCTATCTTTAATCCCGATTATTACTCTGGTGTTCTGGTTGGAGACAAATTACTTGCTTAGGGGTAAGTGACTGTTTTAAATTATTACAAACACTGTCTTGTTTCATGGCCATTTCAGTGTGAGACGTGATGTTCTGAACAGCTGGAAACGTGACAAATCTCGCTCAGAGTGCAAACAGATAAAAACTGAGACAACCCATAATACTGCCCTGGGCAAAAAAGGTGTCACTTCTACAGATGTCTGAGATTAGAGGGATGGATTCCCTTCTCATGCAGTTATATAATGATATTCAGCTTGCAATCACACCTAAGGATGTGTTCAGCTTGAAGTCTGAGGCTTCCCCACCCCAGTGAAGCCGGTACCTGCTTAAGCATTGTCCCAGTTTGAACTGGTGCTTCTGAACCTTATCCAGTTTTTGCTGAAATTAAAGCAGCTAGGAAAAAAAAAAAATCTGTGACTAGGAATAGGAGCAAGTCCAACACATCCTATTCCTGCTTTTCATTGTTTCAAGTTCTCAGTTGTTGTAAGGATCCAGATTAAAAACGGAATGCACAATGCACTCATGTACTGCAGGACCATTTTTGAGCTAGTGGCTGTTTGGGGAATAAACCAGGTGAGGAAGCTAGAGTTTTAATGTGCACACACATTACTCCCTCAAGAGTTCAGAAATGTTCTCTTACTGATTTAAGGCCACAGATGATCTCTAGCTTTAAATCTGAAGGTTCAGCCACTTAGTTCCTCCGGGCAGCTACTTTTATTTTTGATAGGCTTTGGTTTGTTTTCTTTCCATCTTTCAACCTCGTGTTTAATAGAAATTAGCTTGGAGTCAGACCAGATCTCTTCTGGAGACAGCCAGAATCAGCAAAACCTATGCAAAATGCTGGCTGCCCTGAGGTGGCTTTTACACCCCAAACTGTAGACAGAATGTCAGAAACTTAGAGTAGAAAACATTTCATTTGGTGACAAGTTAAACAGGGACATGAGGAAAAAGTGATCACATCATTATGAGCACTCTGGATCTCAATTTTTCTATGTTTATCCATATAGGCTCTTATAAAACCTCCAAAAACAGTGTCAGAGCATCTTCCTGCAACTACAGGTGTGCTGTGTAGCATCTGGCATGAGGGACTCAGTGTGTCTCTCTGCATCTCTTCTCAGCTGTGTTACAAATGGGATTTGCTTTGGCTATTCCTGAAGCCAGCCTGGAGAATGCACAGATGATAGTTTGGATAGGAGACTGGGGGGCTGTGAAGCTCTTTAGCTCCCAAAGGAAACAATTCTGAAGTCTGAGGTCAGCATCTTCCTGTTTATCACAAACATCAAACTTTGCCTTGGACTTCAGCCTTTCACTGGTGCAATGCAAGTGAAAGCACAGGTAAATGTGAAAGGCTGTAATTTGTGAGCTTTACAAAATGAGATCTTGAACTGCACAAGGCAACATGGAAATAAGCCCTATATTTTATCTATTCAGAACTGGAAAGAGCTGGCTAGCAAGGGCGAAAACATAGAGATGTCTTAGTAAACTATGATGGAGGTGACAATGGCAACTTCACAACTGAGCCAAAACTGGTGTCACTTGTGCCTTCTGCCAGACTCCGCAGTGTGCCAGTTAAACCAGTTCTGTTGCCATTTGATTGACACCCACATATATTATAATTACTCCCACATAACTACAAAACTGGCTCATTTTACCTGAGCAGGAGTATTTTTTGTATGAAGAGCCAGAAGAGCAGGATATTTCTAGAAAGACAAGAAGCAGTGATAAGGAAGTGTTGACTGAAGGAGGCTGCACCTCCTTTTAGATTTCACTCTCCACTGGAGCCAGGGTGTTAATTTTATTCCTACTGTAATGTACACCATGTTATATCTTCCCACTGACCTCTGTGTGCTATCCAGACTATGAATTAAATCTTCTTTGTGTTGGAGGAGTTTAGCTGGGAAAATGGGAGAGCAGAAGACTTGAGAGGGTTAGGAGGTTACCAGGACAAGGAAAGCACGTTCCCATTCTGCTGAGAGGGAATCCTATTCTCTTTCAGTGCCAAGGAGATTGGTCACTATTCACTAATAGCTCCTGAAATAAAGAATAAAGAATATTTATAAATTTTTGCAATCCCTTTACTCAACAAGGTCAAAAAGGGTTTCATTGTGCCTGTTTCTTGCACTACATAAACACCTGTAGGTTATGTCAGGCAGGACTCAGCTGCTCTGTGAGGAAATGTTGCAGGATTTCAACACAGGCCTGGACTGCCTGGGAAGAAAAGCTCATTCAATATAGGCTTTGGGAAAGTTTGTAGCAATTGTCATTGGCAGGGTTTGTCTATCAGTTATGTAAATTGGAGTACATGGAAAGGAGTATTATCAAACTGGCAAAGCAATACTATCACCAGGATGTAACCTAAGGCTGAACCATTGCAGGGAGGCTGGGCTGAGTGGGGCTGCAAAATTTGACTCTATTAAGGGGTTTCTGATTTCCACACAAATTTATTTGCATGTCTGTGAGTGTCTAATCCTCTCCTACTTATGTTTTTCCTTGCTCTGGAGAATATCCTCCCTGAGAATTTTTTTTGATGTAACAAAGAGAGGTTTCATCACTAGAGATGTGACCATACAACTTGGAGAGGTGTTGCTGCTTTTACAGCTCTATTATTTGACAGTGTGATGTTTCCACACTTAACTGGAGAGCTTGTCGAATGCCTCATTGCTCTCCTGAAAATCGCCTTTCTTCAGAGCAGTGGTGACAAATGACCATCACAAGGCCCAGGGAGCAAGAGGGAAACTGTAAAACTCGGTAGAAATTAATTTCCTGAAGCAACAGACTAAAGCCCACATTTGCACAGCCCAATACATTTCAGCCCCTGGCAGCATTTCTGCCTCCCTGTGGGAGCAGTTGAAGTGTGTCCCCTGTGCTGATCTTGGAGCTGGTTTTCTTGGCCTTTGTGGCTCACTGAAAGGAGATGGCATGTCCATCTGGGCACAGTGAGGTGCCTCTTCCAAACCCTTCCTCCAGGACTGAGCAAACAATAAACACCACAATTTTCCCTTCAAAAAAGCAGGGATATGCAAGAAACAGGACCACCCAGTCTAAGGGACTGGGAAAGTTTTTCCCCCAGTCTTGTTACAGGCCCATGTTGTTTTTTCTGGCACGTCCTTGCCCTTGTCCTTTCCTTGGAAGGGGGCCCTGGATTGGCAGGAGACATCCTGGGAGCTGAGGAGATTGATGTGAGGGAGGAACACAGGAGATCTGTGGCCTCATGGATGAGGCACCCCTGGCTTTACGTGAGGTAACTCCCCTAACGCCATTTGTGGTCAGCTCGTTGCTATTACCAGAGCTGCCTTCAGGAGGAAGGCCCTGGTACACTCCTGAGTGAAGGAAAACCGAGGTAAGGAACATTAAAAAGGTGCTTTTCCTGCCCAGGGCTGAGGGGCTGTCTCTGGGGGACTCTCTGTGGCATCTCTCTGCCCGGGGACCAGGAGGAGACCCCTCGCCATGCCAGGGGTCAGATGCCCTCTCCTGCCCTTGTCCCCCTCACTGGGGCCCTGAGCAGGCCTGGCTGGGTGTGCCAGCAGCAGCTGCTGGAGAAGCGTGGAGAGACTCTTCCCATGGTGCAAACATAACAAGGGAAATACCCAGTTTTAACAATAAAAAGAGTTGCATTGTTTCCTGTGGTGTGCTGCATGGAGGGGCTTCTACTGCAGGGTCTAATCTGCTGCTGCTCCTGGCATTTGTCTGGATTTTGGGGTGTTTCTCTCTGCCTTGGCTGCAGGTAACACTGTGCCTGCTTTGTTTTGCTTCACTTGCACCTGTGTAACCCTCTCCAAGCTGCCCCTGAGTGGGGAGATGGCTCAATTTATTGTCTCGTAATATTAGGTCTCTCAGCCATACTGCAAATAAACCTCAGAGAGAAATCAATATATCCCACCCTTAGCACATTGATTCACAGCCCCTTTCTGATGATGGCTCTTTAACAAATGCAAAAGGCTTTTAAAGACTTACCTGAATGCAAATGTCTTCCATGTGCAAAACACAGCAGAGTGGGGTGGTGAGGAATCTGTGGTCCTGAAACAACTTGCACAGGGTCGCGCAGGCTCGTGCAGGGTTGACTTCTGTGCATGTGAGTGCATGTTTGAGAGATGCAGCCCACAGTCTGGGAACTAGCAGTAAAACAGTGGGATGTTGCCTCAGCATGTGGGCTATAATGGAACTGGGATGGTGACAATACATGACAACAATAAAAAAAATAAATACATAAATAAAGGCAAAAACAAGGTTTGAACCTTGAAGTGCTTTGTGTCAGGAGAAGAGCAGAGCTAAACACAAAGGAGCAGCACATGCCAAGCTATGCTTTTGAACTGCCTGTATTTTGGTGCCAGGCAGCTGAGTGCCTCAATTTTTTGTGTGTGAGAGCCTCAGTCAGATGGTTACAGTGCCAAAATATTGGCCTTTTAGCTAACAGGGCTGCAGTGAAACTGCTCTGGGTCAGGCAGGGCAAGGGGAGAGGCTTCAGACATAGCAAGGATGGATCAGGGGCTGCAGAGGTGGGTCCTGCCAGTATCAGAGCAACGTTCTCCATACTTGCTCACACCCCAACGCCCCAGCAAGGTCCTGGTGACCTGAAAGCCACCCACTATTGTGCCTCTGCCTGTTCCTTCAATTTGCTGTATAGAAAGTATAATTTGTGTTGTTACGTGTTGGGTGAAATCCAGGCACTGTTTAGCCACAGCAAGCCTTTGTGCTGAGCTGCATTTTGGGGAAGTACAGCAGCAGCAGCACCTGATGTCCCCTTTCATATGGCAAAGCACCCACCACATTGACCAACTGAATTCACCACTCAGAGGAGTTGTAGGGGCTTCACAAGGTGCTGTTCTGTGCCCTGGCAGAGCAGCATCAGATCGTCTGTGTAAGCAGCCAGAGACAAGCACTGGCAGCACAGCCTTGAGAAAATGCTGAATGCAGCTTTTTGCTGGCTAAAACAGGACTTGGAGCTCTCTCCTGCTGCTTCGTTCCTGGTGTGTGAAGCGAAACAAGGCTTTGTGCATAATTTGAAAGCAAACAGGATTGTGTCAAAGATATCATACTTTACTATTAATTATTTCTGCAGACTGGAATGACCCATGTGAGTCAGATATTTTTACCACCTCCTCTGGGCAGGTAGATAATACCATGAAGTGCTCTTATCTGATGGAAGTGGGCATCACCCCCTGAATGGTACATTGATACACCCCAGCAAAGAAGCTGACAAAAATAAAAAGAAACAAATTCTATTAGATTTGGAGCTGAGCAGCACATGAATTTAAATAGCTACTCGGTATATTAAGTACATAATTTTCCTGCTTCATTACTCCACTGTAAAACAACCACTAATGAAGACAGAATTAAGAGTTTGAAAAAAATGCTTTCAAATACTTTGCAGTTTAACTCAAAGTAGTTCCTTCTCTAAAAGGGTAGAGCTGATAGTTCATAGAGCTGCAGATACTGCTGATATGCACTATATAGTTGCTCTAAAGGTGTCAGCATTTCAGAGCTGTTGGACTGTACATCTGCATTGCTGCAGCCAATGAGTTCCCACTAGGGCAGTTTCCAGTATTTTCCAAGCTTCATCTCCAGTGAAATTGCAGGTGCTTGAGGAAGAAGGCACAGAGAATAATTCCTTATGTGATTATACAGTTTCTACCACGATAGAACTCTAATCCTAACAGGTCTTTGGGTACTGCTACAGTATAAACAATATTCCAAATGAGAAATGAGTCTTCCAAATGCTGTTTAAGGGCCCTTTAGGAGGCTGTATAGCATGTCTGAGTCCTACTGTTCTAATTCCCTGTACCAGGGATTTACTGTTGATAATTTCATAGGATGAGTGCTTGGCTCATAGTAAGAGCTGGGCATCTGGCAGTGTTGTCTTTCTCTTGATGTCCTCAGACTCAACCAGAGGTGCAAAACCTAAACCCAAGCCTTGACATCCTTCACCTCTAAGGCTGTATTGTTTTGTGACCTTGTTGGGTTCTCAGATTTCTTTAGAAATGCGACCTGCTGGTGTTTGAGCATCTCCTTGGGTCCAGGAGGAGCAGAGGTTTAGGCTAGCTCAGGATCTCATTCTTAGGCAGACTCACCAATGCATTTTAATGCTGTTAGTTCAATAAGTAGAATGTTCGTTTCTTTACAAAAAATCTGTCCTAGAAACAGGATTTGTAATAATTCTTTGTAATTTGGATAGAATTGACACCTTTCACTTGAATGACCCTCTATGCAAAGATATTTCACTCACTGAACATGATTTCCTATCAATTCCCAGAAAGAGCACTGCCCAATCAAGGCACCTCTGCCTGCATGGCAGAACAATGCTGCAGCAGTGGTACTGTGCAGGGTCAGTGAGCTGTGTTTATGTTACACATCTGATGTTCCAGCCATAGTCCCATATCATACATAAAACAACAGGGATTTTCCCAACAAGGAGCTCTGCTGTACCACAGATCTGTTGTGCAGCTGCCTCTGTCCCCCAGCTCAGATCTCAGTCCCAGCAACACCTCAGAAAGTGCAATACTTTAAATAGAATGGTTGTATGTGCATCAGCCCAGACTGATTGTATTCATAAGCTGCCACTGCTCTGGGCATGCACAAGGACAGGCATGGCACCAAAAAATGGAACAAAAAGCCACAGAGGCTTTCATGCTTCCAAACACTTTGGCTGTAACTTGGATATTGGGAAATTCACTTCACAGGACAATGCACAACCTCTGCACTGAGATCCATTTGCATGATTTGTCTCTTCTGTATTCATGAACAGCTCTCTCATTATGGCTATTTCTCACATTTATTTTATTTCTAATTACAGTGATTTATGATTGGGTTTTAAGTAACTTCTCTTGACTGGATCCTACCTATATACTTAATTGAGCCTTGCAATCTAGGCTTCACAGTGGTGGAAGTTGTACATGGAAATACATTTGTAGCCACTAGCTTTAAATTAATCGAAGACTAGATTCTGGAATTGAGCAGCTACTGAAAATGATCTCAGTTTTTGTGATACAGAGGAGGTGAATAAGTTGTTCAAGGTCCCTTCTGAGTCCTGATCTCCCAATCATGCTCAGTGATCCTCAGACTTCCATTCTGGGAGTTGAGTGCACTGTGCCTGTGGATACACCCTGCTGTCCTGGAAGGCTGGCTTTGTGGATGCTGTCTTTCACCTTCGTGCACTCAGCAGCTCTAGTGAAACCTCAGCTGTGACTTTGGAGGGTGCTGGGACCCCACAGCAGAGACAGGAGGACAGCAGACTGCTGACAGCGTTGTGGTGTCGATTCCCTGCGAGGCTGCCACGTTCCAGTCCGAGAGAGCCACCCTGCAGTGCAGCCCTGGCTGCAGGGACACAGTGCCAGGAGCTAACTTTGATGTGACATCAGACTTTCAGTTTAGTATGGCAGTCCCTCAATTTTCTAATAAATTTAGGTCAATGTTGGTCTTTCGTGGAATAATTAGGGTTGATCCATTCTGCAGGGCAAGCAGGAAGAAAATTCATTACTGCACAAGGAGGTCAAAGAGGGCCAAGGTGGAGAATATCTGTGCTCCAAGCACTGCTGTTTAGTGCTGCATCCTAATTGATCAGTGAACTGTGTAAATGCTGAACAGGTCAGGCTCTGCATTTTATATATTGTCAGAACTTTTGAGGCTTGCTTTGAAAAGTTACCTTGCTGTGCTGCATGCTGCCAAGAGAATAGGCAAATGGGATCTTTAACAATTGTTCATTTTTAATTCATGGCAAGTTCTTCTTATGATCTTTACACTGTGCTTGGCCTGCTGAGCATAGTGATTGCCCCTGTAAACAAAATACAACACAAATACAACAACAAACATTCTCCCACCCTTCTCACCTCTTTCCCCCTCATGCCGGGTGCTGTGCAAAGCAGTGGCAGAGCAGCGATGGTTTCCTATGACTGCAAATGACAAAGCTGCTTTGTAGTAAGATTTATTAGTTGGTCTTGGGGGCAAGAAAATTCTGGAGCTAAAATCAAAGCCCACTGAGGCCACCTTTACGCATTCCCTTGGGTGTGGGCTTCCTTTCCTTGTTTTTTTAAGAACAGAAACCTGATCCCAAGCACAGTCTCCATCTTCTACCTGGGCTCCAGGATTCTGGGTAGAATGTTGCCATGAACACCACTTCCCTGCACAGTAGGAAATAGGAGCATCTCCCAGCAGAGCTGGGTCCTTGTATGGCACTTCTAAGCTGGAATTCCAACACTGGGAGGAGAAGTTTTGCTATAAATACAGGGCTTTGTTTGCAAAGCTTTGACTTGCAGGATTGTGCTCAAGTCCCATAGCCTGAGCACTCTGCTAGAACAAATTGCTCTGAGAGATCTCAGTGTTTTTCATTTTACAGTGATTGGAGGAATGCCAAGTTCTTTTCATTCACTTATAGCAAAGAAACTTACCTGACCTCAGGGCTTTACAAAGTGCAATGAGTTAGAATCATCCAGGAATGAGAACTCCTTATGAAGCAAGCTGCATATTCATTTTTACAAGTGGTGCAGGAACAGAATTCCTACTTGTTTCATTAATCACTTTTGTGACAGGCCCTTCACCACTCCTTCCTATCAATGCTAAAAGCTGGGAAACATTGTTTTTCACAATGAGAGAGGCAAGAAGTGGATCCCTAATTATGAATACTATTACAGAGTAGAAGCAAATCACTCAAGGCTGTTTTAAGTATCATGCAATGGAAATCATCACTCAGGCTCAGACAACACGCATCTGTTACTGATATTAGAATTGTTAATGTGAGCATGTCATGGTTTTCCTTTGTGATAAGACTGTGCAAATAAAACAAAAAGAAATAAATTCAGAGGATGCTTGAAATTCTGGTTCCTTCAGGCAGAATTCCTCTGGTGGGCCATGGGCTGTTCACTGTTGGAAAGAGTAGAGTGGAGGACTTGCATCCCAGTCTGCGACAGGTACGCTGTGAGTGATGGTCTTGTTAAGAACAAGGAATTTCTAATCCTGAGAGAAAGAGGCTGAGGTTCTCACAGGAGAAACAGCTTGGCTCTTACTGCTTTGTGAAGTGCGAGATGAAGAGAGAATGTGATTGTTGACTATAAATTCAAGAGGAATAGATAACAGGAAGGAGAAGAACTCTGTTGTTGGCCCGTGTATCTGTCAGTTGGCCCAGTGCTTTCCCACTGTATGAATGCATTATTGAAAGATGTTATGTCTCCTAGAAGACTCTGGTTTTCTTCTAGTCTTGGGCCACAGCAGCTGTGGTACTTCTATGTTTGGCACTAGCATGGAACTCTTATAGTCAAGTTGAGATAAATTTAGTTTCAGTGTGAGGAGGATTCCAAATATGAGAACTGCAGGGATCTGGGAAAGGCACACAGTGTTCAGGCACAGCACCTGAAATAGCCATAAATTGCCTTTTGATTAGTATCTGAAGGATTGCATGACATGGGAGCATGTGACAGCTGAATTGTGATGGCTCAAAATCCTCTGCAGTCCTAAGGGAATGTGAGCTGAAATAAAGACACTGTGTAACATCAGTGAAGTGGGGAAAAATCTACATGAGGAACATCAACAGATTTACTAGCCAATGGTTTCTATTTAATTATTGATAGTAATCCATGTACTTCTTACTCTGTCTTGTACTATTTTACAGTGTTTTCCTCTGTGTATTGAATGTCTGATTTACTAAGGAACTATATGCCTTGGAGTTGTGTAAGAACAATGAATGTATTCATCAGCTTTCATATAAAGCAGCTGTAAGATCTCGCTGAGGAGGGCTTCTGCAAAGAGTTAAGCTGGGGGATGAAGGGAAATGTAATAGAATTATAATAAGATTGGCACATCCATCTAATGTGCTACATGGGCTGTGTCCTAAGGTTGGTTGTTTTGTTCTCCCTCTGTGCTTAGAACTTACAAAAGCATTTCAGAAATTCAGCATCAGTATCTAGGGTAAGACTTTAGCTCCCACTTAGGGCCTGTACAAAGGAGCCAGGGTCTCAAATGGAGGGCTGTGCTCAGCACTCTCTCCTTGGCTCTGCCATGGAGAAACACTGTTTATCACACTCAGCCAGGAGGAATGGGGCACAGATCAATGCCCTGGCCTTCCAGGCTCCCAGTGCCTGCAGAGTGGGGGCTGGTTACAGGCATTTTGGGGAGTACAAAGGGAGTGCAGTGTTTTGAATTCTGCAGCAGTTTCTTCAGTAAGACTGCTGTGGGATGGCGCAGACCAGGGAAATTTTCCATGGAAAAATTTACCTGAGAGAATTGCCAAACTTTTGTCCAGGATAAACAACCAGGGAACATGAGATTATTTCTGTAGGTTAACCTCTGCCAGTGGACTCACTGAAAGTACCAGGAAAAACTCTCATCCTTCCTCTGCACTGCACTGTATCCTTGCCTTGCATTGGTAAGAGGGAGATTTCCTCATCTGGAGCCTTAATTTTTCTTTGTGCTACAAAAAGCCTCCTGCACAGATTTAACTAAAAGGAGGTTGTAGTGAGGTGGGGGTCGGTCTCTTCTCCCATGTAACAAGTGATAGGACAAGAGGAAACAGCTTCAAGTTGTTCCAGAGGAGGTTTAGATTGGATATTAAGAAAAACTTCTTCACTGGAAGTGTGGTCAGACATTGGAAGAGGATGTCCAAGGAAGTGGTGGAATCCATGGATCCAGTTTCTGGAAGTGTTCAAGAAATGTGTAGATGCAGAGGCATGGCTTAGTGGTGTCCTTGGCAGTGCTGGGTTAATGGATGGACTCGATGATTTTAGAGGTCTTTTCCAACCTTAATGGTTCTATGATATTATAAAATTGCCTGTCTAAATTGTTCTTTGATATTCCACTGGAAGGGGTAGCCCATGATGGAGGGCCGATAAAATCGGATGGAAGATCTCATTGGGCCTCCCTGGAGGAAAGTGTGGGCTCAGAAGAACAAGTGAAAACACTTCCTATGTCCTGAATTTGGGCTGCTCTTCTTGACAGTTTGAGCAGTTTGAGTCCCCTTGCAAATGGGCATGTACTCTCAGAAATTACACAGCAACATTCTTGTGAGATGCTACTCACCAGGACTAGTTAGTAGCCATTGCAAACAACTGGATGCACAGAGGATGATGTTTTACACTGTCCTCAGCTATCATCCCTCTCCTGCTGTAAATGCATCTGAAGGGCATGATTCCCATTTAGAGTACATTATAGAACCAGGTCAAACATGAGGAATTCAGTTTTTTACCTGCCTGCTAACCTGACAGACCATGTAGTTTGATCTTTGTGAAATTATCTGACTAGACATGGCACTCTTCAAAAAGTAGAGGATTAGGAACTATTTAGACAAAGGAGAAGACAGGTGTATTAAAACACAGTGATAGAAGTTGCTTACCCTAGAATTACAGGCAAAATTAAATTATAGAGGAAACTGTTACTTATTTGACACTGAATGTGGGAATTATTGGGGAAAGTGTTATTTATTTGACTGTGAATGTGGGAATTATCGCTAATTGCAAGAGTAATTTCTTGAAAATAATGCTGTAATGATTCTTTCTATTACAAGTGGTAATGCTGTTATTACTACATTACTCAAACTCAAATCCATGGGGGAAGCTCTGTAGGGTGAGCAGTGATTGAATGTTCCACATTAAAATAACTACACTCAGTCTTAAATTTAGAATATGTGATATATATCTAATATTCGCTAGATTTCTTAAGGTTCCTCTTCCACAAAGATGCTTTTCTTACCTGCATTGTGGACTGGCTAGTTTGTTCTTTTTATACTAATTAGTTGTTCAGGACATGTTTAATGATAATATTCAGAAATGAAAGGGTTTTAGCATTCATGCAATTGTGAAAATCGAGAAATGAACAGCTTATTTATTATCTATAATGCTGTGTGGAGAAAAAAAATTGTCAGTCCTATCCAGAGCTTTCCTGTTTTTGCTGCCTCTTTGAGATAGGATTTAAGCATCTCAGTGGAAACATCCTGTGGCAGTGTGAGAAATATGACAGAGGTAGGTGCAACAAATGCTACTCCAGGTCTCATTTTGATTCTGTAAGCCCTGGTGAAGTGGGCAGGGTGTGTGAAGGATCAAGAAGGGCCCTTGTCATTAAAGAGAGTTACAAAGCTGGGCTTCCACACAGCCTCTCTCTGCTGAGTGTCTGTCTCACTGACCCAAGGGCACTCCCAGAATTTCCTAAGGAAGGCAGGGCAGGCCCTTCCCCTGGGAAATACTGTTAATTCAGTTCTCCCTGAGGTGAGGAGCCTGCTTGATCTGGAATTTTAACCAGTATCTTCTGTACTACTTAAGAGTCAATTCTTTGACAGCCAGATGGAGGCATGTGGCTGCTGTGTACAGATATACCTTGGTGTGGCAGAGACCAGGGAGCACCTCTGAAATGCAGGGAGAAAATAAGGTGCTTTCCTCTCTTTGCTTTTTTACTGTGGTGTTCCTGGTAGCAACTGGGAACTGAGCCACTGCTGTGCCCTGCCCTTGGCTTGGCTTTCAGTGGAAGGCTGTGCTGACCTAAGTGTTAAATGCCATTGTAGGAACAGGTCTGAAGGAGAGCTTTATTCTGGCTTCTCTGCACCAAACAAAGGGGAAAGAAGCCCCGAAACAATTTTTGGTTAAGTTAACTAGATGGGAATTAGGTAGTCATAGAAAAATACAACTGACTTCAACTAGAAGGTGCAGGAGCTGTGGGAGATGGAGTCTCTCCTGCTTTGGAAGCACTTGCAGAGCTTCTGCTGTTTCTCCACGAGGTCCTGAGCAGGGGCTGCTGGCTGGGACTGCTGAGGGGATTTGGGTCCCACATGAGGGTGGTGGGTGGCCCAGGGAGGGCTTCTCCCCGACCTCACTGCTCTGCACTTCAGTGATGATCTTACTTCCTTACTGAGCTTGTCCCAGTTAACTATAGCTGGGGACTTGTCAGGATCCTCCTCTGGCAGAGAAATTTTAGTCTTTGCTCTTAAGACATATTCTCCTTTGTAAAAGCGTTCAGAACGTGTTTTCTTTTTAAGTGTAATTTTGAACACATTAATGATATTGGCAATTACTCAAAGAAAAACATGTAATCAATGAATGCTTGCTAGTCTGTGGGGTGATAAATTTTAGAAATAGTCTGTGCTTGCCTGGAATTTATTGCTTCAGGCAAGGTGATGGCTGCAGCAGTGCCATTTCCAAAGTCTGCGCTGTGCATTTATTTTCTCATTAGCATCTAGTTTCTATTGTATACTTTGAACAAAGGTAACCTTGGAGTAGGAACACATTCCTTTCTGTCAGGAAGAACTTGTGATGCTGTTTCAAAGGTGCATGCATGATTGAGCAGCAATACATCACAAGAAGCTCTGCAAAGAAGATAATTCTCCATGGGCTGTAGTTGAAGAAAAGAAAAATCCATTTTTTAGATTACTGTACTTTGTGTGGGGGGAGGGTTAATTTATGTGTGTTGTGACAAGCTTTCTCAGATGGCGAGTAGACTGTTTGTCAACTCATAACTATCATTCTCCAAAATAGCAAAGATTCATTGATTTGCATTTTAGTAGGTTTTGATAAAAATCAGTATTTCTTTTTAAAGGAAGGAAGGAAGGAAGCTGTAAGTGAAAATTCTTTAAAAGTAGAAATTCAGAGGGATTTTTGTAGTTCAGGAGAGGAATTTGAAACAGTGACTCTAAACTTTAACTGCAGCATCCACTGTACTGTGTAAAACCCTTGGTATATTGCTGTCTTTTAATGCCTGTGATGCTGACAGACTACACTGAGCTGGAAGTTCACAGGAGCTGCATTTCTGAGGATGGAGGTGAAGATGTGGGGACGTGAGGAAGGGCAGTCCTGTGGCAAAGCACTGAGCTGTGCCCTGGAGGAAGAGGAGGTCCATGGTGGAGGGAGAAGTGTTTGTGGCCAAGAACATCAAATGTCAGTGGGAGGCCTGGAAATGGCCTCTCAGGTGCTCCTGTTTTGGAAGCACCTTTGTGCCAACAGCATCTCAGAAACATTAGACACAGCCCAAGAAGGTAACTAGAAGCACTCCTTTCTGTAGTTTGGACCAGAGCTGGGATAATAATCACTGCCTATCACAAGAAAGACCCATTCACATCCTCCAGAAACCACAGGGCATAGTTAGAACAGGAAAAACCCTGGCAGCACAGCCAGGTATTGACCAGGATGCTAATCCCACTACTCTCATTTTACAAAACACAAGGTGAGACCTTTAACAACTCTGCTTAGCCTCAGTCTTGTCTGCTCCAGCAGAAATGTGCCCCCACATCTGATGTGAGCACTTATGCAGGGGAGTGGCTTCTGCTAAAATCCCACCATGGGCTGTAAAACCTCTGGTGTTTGGAAAGTCCATCAGTGCAGGGGCAGCTGCCTCGAATGCTGCCAGGATTTTGACTTAATGTGCCCCTGGAGCAGCTCCCAGTGCTGCCAGCACTCTGGGTCTACTCTCAGGGGTGAGCTGACCTGTCCCAGGAAAACAGAAGCACAGATAATGAGCTGTGGAAGGAAAGTGGCATTCCTGTCTGCTGTTGTGGATGGGTTTTGTCACAGCTGAGCTGGCTCTGTGTGCTGGGGATGCTGTGTGCTGAGTGTGGGGCTGAGTACAAACAAGCTGCCCAGGCTCATCCCACTCCAAAGAGAGCAGTGCCTGGGGAATTCCAGAGATACTAAAGGGCTCCACCAGCCAAAGCAGCTGGATTGTGGCATTCAGCTCTCAGTTCCAGTGAGCTGTGGTGCTGGCTCTTGCTCTTGTGTATTTATGATGATGGGGATGGAACTGACACCCTGGAGTTTCTTGTTTTCAGGATTTTTCTGTGAATGCAAGTTTCAATCCTCATATTTCCTAGGACACTAGGGTCCCAGGAACTTGCTTCAGGGGAAAATGGGGCTGGTCAGTCCTGTGCCAGACTGATCCTAAAGGTGAAACCTCCATCAGAGGAGTGAGGGGTTTAAGGATAAACCTCTGCTGAGAGGCACTGTGTAATCACAACAAGGAAAGACAGCTCTTGGCTTGACTAGCCTAAGCTCTGCAGTCAGCTACAGCTGTGCTGGCTCAAAAGATCACATTAAATCTGTGCCTGTTCCTATTCATAAAACTTGATGGGTTTTGAACATAACAAACTTTAATGTGTTTGAAAGTGTCTTAAGTTGGTAATGATGATGAAACACAAAG
The DNA here is from genome assembly GCF_049639895.1 of Pseudopodoces humilis. NCBI lineage: Eukaryota > Metazoa > Chordata > Aves > Passeriformes > Paridae > Pseudopodoces > Pseudopodoces humilis. The sequence continues at coordinate 7,520,251 of NC_142216.1, forward strand.
AATCCTCCAAATTTCTTCTGTTTGCTTCTATAGTATAAACAGCTTTATTCAGTAGTTCCTGCATGGGGTATTCAAGATTTTTAACTGACAACAGAAATCCACATATGGCTCAGAAAATTGTTGGCATCCTCTTGTGTGAAGTTTGTTAAAATTGTATGATAGACATCTTGTTATTTAAAAAATCCTTTTCCTTTCAAACAAATTTATTCTGTGGTTTAAAAACTGTGTTTTAAAAGCTAATTGGACAAGGCCAAGGTTATAATTAGATTTATACTCATGTGGAGTAGTCTCCCAGGACTATTTTGCAACTCCATGTCTGAAACTGAAGTTTGTCAGGGTGTCAAAATTTATTTTAAAAAAATTGTCATCTGCTGTAAGTGACAATGGCAGTTGTACCAGGAATTTTTCAGTATCAAAGGCAGAGATGATCTCAGATGGGGGGGATCTGCCATTATTTACCATCTACCTTGTCAAGCTGGCTTCCTCCTTCTCTCCTGGAGGTGATGCTGATGAACAAAACTGTCCTGCTGGTGGTTTCTGTAGGATTAAGAAGGTTAAATCACCATGAGGTCACTCACTGAAGGCTGACTCACAGCTGTTAACAAGTGCATTCAGTAATCATATTCTTCCTCCCAAAGCAATCACATCTTTAAGAGGAGCAGAAAATAATTTATTTGGGACCTAAGAATCTTCACAAGCAGCCTAAACGTTATTTATTTATTTATTTGCTTACTTATTTATTTATTTTAATGAGAATTTTAATTTTCTCTCTTACACAGTAAAGTGTGCCTTTGTTTGCATTATTTCATGGCTGAGAGGTGTCTGGGCTTTCCTAGAAAACAACCAATGTTTCATTCGACTTTCCTTGAGCTTGTAACTGCCTTTCCCACCTATACTGCAACTTTGTTATAACCCCCATGGTGCTTTACTGGCTGTTATTGCACAGCAGAGATACCTGCTGGGTCCTGGCTGAGCACGAGGCTGCTCCAGGTCCTGGCGGAGCACAAGGAGTGTTCCAGTGGGTTTTCTGGAGAAGTTCTGCCCTCAGCCTCGTGTGACTCCTCTTTGCTGCGGCAGGTGCTGTGTGCACGGGCACCTGGGGGAGAGGATCAGCTTAGCTGTGCTTTGCCTCCTCTCCCTCCTGATTATTACAGGAAGCAGCAGCTTTTACAGCGTAAATGAGAGGCTGCTGCCAACAAGTTCCTCCTGATTCCGTGGTGCAAATCCTGCATATGAAAGAAGCTGTTCCTCATTAGACACATGCTATCATTTAGCACATGGAGGCATCAACAAAAGGCAGGTATCCCTTTGCTAACAGCTACACATTTGGGTACTCAGAATTCATCTCTGTCCTGAAGAACTTGCAGGTGGGGCTTGTGCACAAGACTCTTCTTGAATGGGGAATTTTCCAGTTGTCAAACCTGAGTGGTTTTGTGGAAATTACCTGACTTCCCAGACCCCTGACAGAGAATATCCATGTCTGAATGGCCACTGTTTCCTGCTTTCCTAGAAGACCCAGCCTTTCCAAAATCCCATACAAATGGAATAAATAATAAAGGCTTTCAATTTAATTGAAAGGCTGGGGGTCTTGGACAAAAATGATTCTGGAAATTTTTGTTGTTGCCTTTTGCTTTGTATGTTAAAGTCTTGTTTTCTGCTAAGCTCTATTTATCACCTAATAGAAAAGGTGGAGGAAATGTGCCTTTGAGAACAAACTGATTAAATGACTTCCCCAGGGTCTCACATGTACTCCAGAAGCAGAATTGAACTTACAGCTCCTGAGTACTAGTAGGGCCTTAACTGCAGAATGATCTCAGTCTTGTTATGCGAACATAATCTCAGCTATATGCTGGCTGACTTAAACCTCTAAAAATAAAAGCAAAGCACTAGCTCAAAAATGAAATAAAATGCTGGAATCCCTTCAGTACTAGTGAATTATTAATATTAACCATTTAAAGAGAAATGCTGCTGTTGTAGAGGAATAGCCTTTTTAAAAAGTGTTTTCAAAGGACAAATGTTTATATTCAATAACCAGACTGCAGGGAATCATCTCTGAGAAAGTTGCTTTGAGTCTTTACCCATAATTTGCTAATGAATTTCGTCTTAAGTGCAGTTAAAATGTAAGAGTTTGACTAGGGACTGGATTGAAAATAATAATTTTTCTTCTTCCTGTTTTCTCTCTAGGCACTTGTTAAGAAATGTTTGAATGCAATGAAGTGTTAAGAGACTGAGAGCTTGTTAAAATAGCAGAGGGGCAGCTGTTGGAGGGGAGGCAAAGAAGAAAGTAAGGAATGCATCTGAAGAATCTTTCCAAGGAAGATTAAAAGCACTTCAGTTTGAGGAAAAATAGATGTCCTTTCAGATCTTCCTGTTACACACTTTAAAAATCAAATGAGGCAGAAAATTTCTTTGGCTGCTTCTATGAGCATCAGTCTTTTATGTCTGCATTGGGACACTGGACCTGGTGTGCACATGCCCAGAATAATTGCACTGGTAATGGTCTCATGCAGCAACTGGATCCCAAATTGGATGGATATTTAGGAATAATGGATGTACTCATAGTAACTGGGATTGGCTAAAACCGGGATAAAGTGCTCGAATATCTAGGTTGCAGTGAGTGATACATTCAGTCTTGATAAGGACATTTTGCATTAAAAAGTCTCCTCTATCTTCAAAAATTAATCAGCTTCTATATTTATTGCTCAATAGCCATCACAGCTCTGGTTAGGCAACTTCAGAGATGGCTTCTCCCAGTGCTTCTGCATTCCCTGCAGCCTTCCCAAATGGTGTAACCAATGGAATCAGCTCAGCTTTAAGTATGAGGGACAAATCCAGCAGCTCTAAAGCAGAGAAGTGTCCCTGTCCTGGTGTTTGCTGGCCTGGGTAGGGGCTGAGTTCAGGCTGTGTCTGTCTGTAGAAGCACCCAGCCAGGCTCTGCAGGGCACAGTCCTGGGGTGAGAGAGTGCAGCTGGTTGGAGCCTGGTGCTGACAATACCAAGGTGGTGGGTGTAATCCTCATATGGCCATTCACTGAGGAGTTGGACTTGATCCTTGTGGCTCCCTTCCAGCTCAGAACATTGTGATAAGAAAGCTGCAATTGGATCATCACAGGAACTGTGGGGCTGAACACAGGCAGCTGCTGCACTTGTTCATGGCAAGTCCTCTCAAATAAGAACCAGTTTGTGTTTGTCTACCACAACTGGCACAAGGGCAAGTGCCTGGGATGTCTCTGATTGTGTTTGCCACACACTAAAGGGAGGGGCAGGTTCTCCATGAGTCCAACCCACTGGTGCCAAACAGGAAAGGTCTGCTTGGCCTCTGCCCTGTTCCCTTCTGCTCTCTCTACCTGTGCTGGGTTGGATCTGATGCTTTTTGGACCCTGCCTGGAGCTGAATCTTTTTGTAAATACAACTGAAAATTAACCCTTCCTACCCACCGCCCCGCCAAAAAAAGATCTTTGGTTTGGTTTTTAGTTGGTTTGGTTTGGTTTGGTTTGGTTTGGTTTGGTTTGGTTTGGTTTGGTTTGGTTTGGTTTTGACAGACTTGCCCCAAAGTTGGCTCAGCACAGGTTCCAATGAATTCAGAGCTGAAGGAAGGCAGGGAGCAGGACCTCTGCCTTCAGAGTTGCTCTCTCAGCTGTTGGTTCTACTGGGAAATAGAGTTAACAAGGAAGATTTGTTAAGCGAAATGTCTTAATTTTTGTGAGATTATTACAAGTTAACAGGACAATCAGGAGTAGATGTCCTGCACTGGGAGCAGATCTGAGCTGACGCTCTGGAAAGGTGGCAGTACACCTTTGCATTTGAGAAGCAATGCTAATGTGTGTGCAACATTAGCTTGTTTCACAGATATTGAAACAATTCAATTAGATTGCATGTGATTAAAGACACTTTTGCTGTTAATCAGTGTGGATTAGGAGGATAGGTTTAAGAGTTTGAAGGGGGAGCTAAATATATGGAAGGGGATTTATTAATATTTGAAATGTAGACTGTCATTCATTCAGCTGTAAGGCCCTGTGATCCCAAGAAGCCCCTGTTTCATTTCCCAACAGCATACAGATGGGAAAGTCTGTTGACAGATGTATCATATTCTGTGGGAGATTTAATGGGAATGTTTGCCCTGGACTTTTAGTATTATTCATTTATAGTTCTTATTTAGATTGGATTTTAAGCAAGAAATCTGCCTCCATTCTGGTCTAGTTTGCATTTCAGGGTTTACTTGTACATGTGCTAGGTCAAGCTAATGCCACTGAAGCCGAGTGGGATGTGGGGATGGAGCAGGCACAGGGACTGAGCTGAGCTCCTGTCCCACCCTGGCATGAACACACAGGCACAGTTCCACAGACTGTGCTGGGACAGCCCATTGCTCTGACCCTGTCACACCAGGGAGTCAAAGGAGACATCTGGCAATGACTTTGTAACCAGACCTTCACATTGAGGTACCCTGAATTCTGAAACTCTGCAAAAACCCCCTAAGATTGCTTGGCTGATATGCACCTTGTTAGGCAGAGGTATCGATATCCAGGCAACTAAAGAATATCCTGGCATGTATTCATGTTCCTGGCTTTGAAAATTATAGTGGTATATTTTAGGGACCGAATTAAGCCATTTAAGTCATCCAGCCTGACTTCTGTAATATCAGAGTTTTTCCTTACATTCTAATTGAGAAAAAATATATCTTTTAGCTATATGGACCAGTCTGTCACATCCCCCAAGAGGGCTGTTCACCTACAAATTGTCCTTAGGCTTAGAAGTGCATTTTGTTGAGCTGATGTCTTTCAGTTGAGTAGGCAAGTCCATAAAACTGGCTTTGATGTTCAGCCTAACATGCTCAATTGAGCCTGGACACCAAAAACATTGCCCAAGAAGAGCACAGAGGTGACCTGGCTTAAAATTTGGCTTGTCTTCACCTTAAAAAAAAAACAAACCAAACCAAAACCAAAACCAACCTATAAAACCAAACCAGACAAACAAAAAGTCCCAAGGAGAGAAAAAACACACACAGAAGTTATTGCCATCTAGTTTACACATGATCACAGCCAGTCCCTGTATGATTGCTATAGTGCTGCTAACACAAGGGGATCAGGAGTACTGCTACTACTTTTCTGGCTGAGCAATAAAATAATCCATGTTGGGGTATGAGTAGTAATTTTCTGCTACTACTTTTCTGGTTGAGCAACCAAATAATCCACGCTGGTGTACAAGCAAGCACTTTTCAACACACAACTGAAAATGGCTTTATCAAAATCCTCAGTTAAAACAAACCCTCCCCTAGCCTCAAATATGAAATCCTATTCATTGGCAAAACTCGTTAGCTTGTCAGTTTGTTAAGTATTCCCAGGACTAAACTCACACTGCCAAAAAGGATAACACAAAATGCAGTGTTTTAACAAAGCCATAAGAGGGATGGAAGCTCTTCTTTTTCCTGCTAATGTATTTCCAGCACTGCTTTGCATCCTTATAACTCTGGGGAGCACAGTCTGTGGAGTACACGATTAAGCATTATCACTCTGATTTCAGAGCCATCCTGTTACACCGAGTAATAACTCATTTTCCACCATTGTGCACACCAATATTGCTGTCAGGGCTGAGAGCCTGACCCTGGCACTGGCACTACAGGGGAAGGGAAGCTGTAAACCAGCAATAACCATTGAGCACTTTTACACTTGGTAAAGCCAAACAGGCCCGTGGACCAGAACTGCAGGCCTGCCATAGGCTTGGCAGGCTGGGAAAAATAAGGCTGTTCTGTTACTCCAAGGCATTTTGGATTATGGTTATAGTTTTCTGTGGGTTTATAAGACATTCTTATGTTTTCCTGGAGGCACCATTTTCATTTTGAGGGCAAATCATCACCAGTGTTGGATTCGCCTGTTTAATGAGATAGCTCCAGGTAGAAGTTTCTCTCTGTTAATTAAAACATTCACTTGAACTCAAACCTGAAATACTGTTTGGAAGCGGGAGAGCAGCAGCTGCTGGGTGTGGGTGTGAGAGGGAGGCTGAAGTTGGTGGGAAGGTGCAGCTTTGGGGCAGAAAGAAGTACAAGACCCTTTAAATCCCTGCTCTTTCCATCTCCCTGTTGGGCCAACTCACATGCAATGAAATGATGGCTGAGATGTCAATTGATAGAGTATTACAAGGGGCTTTTGCTGCTTATAATCCCTAGACACAAAACTGGAGACCTAGTCCCCATTTCCCAAACAGGCAGGAATGTTTTCATTACTATGTTAATTCAATCTCTCCTAGAACAGTGATACTTTAATTGCTCCTCTGTTTTCCTCAGACATAATCCAATTCCCTTTGGCCTCCTGGTTTATCCACACATTAATTGGGTTATTGCCTTGTAAAACAGAAGGGCAAATATATAGCTTAAATTTTATGACAGACAGTTAATAAGCACGACTGAGATTTTAAAGTGCCCTAATGCAATTACGTGCCAGGCTCCTAGGAATTTCAGTGGGATCTGGGTGCCTTCCTGCATCACACATCTTGGAAATTCCCATCCCAGGTATGTAAGGACAAATATATTTCTTTACTGTACATTGACTACTTCAAAGTTTCTCCTTTTCAATCTGAATTCTTGATCCTACAGTCTAATCCTGTAAATCTGCTTTTGATTCAATCTAGTAAAATTCTTTTTGATTTCCTTGATTAAGGATTGTAGGGTCAAAGCCTCTGAAGTACAGCTGAAGGCTTTGAAGTATAAAAGAGGCAGAGCCAGGGCTTGGGGGACTGGTAAAGGGACACCCAGGTTCTCACATTGAGGACTGCAGTCCCTGCCGAAGGTGACTCCATGCTTCCCCAAGCTTGTGGCTGCAGAGCTAATGTCCATCCCCTGCAATCTGAGGCAGCTGCTGAGCAACAGCCTTGTTCAGCAAACACAGAAAGCTCTGAAGCTTCCCCATCTCCCCACACCACCTTGCTGTGGGAAGGAGCTTGCTCTGTCACAGCCAGGTCTGTGCTAGTTATCCAACAAGCAGCTGTCTCTGAACCCCTCCTGTCTCGTGGACACTTTTGTCCTGTGAATTTTGATTAACTGTGTCAAGAAGCACTGGACCAGGATAGCAGCAATGAAAATTATTAGGAAAACAGAGAGACTGTCAAGGATGGCCTTAATTTATTTTGACTTGAACAGTGCAGTGGAACACCAGGACTGAGCACACTGTGAAGATCTTCCCCCCCTTGGCTGTTTAAAACACCACTTGCAACAGCAGGATCAGAAATAACCTTCACTCATAATCAAACACATCCTGTGACTCCTTCAGCTGGCTGTTCTGAGAGGCAACAGGTTGCAGCAGAAGGGGAAATGGCTGCTGCACCTTCCCACGAGTTCCTGGTGACACCAGGCTTGGGAAACCAGGAGCAAAAAGTAACCATTGTGACAAAGCCTCCATCAAGGAAAAGCCTGGGCTCTTTAGTTTTTTAGTTTGATTCAAACTCAAATTCTGGAGTTTGAATCAAACAGAATAAAAGGCAATAGGGAATGATCAAAGGGTGAATACTAGTGATAACAACATTCTATTAATTAATGGAATAACTACCTTGCCCTCTGTGGAGTGGCAGTGATCAATTTTCTTCAAGATGGCAAGGGAGAAGTAAGAATTGCCAAAGAAATACACACTTTGGCCTCTATTCCTTTAAAATATGGAGTGAATAAAACTGACAGGGATCATTTTGCTTTGATTGGATTTTAGATAAAAACACTTTCCATTCAACCTTACACAGTGTAGGTGTTATAATACCAGGGAAAAACAGGTATTTCATAGAGCATTACAGGAGTTGCTGAAAATCAGAACTAGAAATAAGTCAATAAGTTGCAAGTGGTGGGAGAGAGGTGGGGGCAGATGCTCCTCAAGACCCAGGGCTGAGCTGAGCTGGAGCCTCTGAGTCCTGGTGAATGCAAAGCAAGACGTGTTCTGGTAAGAAATTATTTTTGTTATTGGAATCCTTCTTGTTTAAAGTAATTTATGGATTTAGAATCAGTCTCAAGTAACTTTCACTGACATATGAACTGGGGTTTTTCAGGAAGCGCTGTGTTCCTAACCTCAGTGGCCAGAGGGATAATGAACATCCTGGTTCACTTGGGTGTGTCATGGAGCTAGGCACAATGTTTGCTTTTGCTTCTGACTCTTCCATGAGGAAAGTCAGCTCTACTGCTGGCTGGGCTTCCAAGTGCTTGTTGATAAAAAATTACTGATATCTGGAAAGTGTCCCGTGTAAGAACATAGAGATATGCTATCCTAGGGAGACTGATCAAAGTCTCTGGAGGGGCTGAATTCTCCATCAATTACAGACAAATTCAAAATATTTTAAAGGTACAGTTGTCCAAATGAGCTGAGAGCTTTATGTGGAGTGTTTCTGATCTGTTACATTATATTGGCTATGACTGTCATAAGTGTCATCTTAAAATCTACAAACAAATCTTGTGCTGTGTCTTTCATTTCCAGGAAAGACCTTTAATTTAAAAAGAAAAAGTCTGGGTAATTAAGGCAAGCAAAATGCTGTGGTGAGGAATGTGCCATCCAGCTGTGATTGCACTAAGTACCGATGTTTCATTTCTCCCTTCCCAAGAAATTAAAGGAGTTACAGTCGCATTTCAACTCGGTTCCAGTTCCCAAAGCTCGCTTTGCCCATTTCCCACCGTGGCTGCTCTGGCTGGAGGCGTTCAGCTGTGTGTTTATAGAGAGGGAAGGGTTCAGCTGCCTGGGCTGGATGCACGGACAGCAGCTTGGGAGCACCTGAGCCAGCCTGGCCCCAGCAGAGCACCCGAGTGGAGCTGTGCCAGCGTGTCTGGGCTGAGCCTTCCATGGGCACTACGGCTCCTGCTGGAGTCCTCGCGTGCTTTTATCCCTCCTCAGCTCAACCAGCCACCTCGTAGGACCAGCGGTGAGTTCTCCCTTGGGGAAACCTCCCTGCGTTTCATTTGGGAAATAATAAAAATGAAATGTGGAGATTTCCCCTGCAGAGTGGTGGATTTGGAAAAGACAGAAATGACTGCAGCAGTGCTCTGTTAAATGCTCACTGCCACAGGGGAAGAGATGCTGTGGCTGCTAAATTTGGGATGGATTAAAACTCCCTTGTAGTGTAGGGCAGAGTATTTTCATTTGGAACTTGGAGTCTGTCCAAAACAGAAATGCAGAAATACAGAACAAGCTGTGATTCTGACAACTGCTCAATCCTGTCCTTTCATCCCTTCTCCCTTTGCAGAAAAACAACACAAGGTTCGGTCTCAAGCCCTTGGTCTTGCTTTTCTCTTTAGCTGAGCACTCATTTCAGTAGTAAATGCTGCCACCGAGTTCTATTTCTTGAAAACCCAGAAGCCCACAGACTCATTTTAGGAGATTTTTTCTTTATTGCAGGCTTCAGAGTTTACATGAGGGAGCAGGATATACTTGTTGCGCTTTTTTAGTTACAAAAATATCTTAAATAATATCTTTTATAGTCTCATAATCTTTATTTGTTGTTGGTCTTTTCTAATACCTTTCAGGATTTATTAGCTGTGTATATAGAAAACACCCTAAAAACTGATAATCTCTAATACTTTTACTCAGGCTGTTGAGTTGATTGCACCTTATGAGACTCGATGACTTCTTAAGTGCTTCATTGAAACTACAGCTATAAGATGATTATTGCTAGGTTATTGGCATTAAATATAACACTAGCCACAAGGGTTTAAAACTGTTGCATGCATTAGAACAGGGATAAAATATATTGATTATACTGGAATTTATTCAGTTCTTTAAGACTGCAATGTGCCCCAATGAACTGGGAAAACACTGATAGAAGCTGAGCTCCCATCAGTTCTGCACCAACAGAATCAGGCCCACAGAAAAAGTCTGGGATGGGAGAATCAAAATAACACTTAACCTGCTGCTGCTGTCTCTCTTACCTACATGGGATGTGGGCTCCAAATTCAAAGTAGGGGGAAGTACAGCACTGATTTCCTCAAACTGATTCCCAAATGACCAACAAGTCATGGGAGATTGGGTGTTTTCCCCCAGTGAATTTCCTGGTTTGCTCTCTGAGATACATTGTCTTGGCCTCATTCCCTATAGCAGAGCTGCATGGATTGAATGGTCTAAAACCTTTAAGATCAACAAGAAATTGTCCAGCACAGATGGAAACTTGAGTCCTGTCACTAACTTTGAACAGGCAGTGTAAGATCTCAGGGATAAATGACAAGGCTTAAGGGAAATGCTGTGCTTGAAGAACTTTATTACTTACATTCTGTAGCACTAATTTTAATTAATAGCTCTCTAATGATGGAAGATCAGTGGGAGCTCCACACATGAGCTACACACAGACCCCAGAGCTCACTCTGAGGGGCACGATCATAAAATAATTTGTGTGGTTGGAAAAAATAAGATGGTAGAAATGGGAAGGGGGCAAAGGTGTTAAAAATGCAGATATGGATTATCTTTTAGCTCGGTTTCAGTGAGGCTCAGCTGTGGTGCATGCTGTGTGTTCAGAGGTCTGGGTTGTTAACCCAGGACTTTGAATGGAGTTGCATCTGGGGTGCTGAAAATTGTGATGTGATACAGACTGATCCACTCCTTTGTGTGCCATGACACAATTTCCCTGGACCAGAAGGACCATCCAAGGCTGAGAGGTCAATTGACTCCCAGGGACACACAGACTGTAACCTGGCTATCTACAAGTGCTCTGTCACTCTGAAAAATCAGCCCTGTGCCTGGCATGAGATCTGAGTTCCCCCTTTGTGCCAGCTGGTGCAATCCAGCACCAAATCAGGACTGCCCTAACTGGAGAGATCTGTCAAGGTGGCAGTAGCAGTTGAAGCTCTATCGTTTTTTTCAGATGTAGGTGAATGAGTCTGCAGTAAGGTAAGGTAAATCAAGTTCTGTCACCTTGAACTGAACACGACCACTCTACTTACAGCCTCAGTATAAACCCTATCAGAACCACATGAAAAAAACATTATCACCTTTTGGAACTGAGTGGGCTGAGGGCTGTGATCCTGAGCTGTCCTGCAAACCACATCCAGCTCTGCTTTCCCTGGCCACAGCCAGCCCAAATCCCGAGAGATTAATGAGCCAAGTTCTGATCTCACTTATATTTGTGGACTTGTCCCATATCCATCCTATATAAATCAGTCTTACCCTGCTCAGGAAAGCCAGCTGGGTTTTGGTCCCAATTAAGTCAATGGGAATGCTGCCATACACTGCAGAGTCTGGGTTTCATTTGGGGTTGAGAGCTTTTAGTCTCATTTAACTGTTTCCTACAGGAAAAGGCAGTATTGTCCCACAGCTGAAATAAATATTGGGCATCCTCTAAGCAAGGCAGCTCTCATGTAGAAGTGCATTGCATTTCCCATAAAAACTGCTGCAATATTTGGTTGGCCAGGATGCTTCCCTTTCATGCTGAATCAAGGGCTCTAATAAGCATGATGAAAAAATATGAGGAATTCTATGTAATTATGGCAACGGCACCACCTGCCTCTAATTAAGCTGCCAAAACATTTGGTTTAAAATGATGCAACGAATTAAAAAAAATACATATCCAATATTTTGGCAATGCAACAAGAAGCTGGCTTTCCTCACATAATTAGTTTTAACAAAGTGTTGTTAATCTGATTTTTGATTAATAGACTATTTAATCTTATAGAAAGCTGACAAGACTCTAATCTGCCTCTAGTTTAAGTTTTTCCACCAAAAAGGCTAAAATTTGTAAGAGTTTTAAGAGATAGACTTGTATAAGAAACCTTAGATTTTCTTATTATTTTCATTGTTCTTCACAAGAACCCCAAAGGTTACATTCTCTGAATTCACTGAACTTTTAAGCCTTTCATTAAACTTGAAGCCAGAGGAAAGGAAAACCTCTTTTTTATTTTCCCCCTCTTCCTAATTCCTTGTACAGAGAAGTCACTGGTATGACTAATTGGGGAGAGGAGGGGTGCCTAGAAACCTGACAAACTCTGCACATTTTAGAGCTGCTGGTCTGCTGGCAGAAAGTATCAGCTTTGTGGACTGCTGTGATGCCCTGGGGTGTTTGGTGGCTAATGGTCTCTCCCCCTAGAAGTGCTTCTCTGGCTGGATTTAGTGACAGTGAGGAGGGGAATATAAAGTGTAACAACAGCAAAGCAGCCCAACCGCTTTTCCAGGACTTGTGTGGCCATTTGGGTTTTAGAGCTGTTAATGTAACCTGGCATGTTAAATCAGATATGATCAACACTGTAAAAGAGCCAAGCATACCAACAGTACAGATGGGTGGCAGATAATGAAAGCAGCCATGGCTGAGCAGTGTAAAACTGCTGATCAAACCACGTTAATATGTGGGTCTTATAATTCTGAAAATTGTCACTTGAATATACCAGGATGTAAACAGGTAACTGTGTATTCACTGTAGGTGCCATCTATAAAAACCATTACTTTAGCAATTTGTTTGTCTCTTGCCCTGGGTGCCTTAAATGCATGATTTTTCCAGTACCTTGTGCCCCCTGTGACTCCATGAAGTGTGTGTAAATACCTTCTGCCAGCTGCAGTTTGGTGTCTGTTGTCTCACCCTGTTGAGTTTCTTTCCTATAGCAGTGTCTGGGCTGGATTACCTACTCCCACTCCAGCTGCAAAGTCCTTATGAGCTTTAAAATTCAGAGGAGTTTCAAGGAAGTCCAAGAACCTGACATACAATAGCTCTGGGCTATTTGTAAAGATTACTGTTAATTCAAAAGATTTGTTTCACTTTTCTCATCCTAAAGTAAGATAATAGCACTGTTCTTGTATTTGGTGTATTGCTAGGCCAGTGTTGAGATTCCAGCATTTGAGAAAAGGTTTTCTGGTGCAGTTCCCTGCTCTGACAGCAGAGATTTGATGACATGAGTGATACTTCCTTTAGAGGTCAGACAGCCTTTATGTCTGTGTGCTCACACACCCTGCAGAGCTGGGTGCAAAAGTCCATTTGTTATCTCCAGGCTGCCTTTGTGCAGGGAGGTTGGTTTTGTAGCAAACCGTAACTCATTTGCTAAATAAGAACTGAGTTGATGTGTGGTACCCTGACCCGACGCTGCAGTGTGAAACCACCTCCAGACTCCACCTCCTGCCAGCACTGGAGATGTGGAGCATCCTCAGTAAATGCTTCCTGTACAGATGTGAAGAAGGGAATACAATGAGGGCCAAAGGTCTCACTGAATGCTGATCAAGTGTGTGAACCAAAACCCCACAGAGTGGGTGTCCCACACGATCTGCTGAAGCAGCAGGAGTTTGGGGTTTCTCACTGTTCACTGGCACACCAGACAATAATAAAAGCCAGGATCTCCATTGATTCCCAAATCTTGCCAATAGACTGCCCTGCTCCTCCAGAACAACAGCAACAGCCCTTAGGTGGCCACCTCAACTCTATTGCACATTGGACTGGCAAATTAAATGCTTATGACTTCTTTTTTTTTTTCTTCCACTATCTTATTTATCAAATAAGTTTTCAGACACAGATTTGGGAATACCCTGTGTTTACTTTTAAATGCACTTGGTAACATTTGTTTTCTTAAAAGCTTATCCAAGAACTGAACAAATGGGCTCCTGAGCCAGTCTATAGAAGGAGGTGGCTAGGGTCAGTTTAATATTTGCCATGATTAAAGTACACACTGCTGAGTAAATACAGAGAGGAATTATGTGTTATTTGACTAGCTGCTAATTACAGTGAGCTCTTCCTGACTATGCTTCCTTTTTAAAAGATGAAAGCCAGATCCCCCCAAAATTCTCATATTTAGTTCCTTTGGAAAAAATGGTCTGGTAAATAAAACAAGTATTACTGCTCTAGTTTGTATCATGCTTCTTTTGCATGCTAATCCAAAGTTCCCCTGGGATAATTTGACAAGAAGGCCATTAATGCAAATTTGAGCGTGACCTAGAAAGGACTTATTTTTCATGTACCACATTGATTCTCTGCTATTGTTATTTGTTCTTCTTTGTTTTAAACTGCCCGGTGTTGCCTTTTCTTATTTCCCTTTTTTCCTCATGATTATAGTAGCATAACTCAGAACAAATACACTGCTTTAAATAAAATGCTGGAGTCAGATATGAAAGTGTTGCATGCAAAGAGCAGAATTTATCTGGCAAACACTAGGTGTAGTTTGGGAAAACTATTTTTGTAGGCAATTAACAAAAGCTGACTTTAATTTCTTTCATTTTACTGGAGAACTTGTGTGTAAATTTGCCTTATAGATACCTGAGCTTTGCTAGCAGGTGTGGTCTCAAAGCCCTTCATTGTCCAGCCATGCCAACTGGCCAGCAGAATGAAGTAAATGCTAACAAACCAAAACTATTGCAGATGTGAGGATTAGACATTCTCTTTTCTTCAGTGGTTTTTCTCAGTAATTTCTAGGCATAACATATTTTTTGGGAGCTCTGGCTCTGGCATTCATGTAAGTTATCTGTTGTAGAAGAAAGCAAGGAACAGTCCCAAACACTCCAGCATCTCAATGCTTCTTGCTTTGGTTATACCCTGTAAGGAATAAAAAGGTTAGAGCTACCAGCTTCCCTTTAGCCCTTTACAGGTCTCTTCAGGGCTCTTACTGTTTTTATAATATAATATATATGGAAATAAAGTATGTAACATTTCTCAAAGAGATCTCAAAGCTCTGTGCCATCTTCCACTAAGTCCTTGAAAAAGACACATTTGCTCACAGTCAGGAAAAGTAGATCTAGCTGGTTTGCAGATAAAATGTGGCTTGATAGTCTGTCGTAGTAGAAACTTGTCTGTCTGAGTCAGTGGGGTTTTCCTGCTTTGGACTGGTAATGGCAGAAGGAAAACCTTTCCTTTCCCAATAGCTCCCGAGGGCGCTGGGCGGGCCCTGCTGGTGCTGGCCCGGGGGCGCACAGCCCGCTCCCGGCTCAGTTAATAGTTCTGCTGTCCGGGTCGATACGTCTGCTTAATATTCGGCTGGAGAGAATGCAAAACACTTCCTGGTGTGGCGCAATGGGGACAGCGCTCTGTCCTGAGGCGGAGGGAAGTTGAGTGGCTCGGGGTTAGGGGTAATTGAAGCGGAGGCAGGCGGAGATGCGAGCCCCGCTGGAGCCGGGGCTGTGCCGCCCCTGCCCTGCCCTGCCCTGCCCTGCCCCGGGCGCGGTGCCAGCGACACACGCAGCCTCTGCTGCAAGAACGCATCCAGCGGCCAGCCCGCTTGACCCCCTGTCTGAGCAACTTGTTTTGCCATTTGTCACTGCCAAATGTTTCTTTATTCTGCCTCAGTCACTCGGTTCGCCTCTCATTTGACTCCCTGCATAATTAACTTTGCCAGCCAATTGACTCGCTGTGTAATTATCTTTGCCAGTCGCTTTGGTCTGTGCATATTAATCACGGTGTGTAATGGGCCTCGGGGCAGGCTGCAGCTCGGTGGGGCTGGCAGCAGGTGCTGGCCAGCCCTCGCACCCAGCGGCGCTGCCTGGCGCAGGCAGAGAGCCCAGGGGCTGCAGCCGGGACCTGGCGGGGCTGGGCCGGCAGCAGGGCTGGGACAGCTGCACAGACATGCTGCCACTTGCTGCTTCTCTTCCCTGACCCCAATTTAACTCCGCTTCCCAGCAGTGCCCCCCTCCAGCCCTGCCCCTCCTCATTTAATTGCTCTCATTTCGGGCCTGGTCCGCCCGCCTTTGTCGGCGTCCCTGACACACTTCCCCATATGCTTTATCACACTCGGGCTCTGCAGCCTTTGCTCCCCGAGCAACCTGCGAGGCGTCCACAAATTCTTTGTTCAGCTTCGACTTGGGGTCTGTTTCGGCAGGATGCCTTGGAAGAATTATCTGACTTAGAGTGACAAGTGTGAAGAGCAGTTGCAGACAGTTTATACATCCTCCTCGGGGAAAATAAACCTGTTAGTGTGCGCCATATGCTACAAAGAAGTGGCTCTCGGCCACGCAGCTGAAACACTGGAGCCCTTCCTTGACTCTTTGTCTGCTTGTCTATTTGTCTTCAAAGCAGGAGTCCCTTACAGCTGACACTTCTTAAGTCTTGTTTACCAAATAGCTGTGGACTTTGTAAATAATGCAGATAGAAGTTTTGGATGTTGTTGGGAATAAGTAACATCATGTAGATTAATCACAGGATAATGTTCTTTGGAAAACTATCTTGTCTGCCTGCCCTACCTTTCAGAGGGGGTTGTTTTTCTCTATTGGTGCAGTTTGCCTTTAAAATTAAGTTTCATACAGCTTCATTCCCTATTGGATATGCTTTACATGATTCAGCACCAAAACCAAAGGCTTCCAATCAAATTTTCCCTGATGGTGTTTTCTAATTTGCCTGGACAGATAAAAATCCACTGCTAGGATTTTGGCCTCTCTGCATCCTTTTGTAGTGACTGGTTGTTCCATAGTCCAGTTATCCTCCTTGCTTAGAGAACCTGTAACAAATTCTTGTAAAGAGCTTTTTAAAATCCTCTCCTGCAGATGTTTTGCATCTGTATGTAACCAACAATATCGTGCAGACCTTATTTTTCTGAAGTGTCGAGAAATACAAACTCCCAAATGCATTTCTGAGATACAAAGGCGCAGGTCCATACCTTGCAGTCAAGAATGGTGTTGTTCTCTCACCTCGTTTTAGCTGAGCTCTCCAACAGGAGCTTTCCAGGTGCTGGGGTTAGTGCAGCTCTAAGCTGAGGTGCTTTAGCCCCTCTTCCCAGCTCTGTGCAGCCTTGCTCACAGGTTTCCCATGGACCTGGACACGGTGCCCTGTGGGGTGAGGGATGTGAGTGTTTTGCTCATGTCAAAGGGAGGAAAGTATTCCCCCTCCTCTCAGCTTGTCTTTCAGTCTCCAGCCTTTGCATTCATTCCCTGGCATGTTCCATGGAGAGCTGGATTATTGTTGGTAGTGGTTTTGTTTTGCAAGAGGACGAGTTCCTTGGCTGACTAATGCACCGGCAAATCAAGTGCCCTCACCTGGTCTTCCTTTAACTTCCACATAACGAAAGGAAAAGGAGCGATCCCATCTCAGCTGTCCTGTGCTCTCACGCCTGCGTTTCAGTCTGGGGCAAGATAAAGGAACTCTGCTGGGAAGAGATCTGAAGTTCGCAATCTGGAGTCTTTCTTCTGAAGCTTAGCAAGCTTTTTTCTTTTTCAGAAAAAAAAATAATGAGTTCATGTGTGAAGTATGACTGCTGTTTATTACTTTTTTTTCCTGAAGTGTCTCTGCTCTGCCTCTCCTGACAGCTTTGAGCTGCAATAAACTCACTCAGAACTGCACCAAGAGCCAGTTCTGACTGGTGCAGACTGTGAGGCTGCTGAAATTCGATTTTGGCACAGGAAGTGACATGACTGGAGCAAATTCCTCAGCTTGATATTTAAGAGCAAATATAACATCATTGGTGGTTTGGCTTGGGCTGCTGTTGTTTTGGACTAGGCTTGGGTCAGTGGGAAGTACAATGACAGAGGGGATGTGCTAATGCAGCCTCACCTTACCTGCTCAGGGGCAATCTGGGGGACAAGGGCACAACTTCGCCTTTTCCCCAGGCCAGTCCCTGCCTCTATGGATGTACAAATTCAGGGCTCCATGCACAAGGATCTCCAGCAGAAAGGAGGAAAGAAACACAGCCCTTGCACTGAGCTTTGGCTAAAGATTAACCTTGCTGACTAATTGAATGCTGGGTATGAAAAATGTTAAAGCTAACAGACAAAAAACCCGGGCTGTGTTTTTCCTCTCCACTGCCTGATGGAGGGCAGTGTTGCCACCTGTTAGGGCAAATATTTTTAGATATTAAGTATATTATAATATTTTAGATATTAAATAAACCTGGTCTCCTCCTGTGATAACTGAGAAGTTAATTCAGCTCTATTAGAAAAGTCTACAGCACAAAGTGAGCCAATAACAGCTTTGAGTATTTCCTTAAAGCTATGTTTCACACCCACCCAGAACATAGAGATAACAGTGTTTACTATCACTTTGTAACTCTGGATGACTAAATCAAAAAGTAATGTCATGTAGCTGCCTGCTCTGTTCCTCTTTCCTCTTTCATTTATTCATCTTTCTGTAAAAGAGCCCAAGGTCTGTGATCCCCTCCTCTGGGAAAAGCAGGAGTAGGTTCCCCTCTGGGGAAAGCCTGGCTGCATCTGGGGAGATGTGGAGACACAGAATGCTGCTCCTGGGGGATTTCAGCTTTGCTAGCAGAGTGGGCTTTGCTCAGGACTCTGAGTTTAGCCTCCCCACTGAGTTATCCTGCCACCATCCAAACCCAGTGCAATATCTCTCTCTCTACCAGTACTGATTGTCAGAGCGAGGGAGGAAAAAGAGACAACAGTAGAGGAAGGAAACAGGGATGCTGTTGGAAATCATTGGCCTTTGAAGACCTTTTTTAAAGTCTCTCTATTATTGCGAAGATGAGCTTGCTATAAACTCCCAAATGGACAGACAGAGCCTGATGTGCAAGAGAATGGGCCTGAGACAGTTTTCTATTATCTGGGAGATTTCTCTCTTAATAGAAGCTTTCAGAACCAGCATGAGCGTTGAGCTCTAAGATTATGCCCCCACAGGAACATAGTGTGTTCTGGTGGAAAAAAGCAAATAAATTGTGTTTTATGATATTGGACACACACAGTATTATTCTGCTGGTTCTCAAGTCACGCAGACTCCATCACAGGCATCGAACCTAAACATCTTCTGCGGCAAAAATCAAAACAACTTTCTGTTCTCACTCAGAAAATACTAATATGGAGCAATACCTGGTGAAGGTGGCTCCTGTGTTCATCTCACAGAGCTCTTCTATTTTCTTCTCCTCTCTGCTGCTCAGCCCTTTCTACTCTTATGCACTCATTTTTCTTTTAATTTTTCTTTTGACAGTATCTACTTACTCAACCTGTAAGTGTGAAAATCAATGTTTACATAATTTGAACCAGTTAAAACTAATTAAAGCATACTGTCACCTTCCAGGCTGGGCTGAAATGGAGAATACTCTGCCCCAATGCACACACACCCCTTCCATCCCCTTCAGCCTGTCTCACAGCAGGAGAAAATGGTAACAAATCAGAATGTCAACTTAGATGAAATTCTGCTACCACACTGCTACTCTGTGCTGTGATTTCAGCCATCAGAACAGAACTCTCTCCACATTCAAACCTGTGGTTTACCAAATAGATTTTGTACTTCCAGTCTTGCCACTACTTTATTTACTTTACTACTTTCTTTACTTGCCACTTGTGGGTGGTGCCTCCTTTGGGAATACTGGCCATAGCTTCCATTACTGGCTGCACTATTTATCATAATTCCACATCATTTTATTTTCTGCCAATGGCAATCATATTGTAGCAATGGATTATTTACCTCCTTTCAGCTTGAATATGATTTATATATTTTAGACCAGCTTAATAGCTCTTACATTTACAGTGCATTTTTTAAAGATTTTAATCAGATGTATGCTTCAATAATTCCTACAAAAATATTTATTTTTCTAGCAAAACCCAGGATTCAATAAAGAGTCTGCCTTCCTGTTTTGCAGATTTTTAAAAGAAAAGACTCTCATGAGCAATTTTTGGCGTTACGTTTTTTAAAATCTGCAATTAAGGGAATATAATTACTTTTCACCTTGTGTTCTGTTTGCTTTTGGCATTCCACTTCTGTGCTTGGGTTATGAATCATGTTTTATTTCATAGTTGGAAAGCAGGCATGGGTGTGCTGCTGATTCCATGTCTGGGCTGTATTTTTGGTAGAGACATTCAGCTGCTACAAATCAACAAAGGAGTCACTGAAGCCAAGTTGGTTTAGATGAGCAAAGGATGTAACCTTTGATCTTCTTCAAGAAAAAGCCCTTGACCCTACTCCTTTGAAAAATCTAATTTCAAACAAAAAAGTACATGACTGTCAATCAAACACATACAATTGTCTGGGTGAGGGTTTGCCCTTGCAGGCTTTTTTCTTCCTCCAAGGAATGCAGTCAACAGAATTCAGATAAAAACCTGATAGCTAAGAAAGACCCTTCAGCAAAATGTTTGTCCAGCAGTGTTAGAACTTGCCCCTGGATGATGAGTTAGATCCACCTTTGTCATTCCCCCACAGCTCTCATGCAATGAGGCAGCCGATTCCACACTTGTTGGAACTCACTGAGAATTTCCAGCCTGGATCTGCTCCTGCTGACAATCAGTTTGACACTGCTGGAGCAGAGTGGGCCTGGGCCCATCTCTCCCAGGTCACCTGCCTGTGTTCTGTTCTCCTTTCCAAACCTCAGGCTGTGTCACTGATGCAATAACTCTGCAGGCTCAGCCGAGCTTTCCCTTGAACCTGCTCTGTAATTAACTCTGGTTTAGGTTCTTATCAGTAGATTAACTTACTGCAGAAACATTCTCCATTTCCATAGCTTCCAAGCCACAGAGGAACTTGGCCACAGCCTTGGCATTACTCAATATGTCAGCTGAAGTCTTACAAGTTTTCCAGACCTTTTAATCTTTACTCCTCACATAATATTGTTCCCTTCAAATAGATGTCATTCCACCCACAGACACTTTGCCTTGTGGGGACCTAAAGCAAGCTGGGTTGGGTAAAGACCCATTTCACACATGGAGGAAAACACAAGAAAGATAAAGCCTCTAAATATACACCTCCATTTAGGAGTACAATAAAGCCCATGCTTAAATCCATACCTGTTGTAATTATTGGTGTTATGAGAACTATAGAAACTACAGCCCTATTTGTACTTGATGTTGTATGAACATATAATGAGGAGGAAGTGGTGTGTCCTGAAAGACTGCCTGGCAATGTAGGGATACAGACAACAGGGAGATCCAAACAACAGACAGGAGTACGGGAAAGTTGACAAAACCTTTATCTACAGAGGGATTCACTGGCCAAAAACAAATTACTTGTTGAACAGCACTGTGATCTCTGTGGGTATTGTGGCATATCCTCAGCCCTAAGCATGTATTTAAGTCTAATTGAAGAAATTAAACTTTAGCATGTGCTTCAGTGCTTTGCTGAGTCAGGGCCATAATGCTGCCACCAGCCATTTTAACACTGGACAGAGACGAACTAAAGACTTTGTGATATCAGTGACATTTCTCAGCAGCTCCCAAACAGGGGACGTCATGTCCAGCCAGGAGAACTGAAGCCCCTTTCTGTGCTGTGATTTTCAACTCTGATTAAACCATCTCAATATACATTCCTGAGGCCACTGATGTAATAGATTCCTTCCAGAGAAAAATCTGGTAAAGCAATGCTGCCAAGAAACGGGAGCCCCACATTTGGTGCCTGTATTTATTGTAAATATCCTGACTGAAGTCTTTTGTGTAATAGTTTGAGAAGCAGCTTGTTGTTGTCACTGTCTTCAACTGCACCATTGTCCAAGTCTGAAAAGAAATTGGGATCTCATCTGTGGCAAAAAAAAATCCATCTGAGAAAAGAAGATGAAATACAGTCAAGACAAAAATAGCCTGAAAATGGGTTTTCAGTGGGAAAGTAAGTTTCCTGGAGTTCTTGTCAAAATAATCTCATCAACAAAGAGTTCTTAAATGCTATGGGATTTTCAGGGGTTTTTTCTGTAACAGTAGATTCAGTACATGAATGCTCATTCCCAAAAGTGGCGCTCTCCCTGACCGTATGGTCACAGCATGACCCCTGCAAACGAATTCAGCAGCTTGGCAGCCTTCTATGCTCACCTTACTCTCAGTCTGTTCCCAGAAGCAGCAAAGTTGAAGGGGAGTTTTGCAGCTGAGGAGGATAAAACCATTGAGTGTTTGTGCTGGGTGCTCCACCATACCCGTACCAAAGGCTCGAGAGCTCTTCTGCTGGAATCAACCCGCCCCTGGTCCCAATGCTCCAAATGTGCAAGGCTCCTTCATGCATTAAAGCAGCTGAAATGTAGACAAAAGAAGCAGCCAGTTTTTTGCTATACTAATAGTATCAAATGTCATTATACTGTTAAAGATCAGAGAAACTGAGCTTGGACCAGAGTTCTCCCTTGCTGAAGCCAGTCAGTGACTGCAGGCTATGGCATCTGGGCAGGCCAGCACTAACCAGGGGGGCACATCTGCTGCCTGTGCCACGGAATCAGCATCCACAGCTGCTCTCCAGCTACTGCTGAAACCTGCAGGCTTTTCCACAGCCCTGAACACTCACCAGATCCTCACCAAAGCTAAAGATGAGGAATGCCAGGATAAATGCAGGGCAAGGATAGGGCTTAGCCAGTGAGAAGTGCTCCAGACTTTGACCCTGCGGGCATGTGGGGACACCGCTCCAGGGATGATCACTGCTGTGGTGGCTGTGGACAGCCACACCGCCCTGTGGCTGCTGACAGACCTCACCTGGTAACAATTATCACAGCGCTAACAGAAGAGCACAGCTAATTACCAAAATTGAGAGGGGAATGTCTCAGTGAAACCGCACAGCTCATGGGTTCGCCTTTCAATTTATGGTAAATCTCTCGGTGGAAACACCACCAATCTGCCACCACAGGTACCTTTCTAATTAAAGTGACAACATCCCCCACATATTTCTCAATGTCCAGTGCTCTTTCTCCACTGGCAGTCCTGGTTTTGATCTAGGAGCTCCTCATTTGATTCGGTTAAGGGCTGCCTTGGTGTGTGCTCCTTTTCCCTCCCACAGCAGCAGAGACCAGGGGACTTGCTGAAGCCAAACTGCTGATAGAGTTTGGGCAGTTCTGTCTTACTGGAATTAATTCCCCTGTTGAGTCAATAAAATCTGGATGTTAGCACAGAATGTAAACACTGAGCCATGTGAGTGAGAGCTGAGAGGGTTTCTTAAGTGAGGAAACCATGCCGGTGACTGTCAGAGGACACAATTTTTTCTTCCACAAAAAAGTGTGCAATTAATCAGCTGCTGATGAAGAAAATATACCTCTTTGCCACCTTTTTTCTTTCTATCTGAGAGTCACATCTGCATGTCAAATGATGATGTGCAAGAACCCCACCCTTCCTTCAGAACCCTGCACTTCCTTCTGCAGCCTGCTGGCAACAGACAAAATGTGGCTCAGTTGTGTAGAGAGAACATCTGAAGACCAGAGACTTCCCTCTGGATTTTTTCCATGGTGTTTTATAGATTCTACCACCATCCTTCCTCACCTGTGGGAGAAGGTTATGAAGTGACAGGGAACAATGCTGTCACACAGCTGGGCGAAGCTGCATCTTTATGTGCTAGTACCAAAAAGTCCTTTTGTGGGAAGGCAGAAATAAGGAGAGATTGGGAGACCAATTCAAAAGTATTCTGGGATTTTTGTGGTTTTGTGATGTTTCTTCACTCTCCCAGGTGTCTCATTAAAATTAATTAAAATGAGACAATTAGCTGCTACAGAGAATTTACAATGCTGCTGCATCAAAGTATTTTGGAGTACTCACTAAATAAGAGCCAAGTAATTGGTACCTATCTCTACTGCCTGTCATAAAAACAGTGGACACGGTGAGGGTCCTGGAGAGATGTGGTCTTTTTTGAAGAAAGAAAATGAATGCTTAAAAACGCTAATTTTAAACAACATATATAAATTAATATGATTAGCAGTAGCTTGACTGGCTTTTCCTTTCTTTTCTCTTTTTTTCCCCTGCTTTCTTCCTCACAGTTTTGTTCTGGTTGGCTGTAGAATGGGTTTCCTGGTGAACAAATAAGAAAAGGCAGAAATATTACTTTCACAAAACTATGGTAAAAATGCCCTTGTGCTTCTTAAAAATGGAAGCCTGTCAGCTGGAACCCACTGCCTGACAGTGCCTGCAGCAGTTGCAGGTAGTTGCAACTTCTGTCTCTTCTCTCTGACCTTGCTGCTTCTCCTGCGAGTTCTTGAGCGGAATTCGGGTCTTGCCTACCATCAGGACCAAAATCAAGGCCAGCATTTCCCATGTCAAACGCGCTGTGAGTGCTGCAGCAGTCCCTGTGAGTGCAGGGCACACACAGCCCGGCCAGGTCCCTCTCTGGCACAGGCATGTCTGATCCCTGCAGGCAGAGCCACCAGCCTGGACTGAGGGATCCTGCCAGCCCTCTGCTCTGATCCAGGATTTACTGCTTCCCACATCTTCAGGAAGGTCTGCCTGCTTCTGCCTCCCCAGCTCTCATACTCTGCAGGATTTCACCCCAACAAAAGGAGGAAAAAACAGAAAAAGCAGTAAAGCAGGGGAGTGGCAAGAGAGAATTTAGGATTAACTCATGTTCACAAGCTCCATTTTTATTTGAGACTATACCAATTCCAGTTTTCATAACAATGCATTTTCCCTTTGACAAGTGCTTATTTCATTTCATATAGTTGTCTAAATAGTTATCACACTGCTAATGTTTCCAGCCAGAAATTATTCCCCAGTGTGCCAGATCCAGACCTTCCAGTAATTTGTGTATGTAAATTTAGATTATTATTATGTTCACATGTAATACTACAGGTAACAAAATGAAAGAGCAGGTACAAATTATCTGCATAAAAATCTGCATAAAATATTCACATAGAGAAACCTAATTTTTCTTGTTTAAAGAAATGTCTGAACATGTGAGATCTATTAATCAATCTCACTTGCACCCATACAGCTCATATTTATTGTGTGAATCCTAACACCATCTTCCAGTAGTTCATAAAATATGATCACTGTGAGGAGCTGAACAGAATTCAGAGCTGTATGCTTATTTGGTTACTACTCTGGATCTAAAATGTCTTTTTTTTTTCTCATTTGACAGCCAGTTCAACTGTAGTGATCTCGGATTTAGCAGCTCATGACTGTTCAACACTGCAGGATGCTTAATGCAATTAGCAAAGTTAATAAAATATCGGACAGGTGCCTTGTACTGGGCTGGGGGGGAAGCGTTGGTCTTATTTGTTCAGGATCAAACAGTTACATGATCTTGTTTCTTTCAAAAAATGGGATGAAATCAAGAACAGAATCAATTACTGACTTGTTATTGGTTGAATTTTACAGTAAGTTTCCCTGTGTTCTACTTCCAGGAAAATACAAGCACAATGCTTTCAGGAAACAACACCTACCTATTTGCAGAAGGGCACAGAAACAAAAATTATGCTGAAAAGGCCAAAGCCTAAAGAAGATTAACCTGGAATATCTGAGGAGCAAGCTGGAGTCTGATCTGAACCATCTACCTTTAATAATGGATGGAGGACAGAAAATATGAGAGGTCAGAGAGGAGTAAGTCCACTGTTCCTCCTCTCTTTAACAGAGTTGATCCTTGGAAATTACACACTTACCAGCTTAACACCTGGAAAGAGGCAGAGAAACTCAGTGAGAGGGAGCTGAAAAGTACTTATCTGTAGAACTGGGGGAAGCAGAAGGCTCCTGCTGGGAGATTGGCCATGAAGCATAAAAACAAGGATAAGGTAAGTGTGAGTTTGCTTGTATCTTTACTGGAGAACTCACAAGCTGGAGAACTTCTCTGCTTAAGGTGAATGTTCTGCATCTGCCCTCGAGGAAAAACTAAACTAGGTAGTCCTCTGAAGTAATTTCTGTGTTGGTTTTAAAGGAAGATTGGGAAGTCTAAGTGCGAGCCTGTAATTATGATGGGCTGGTTTTTAAAGAAAAAAAAAATAAAAGAGCTTGAAAGAGAAATTGCAGTCAGTCTGTCAGGTTGCTTGTCCTCTGTTTCAAATCATGTTGTTCCAGGTTGTATTGCTTTTGTGCTTCCCTCACCTGTTCTATATTTATATCCTTCTAAGAAAAGATTCTACTATGGCTGAAATGAAACTGGAGGAAAGGATAGTCTTAGTTTCTTTGTTCCCACCCTGCCTCCTAAGCCATCCACACTGCAGAGGCATCTGCTCTCAGGGAATACACACAGCTGCCTCTGACACCATGCCTTCCCCATGCCTTCACCTCTGGAATCAGAACTGAATCAAGAACAAAAATCAGACATCAAAAATAGTGTCTGGAAGACCAGTATCACTTGTATCTCTGTGACTGTGTTGGATTCTCTGTCTCCTGAGCAGCCATGGGCATACTACAGTATGCAAAACCCCAAAGAGGCCCAGCAGGAGGCAAACCAAGGATGCTCCATGTTCTGCCCAGCTTGTGAAACCCTCTGTTTGTTTTGGTGCCTCAGAAATCTGCAGAGCATTGGTGTGAAAACAAGGAGTGTTGTACTGTTTCTGCTGAGGCAAAGGCAGAGCTCCTCGTGCTGAGACCAGAATTAACAGTGATGTAGCTCCAGACTCTGTGTAGGGCCACCGTTTTACCCTTTCCATAGATCCAAAATGATTCTCTGTTCACAGGTGTCACCTTGGTATCACTGGTAAATACAAAATGGGAGTGTGACTATTGTGGGCTAGGGCTGAGAAGTTTTTAATTGCTTGAAAGAACTGTAGTCTCTTGCCTTCACTTAAATTGACAAGACCTGTTGGTTAAGACCCTGGACTAGGCAAGAGGAGTGGGCAGGACAGAATCTCTTTTGGGGATGGGGGAGCTGACTTTCAACCTGCACTTTGTGTTAACAAGCAGGACTGCCCATCCCCTTAGACACTGCCTGAGCTGACAGGAGAGAAATACAGATATGTCAGCTCTCTGCGGCTCCCCTCTGCAACCCTGGGCTAAAAGAATTCCCTAATCCTGCTTATCTGAAGTATTTACACCCCTCATAGTGTCCAGGTGTCAGCAGGAATGGTGTAGCCAGGTTTCAGCTTTGAGTCATCAGGTGAAAGCAGTGTGGTCTGGGGCCTGTAGTGACTAGAAATCATTACCTTGTGTTGGCTGCTTGTCCTCTGCAAGATGAATTTGTGGGCTTGATCCATTTTCCCCACATAGATGCATAAAACGCCTACACATCTGGCTTGTATTAGCGTGTCCGCATTGGCAATTTCCCTAAAGACAAACCAAGCTGGGGAGAACTGGGAAGTTTTAGCCATCAGCAGCACACCTGGCCCATTGAGAGAACAGGTACAGCGAGGGAGCTGCACGGGGGTGCTGGTCTTGCTCAGATGGCCAGGACATCCCCTGCTGCTGAGCTCCTGTTCAATAACAAGGTCCTTCCTTCCCCAATGTGTGCAATAACCTTTCCGTCCTACAGCCACGGTGTTTCATCCTCCCTGCCTACGGGAAGCCCAGTTTACAAAGCGAGCCCACACTCGCTGAGGACATGCACTTTAAGAAATAAGCGTTGCACCTCATCTTCACCTGCTGTGAGCCAAAAGCTTCTACTGCAATCGCGGGTCTCTGAAGAAGACGGGTTCTCGGGAGCAGGGCACGGGCCATGGGGGGTCCCCAGAGCCGGGGGTCTCCGGGACAGAGCCCGGGCGCGGTGTCGGGGCCGGCCCCGGCTCTGCGCTGCCGGCGGAGGGTGCGCCCGGCAGCCGGGCGGGGGGAATCGATCAGCGCGGCTGCCAAAGCCAATTATCGGGGAGAGGACGATATGATTATATTAGGGAACATCTGTACTTCATTAAAAGCCCTCGCGGGGCAGATTCGCGCCCTGCCACGTTACACACAGGCGCTTCCAGCCGTTCCTCGCCCCCCGTTCCGCGCACGGTCGCCGCCAGCCCCGCTCCGGCGGCTGCGCCACCCCGGGGCCGCGCCCGGCTCCGGCTCCGGCTCCGGTTCCGCGCCGCCCCTCGCCCCGGGCGGCTGCACCTGCCCCCGCGGCCGGGCCCCCCCTCGCCCGCCGGGAGCGGAGCCCATCCGAGCCCATCCCATCCCATCCCATCCCAGCGCGGCGGGCAGGCGGCGCTCTGCGGCCGGGCTGTGCTGGGGTCTGGGGCGGCGCGCTCCGCTCTTCCTCCTCCTCCTCATCCTCCTCATCCTCCTCCTCCGCGGCGGCGGCGGCGCCGGGCAGATGCGGCGGATCGCGGGGCGGCTGTGGCCCGCAGCGGGCTCCCGTCCCCCCGCCGGCCCCATGGGCGGCAGCGGGGGCAGCAGCAGCCGCGAGTAGCTCGGTGAGTGCCGGTCCCGTCCCCTCCGCCGCGCCCTGCCCGCACCGCGCTGCCGCAGCCCCGGGCGGCGCTCCTCTGCCGCGCTCCTCCGTCTCCTTCTCTCCGACGAAAAATCACCCCCGACCCGGCCCCCCACGCGTGCCGGCGGCGGGGCCCCGGCTGGCGGCGGGCTGCGGTGACCGGCTCTGGCACCTGCTCCCTGCGGCGGCTCCGGCTCCCCCCGGGGCTGCGGGAGCGCCGCCGCCGCCCGCTGCTCCCTCCCGCCGGGACGGGCTCGGGGAGCGCTCCCCGCTGTGCCGCGCCAGCGTCCTGTCCTGCCGTCCTCTCTGCCGGGAGTCCCGGGCTGGGATTGCACCTGAGCTCCCGAACGTTTGTTTCAGGGTAGGAATTTACCAATATAAATTTTGGAGTTATTTTGCTTCAGTTAAATTTGATTTAAATTGACACAGCGGTTGTGAGATGAAAATGTCAGTTTCAGGATTGTTTTCTTTACCTCGCATTTAAAGATCTCTACCTTTATATTCGGTAATGATTTCTTTTCGTAAAATAATTTTGTTGTGTTTTAACTCCTGGAGTTTAATAGTCCTCCAAGACAGTCAGGCTTGTTAGAAGCTGAAATTATCAGCTCCAAGGCGCAGATAGTGTCCTTGGTCGTAACAGGTGCAGCGTGCATACTGTTATGAACAATGAAATGGTTTCAGCCTGGTTTCATTCAGGTTTATTTGTATGCTCTGCATTTCTGTGACTCTGGAAAAATTGTCATGCTGTGTTATGTCAAAGATGCGCTTACGGCGTGAGCGTGTCCACAGTACCCAATTAGCAGGACAGGGGAGCAGCTGCACAGCCCTCCTCAGCCCGTGGTGCCTTTAATACCCAGGGCATAGCCTTGGGTGTTTTGGTGGCTGTTTGAGGACCCACACTGGGCACTGCTCCCTCTGGCACAGCATAAAACACTGGGAGATGAGGAGGAAAACGAGAAGTGCAGAGGAGGAACCATTTATATTTTGATTGTATTTTCTAGACTTGATGGTTTCTGTCCATGTGTTGAGTTGGGTGATGATGGCACATCCTATGATGTTACTGAAACCTGAAATACTGATATTTGTATTCAACAGGAGAAATTTCCTGGGCATGTATTTTCCAGATAAAAAGATTGTTTAGTAGCTTCCTGGGCTCCTTATTTAAGGCAAACACCCAGAGTGATACCACAGCTGGGAATTAGCTTAATGGGAGTCACTAAGGAGTTAGAGCTGTAGATTAGGAGGAAATTAGACTGGAATTTAATTATTGTTTCTCAAGTCAGTGTAGCTGAAAAGGTGTATTCCAGCAGTTGTTGCCGTGGGACTCCTGTGCTCTGTGGTGCAGCCAGTGGCACCTGGTGCCTGGAGGTGTGTCTGCCCTCCTGAGCACTGAAAGATGTCCCTTGCTGGTGCTGTTCTCCAGGACTCTTTCAATCTTCCTGTTCAGTTAGGGATGGGAGAAGGAGTGGGCTGCCTTTGAGGGATGGGGAGGATGACAGGGTAAAGGAGTGAGGAGGGGAAGTGCATTTCTTTGTTACTCTGGCTCTTTGTGCACTTCAGCGAAGAAGTGGTAGAGCAAAGGAAGAGTCAAGGCTCTAGCAAGGGGAAAGTGCCTGGTAATGAAGTCCTGGGTGATATTAATGGGGGCACCAGAGATGAGTAAGTGGTCTGAGCTTGTGAGAGATGCCCCACACTGCACAGGCTTGGAGTTATGCCTTGTAGCTTATCCCATCATAGGAGACAGTGCTTCTTCCTCCAGGAAATTGGTGAAGGAAAGTCATGGAGATGTCCTATGGGGCTTTCAGTCCTCTTCAAAGGGTTTCCCCAGTGGTGGGGTCTGCCAGGTCATGCTGATAAGCTGCAACAGCAGTGAACTTTGCATTGTTTTGTAGTGTCTGCAAATCTTGGGACAGCAAAGTGTCTTGCAAAGAAGGTGGAGAAATACAACCAGGACTCCTTGTGGTGTTTTAACTTCCCTTGGACTTCTTACAGCCTCACCCAGCATTGTTATTTCATCCCTCGTGCTTCTTGGTTTAAGGCAGGTGAAGGTAGGAATATGTTCTGCCTCCTTTGAGTCAGGGCATTTTGTGTAGTTCTAATTCAGCCAAACAAGGAAGATAAACACCTTGTTAACCCTTTGTAAGGTGTGACTAGTACAGCTCCCTCTGGTTTATTAAGGTGCACTGTTAAAATACAACGTGCTTCTCAAAAAGCCATTACTTAAGAATGGCTCTTAAGAATTATTTAAGAATGGTTCTTTTATACCATCAAGTCAATTTCATCCAATGATGTTTAGTTGAAAATATTTATAGCATTTTTAAATTAAATTTGAGGACAGTAATCTTAAAGGATTCTTTAAAAATCTTTAGAAAAATTTTGCAGTCTTATTTAACTTCTCGGACAATTTATGCTGGTGAGAGTGATTTGTGCTTTTCATGTTGCTGGCAAAACATGATGTTGCTGTGAGTAAGCTGGATAATGTTTACAGGTCTGCTACAGCAATGAGGCTCTGCATAGTGGCCCTTTGGTTGCCTGAGGCTTTTCTTGCTATACATGCTTGTTTAACAGGGTTTTGAAAATCATCTCTGGAAGCCAGCTCTATGTTTATGCTGCAGATGTTTGTCTGGCCAGGGCTGTGTCCATGCTGCAGCTGTGGCTGTAGCTGGAAGTGCTCTGCAGGAGTGTCTGACTGCATGGAGCTGGCTACATCCTAACGCTGCAGGTCCCTGCTCGTGCTCTGCTGCTCCCACCTGCATCAG
Source organism: Pseudopodoces humilis (assembly GCF_049639895.1). Taxonomy (NCBI): domain Eukaryota; kingdom Metazoa; phylum Chordata; class Aves; order Passeriformes; family Paridae; genus Pseudopodoces; species Pseudopodoces humilis. Next base: position 7,550,798 of record NC_142216.1, read on the forward strand.
AGGAGCTGTGTCCTCACTCCACAGAGCTGATCCAGCTGCAGGAAAGGGCTCAGGGTGATCTGGCTCAAGGTGGGCAAGATGCAAGAGCAGAGACTGCTGGACACTCTGGCCAGCTGATTTAGCAGACTGGTAGCCCCAAGCCATTAGCTAGCCCGGGAGTTGAGCAGGATGTAAATTGAGTTAGATGTTTCGGATAGTGAGGATGAGAGAGCAGCATGTGCTGAAAATGAACGAGGCTTTAAGGGGGTTCCATTCCTTTTGCTCAGTATTGTTCCTTTCTGATGCAGTTATAAGATGCTTTCTAGGTGCTGCTGGAGGGATATGGAATTTGTGAGGACTGGGTAGCAGCGCCTGTCCTCTGAGGAAAGCCTCTTCTCTCACAGTAAACAGTTAATAAATGATTGCATTCATTTGCAACTATAAATTCCTAGTCAGAAGTTCAAATTTGTGTGGTGAATTTCTTAATAAACTTTGTTTATTCTGTTTTCTGATTTCCTTGCTCGATGACTGCTCTGCCTGTGTAAGAATAGTAGGTCACATGGTCTGGGGTGTTTCTGTCAAATATCATCATGCTTGTTATTTTAGAAAGGTTTTGTCTAAGCAACCTCACTCTGGACACTTTTCCCACCTGCAGGTTTCCTGAGAGATGCGGAAGCTTAGCAGGTGTGTAGTGAAGGCTTTTCCTTTGCTGGCCAAATGTTTGCTCATGTCCTAAATATAACTTCTGGGAATTTGTGTTTGTTTTGGATCTGGGGAGCACTTTTCTCTTTTACTCTCTTTATAGATTCAGAGAATTTAAGCATATGATTAACATTAAACATGTGAATATTCTCCGTGGACTCATTTTTTGGATCAAAGGCAGAGTGCTCGGTCTGTTGAGAGGATGGAGCCCACAACCACTAACTGCAGGGAGCTGATCGGCTGCTATGCTTGTCTAAAAGAAGTATATGATATGAATGCTTTGGATTTATGTCTGTCTGTGCCCCAAATCCCTCTGCTAACTGCTGTCTTGATGTTGCTTATCTACAAAGTGCTTACAAGCATTAACAAACCTTTGTGATCTGCTGAGACATGTTGTTATCCCCCTTTTCCATAAGGGGATGCTGAGAGAGTTTGGTGATCTCCTGAGACCACTGTGGGTTATGGACAAAGCTGGGCATTGAACATGGGGCTGTGAATTCCCAGCCCAGTAAGGGAGCAGGAAGGGGCAGCAGCACAGCTCTCCAGCACTACTGGGTTCAACACTGCCATCTCTCACACTGTCAGAATGCTTCCCAGATTTCCATCCTGACACAGAAGCTTCTCATATCATCTGCTGGATCAGGCTGCAATGCAAAATGCAGCCTGTCTGCAGCAGTGAGCAGTGGCCTGTTAAGGGAAGGAATCTGAGAGTGAATTGTGTGTCCGTGTTGGCTCTCAGCCTTGCTGGATGCTACAGGCAGAGCTGATACGTCAAGATTCCTCTAATCTGAGCTTAGAGAAAAGGGAATTTTTCAATCTTCTCTAAGTACAGTGATTCTTCATTTCTTGCTGATATAAAAATACTCAGAGTGCCTCTACCAAGCAGGGAGCCTGCGTCCGTGCATATAAATAGAGACACGCTAGGTGTGTGTGCCTATGAGCTGGCAAATGAATCAGTTTCCAAATCTGAAGTTGGCGTGGTGTCACTTTTGGCTCTGAGGTGATTGTTTTTCTTCTTCCTGGTTTTATTGTGTTTCACTTGCTTAAATTAGAAGAATTTCTTGAAAGAGAATGGGAAAACTTCAAACATGGAAGGACATGCTTTGCACTGGTCTCACTGTGCTTGTCCAGAGGTGAGAGGCCAGTGCCTGCCTCCCTCCCTTGCCCCTGGTCCATAAGACCCTCCTGAACCACTGCAGGATTCCAGGACATTGGGAAGCTGTGGTGGCCAGGCAGGCTTGTACTGGGTCCAGTAATAAAGCTTTGCTGTGACAAAGGCAAGGTTCTGTGCTTTTTGAATTTTTGGTTTAGGAAATGCGATTCATCAAAATCCAGTGTTCTGTAATATAAGGCTGGTGACAAATTTGCACCAATTCTCAAGTTTTTCCACAAGACAGCCATCTGCTGTACCTGCACACACAAACCTGTGAGGGACAGACAAGCCCTAATTGAGAATTTACTACCTTTATGTGCTGGGTGAATTAACCATTCTGAGATTTTGCATGTATATAATGGCATCCTTTCTTCGTTCCTTTTATCCTCTGTAGAGAACCTGTGTTCTTGTGAACTAATGTTCCCTTCCATAAATGACCCAATCAGCCTTCATCACTTCTTGTTAGATCAGAAACTTATTAGTTAATAGCAGTTCTGTTCTTCCTTTTAGCCCCTTCTATAGCTAAGCTCATGGCATTTACAGACAGACTTGTTAGTCATTAATATTCTTTGTATTCTTCATCTTTGGCTTCAGAAGAGAAGGCCTTTCATCTTTTGCCTTGCTTTGTTTTTTAGAAGAAGCCAAGTTTGACTGGAGGAAAAAAGAAACCAAAAAACCATTTCTCTACTGCTTTCTTACAAGCTTCCAAGCAGTCTCCCCTGCTGACTTTGTACTTTCGCAGTAGACAAACATTGACTTTGTTTTCACAGAATATAGCTGATTTTTTTTTTTCTTCTAGTTTGCCTTTTTGGTTATGCCTCAGTATCTTGACAGGACAGGATTAATTAGTCAATGACTGCGTATTTTGCTGAAATTCTCATTCTTTATTCAATTTTTCCATCAGGTTTATCGTACCTGAAGTCAAGTTGGTGTAGAGATAACATAAGCATGTGTCTAAATTTAGCAAAATTGTGAAGGGTTTTCCTGGTTTGGAGACTAAAAGATTACTGAGATTGATCTGTGGGTTCTTGTTCTTTTCTATAAAAGAAACCCAAATGCCGATACTCAGGAATGTGTTTTAAGTCTGTACACTGGGGGTGACAAGTGCGTGGGCAGGTAGGACAGAAAATCGTGTTTCTCAGACTGGCAAGGCTTTGTTAGCATCACTAAATTCTCACTGCTTGTAAGTGGTCAAATCCTTTGCTAATCTGCAGTGCTAACTAAAAGGAAAACACAGAGAACAGCATTTGTTGTCTGTGATCACATGAAATCTCACACCTCATTTCTGAAGAGCAGGATCAAAAGATAAAAAACTTGGTGCCTGAGTTGTGTGTTTTGTTCCTGAGATTTGTTAAATGCTTTTTTGAGAGTGCCAGTAGTTCATATCCATTCTGCTCAGGTTTCCTCACTCCTAGCTCTGATGCCGTGCACATCACAGTGTGATCATTAAGTGTGATTGCTGCATTTTTGACCTATTTAAAAGTGTCTGGCTGTGAAATTCCAAAGATTCTAATTTAAGCTATAAAACAGATTATTAATGTGCCGCCGCTTACACATTTCATGGCTCATTTCCTGATTACAGCAGTTTTGAACGTGTATGTGTAGGCTGTTCCAATGCATGTGTATAAACATCCTGCACCGTGCTCAGCCTGGTCACCTGGCTCAGGGATCATGTTCCACGTACCTTCCACAGCTTAAAAACAAATAGAAGAGAAAGCCACAAGTGAAGGAAGTTGGGATGTTCCACATCAGCGCGGTCAAAAGGCCCAATGCTTTCTGCAGGCCTGGAACTCAGGACAGGCTGTAGGAATGGGAATTGTGCACAGGTATGGAAGCTGGGCAAGGAATGTCTTCAGACAGTCTCCTGCTGTGCCCTGTGGACTGGAGAAGGTGCACTCTGAAAGCTTTAGAGATCCATGGCTGTCCCTGGATTGCTGCCAGGAGACTTCAGCTCTACTGAAACTGGAACACAGACAAGATGCTGAGTGTAGTCAGTGGATCTGCAGAGAGAAAAGATGACTGTTGAGATCTTCAGTCTTTTCCATTGCTTCATTCAAATCTGTCAGCTTTTTCATGGAACCGAAACTCTGCAGAGCCTCCTTATCTGTGTGCACAGAAAGAGTTTGAGGTTCTGGTTACATGGGTCACTTATGGTTCAGCCATTAGGATAAGCCAGCATGGAATAATTCACCAGGGTTACAGGTGCAACTGCAAACAGTGGGTCCAACAGAGAAATTCAGGTAGAAAGATCAAGAGCAGGTGAAAGTGGTGTAGAAAATACGCTGTGAGGCACTTCCATGCATTACATTGAGTCTTCTCTTGGTGAGGACATAAGAAAAGCTTGTCTTGCTGTGTTTCACAGGATTATTTATGTGCTGAACACTGCACCTGGAGATTTCTCCCTGAGCTGGGAACACGTGTGAAGCTCAGTTTGTGACTGGCTGAGTTTGGTGCTTTGTTCCAGAGGGGCTGAACCTGGTCCTACATGAGCTGCCAGATCATCTGTGTGAGATTAGCAGTGATTTTATACAAGTTTGGGATGCAGGATGAAAGCAAGGTCTGGAGCAGGTGTGATGCTCTGTATCAGGGGTGGGATTTGTGCTTCTGCTCCTGGCATGTACTCACACTAAACAGCAGTTCAGTGCATATTGCTTCAGAGCTTCATGAAGGCAGAATTGCTGCCCTTTGTTACTCAGTTGCTAGAACTGATTCGGATCCTTTGGATCCTTCTGTCTTTCTCCCAGCTGGAAGGTTGGTAGTGAGGCTGACTGAGCCCTGGTGGAAAGTATCATTGCATAGTGTACACAGCTGGGAGAGCATCAGCTTGTCGTTTGCAGTTGTCTTATTTCTTAATGTGGTGTAGTAAATTATAAATGTACACAAACACCTACGGAGTGTTTCATTCATGAGCTGCCAGACTGCACTGTGCTTTTTGAAAGTACTGGTTTGGGGGTTGTTTTTGTTTTGTGAGATAATTTCATTATCTGATACCAGGCATTTTCTAAAAGTAAATCGATCACATGAGGACTCTGTATCCATTAGTGATTCTGCTAATAAAAATTTGGGGGTTTTTTGATTCCATAAAAGACCTTCTGTACCGCAGCCTTTTTATGCTTTATGACAGTTATTAGCTGTTATTAGGTCATTTTAGGAAGGTCATTATTTACTAATAGGTGTGCTGTGGGGCTTGGAAGCATATGCCACAACATCCTGTAGACCAAGTAAAGTATTTGAAAGTATCAATTGCTAGGAAAATGTGCAGGAGGGTTGTACAAACAGGGCTGTTTTTGGGGAGTTCCTCTCGTGGCATTACTCACATGCCTCTCTTCTGGGCTGCAGCAGTGCTAACAGCAATCCCATTTGTGTATTAAAGCAAGGATCTTCTGAAGTGGAACCACAAATGACAGCAGAATTATGATTAAAGGGCAGTCAGTACTGATGGCAAGCCCAACATAACATACAAGCCTGGCTGCGGTTAGGAGAATGTGCCCATCTAATAAGCAGCTTAACTTGGTGTATTACTGCGAAATAGAAAGAACCATGGAATATGTGATGTGAATAGTAGGCTGGATTTCCCTGTCACTTCCTATTTATGTTCCTGGAGCTGCCCTGGCTTCTCCAGGGTTACTTCTGAATTGCACCCAAGGGAATGAGAAGTGGATTTCCACTTCTCAACACCTTTCTTTTTAATCTGAAAACTATACTAGAATTTCTTTGGTTTAGCCCTAGATTTGAAGTTTTCCTATCAGATAAAATGTGTCCTAAGTGTCTTAGCAGTGAGACTAATTGGTCCAAATGTTTTATTTTTCCAGTTCAGTTGCTGATACAACTTCATCCAACTCTATTGAAGAAAATGGGCGTTGTTCCCTTTTCACTAATAACAGTTGAACTGGGCCATTAAAGGCCAGTTCCAGGAGACATATTAGCAAATACTAAGGCTTGATCCACAGCACTGTGCAGTCAATAAATTAGCAATTGCTATCTACACAATAGCAGGTCTAGCAGGGTTTGAGTGTCTTTGAGATTGAGAGCCCTCATCTTGAGTATTGCTTAAGTTTCCTGAAATCAGTTAAATTGAGATAAAGCCAGTGACTTCTTCACGTCTCTTGGAGTTACTCAAGATTTATGTTCCTCACTGAGAATAGACTGTGCTCTGCTCTGCTTATTCCCTTGACCTGTAAAGAGCCTGCTGAATATTTGTATTCTAAAGGTGTTCAACCAGCCACAGAAACGGTGTTTACAAATTGCTTTTAATCACTTTCTAATAGTTTCTGTTACAGATATTCAAGTTTTACTTTTTGTAGCCTTTTACACGTGTGAAGCTTCATTTTAAGATTGTTGTGTCTCCCTTCCCTCCCGTCAGGATTCTTCTTTACAACCAGGTCTCGGGGGTGTGTTGAGGAAAGAAAAGCCTGTGTTGGTACCAGGCTGTGTGTTTGGGTGTTTCAGCACAGACCACAAGAAACCGGTGCTTCATCAAGAAACCATCTTGGTGTTTTGACAAGCCCCATTGAAAAGCTCTTACGGCAAGTGATTTTTATGAGCACGTGGGGAGAGGAATGTGCAAAGTGCTTGGGATAGTAGGGGCTGCACAAAGCGTGACAACTGCTTTGTGTAAGACGATCTGTGTTGGGAGGAACAAATGGTGCATTGAGATGACAAATGGAGCGGCAGAGGTGCAGCTGGGCTGTTCCATAGCGGGGCAGCTCATGGGAGGAGTTTGTAGTCGATATAAACAATTTCCTATTAACTTTGAGCTTTCTGATGAATTGATGATATAATTCTCATTAATTTAATTAAATCAGATTCCAGGGCCTTGATTTGCAGAGTTTTCTGCTAGTAGTTTTATAACTAGGTGAACAAATAAATGCCCTTTATTTTCTTGCTTGCTGGGTGGGGTGCCTGGTGATAATTATTGCATTTATCAAAGCGTCCTTCCATGTCGGAGACAGGCTGGTTTCCACTTGTGATGGACAGAAACAGGGACAGTGAGATTCTGGGACTGCTGTGTGACGGGTCAGAGCACAGGAGTTCAGTGCTGGAACACTAAAAGCCAAACTGGTCCCATCTCTTATCCTTTGGGTCACACTGAGCCTTTGCCCTTCCTCGGGAGGGCGAACAAATACCCCAAACCAGGCACTGCTCCCCGCCCCAGGGCGTCACTGCTGCCACCGCTTGAGCTTTGGGTACCATCCCAGCTTGGCATCTCACCTGGTGAGACACCGTGATGGTGTCAGATTGCTCTCACTGGTTTTGGTTTCTCTCACATGAGTTTGAATGTGTGTTGGCTTTTGTCAGGACATCAGGAAGGAATTAAAGCTGCGTTCTACTTAATTGTTCCTGAACAGTTAAATCATGACAAAACTGCTCCACCCCAACTAGTAAAATACCACTTAAGAAGACTTAATTAGAGTCAATATCTGAATTTTATTTTTATCTATCTTTTTATTTCTACTAATTACTGTGCTGACTAACAAGTTTAATAAGACCAGCTTGTAAGATGAATGACAGTAAAAACATGGGAAGAAGAGAATGCTTGAGTTTTTTCCTGTAGCAGGACTGGAGGAATTTGTACCCATGGGTTAGATTTGCAAATCCTCCAGCCCTCCCCTATTGGTATTTTTTTTCCTAAAAACAAAGATGCTGTCAGCACAAGTCACCATGTCTCAGAGAAGGTCATTTACCTTTCATAAAAAATAATAAAGACCTGTATAAATACTCCCCATGTGCTGCTGCTGGATTGTATTAGTGAAATATGTCCGTGTTCGTGGCATGTGCAGCCCCATGTTTCACGGCACCACTTGAAAAATGAAAGACATTCATGTGAGTCATTTGGAAGACAGTGACAAACCTATTTGGCAAAGCAGTGTCCTGAAGAGAGCGTTTCCAGGCTCCCAGCAGAGGCAGACGTGTGTGACCAGGCATCACCAGTGCTGGGGGAGCTTCAGCCCAGTTGCTGCCGGAAGGATGGATGGATGGCTGTGGGGCTTTCCAGATTGCTGGGTTTTCCCACTGTGACCTGTGGGACCAAGTGCTTACAGGCACCAAGCAGATAGCCATGAAGATCTTTTCTGCATGGCTTCCAGAAATTTGAAAGCGGGGCGGTTGTTTTTGTTTTGGTATTTTTTTGACAGCTAATGTGCTGTTGGGTCTCTACTATACCTTGGCATTTCTTAGCCATGTCTTTACTGAGCTTCTTGGATAATCTGTGTGTTGCCAAGACATGCTGCAGAGCTCAGCAGACACAGCAGAATCCAAGGCTGTGGTTGACCTCTAAAGCAACGTGGCCTTCCACCTGCCAATGCAGGCTGGAGCAGGTTGGAGCCCTGTACATCTGGTGTCCCGTACTGCTGGGTGCAGATGTTTGCATTGGTGACCAGAGGTGTCTTCAGGGAAAGCTGTTCCCAGCTTGGGAGCTCAGGGATGAGCTGGGTTTGGATTTGGGCAGCCAAGGAGAAGGTTACCCCAGCCACCCTTCCTGCGGAAGCTGTTATGCTCTGCCTTCCCCATCCAATGCAGCAGGGACAACTGATAGTAAAGAGCAAGCAAGAAGCAGCTTTTGCCTGCATCTTTTTATGATTTTATCTAGTCCCTGAGCCTTCACTGTATTATCTCCTTAAATCTCTGTGCCTGACACTTTTGCTTTAGCACAGTTGAATGTATTACTGTCCTGGGTTGTAAAAGAAAAGCGTGTGCGTGCAAGCTCCCATAGGCTTCCTGGGAGGGTTTGGAGTAAATCTCCCAATGTGCAGCTGCCCGCTCCAATTCTCCCTTTTCATGTAGCTCTTTTTTAAGCAGTGAACTATTGCGAGGATAAGTTGCCATATGCAAATTTTAGATTAAACCTTTTGTGTTTCCAGCATTTTCTGTTTGAATTGCTTAAGGGGCGGTTGCAGGTTCCCAGCTTTGGGCTCTGGCTGTGCAAATGCCCCAGCTGACGGCTGGCAGTGTTGCTGCATTCGAGGCTCAGCATTCCTGGGACAGCGAGGGACAGGACTGATAAAACCTGTGGGTGGGTGATTTGTACTGCAGGCAGCAGCAGCACAAAGTGGGGGCTCTTTTGGTTAATGAATATTGAACTTCTCCTGTCTAACAGCAAGTTGTGTCCTGCTCTGCAAATGAGCATCTTTGCAAGAGACTGAGCTGCAGGCGAGGGGGCAGCTTGGGAATTCATTAATTCCTGTCTGGGTGATGAGTGTGCTCCAAACAGGGCTCTGCTGGTCACCCAACAGTTGGTGCCATGCAAAATGACTTTTTATTTTTTCAGTTGTTCAGTTCTAATTATTTTCCTCTCAAAAATCTTTACTCAGGGTTGATGCTTTTCTCTGGATGCTTTTCTCTAGCTGCCCACATTGCATTTTCTACATGACAATGTCCTCAAAGAATTGATGTAATAAATTTGTGCACTCGACAGTCCCTACATTCAGCTGTTCGTGGCAGGAGTTCCAAAGGGCAAATGCATCTCAGAAGCACTGTGACTGTTGCATGAAATGGTAATTGTAATGCATGGAAGATCAGCTGCTGATTTATTTTTATTAGTGCAGAAGAAAATTACTATGATGTTTCAAGTAGGGTGTAAAATAATATCTTTAATCTCATTCCAGGAGGAATATTAACTTCACATTTTGTATTTCTTTTCTTTCCCAAACCACTGAAAAATGCTTAGTATGTGACTTGAGTGTCTGTTCTATCATGTTTATGTAGGAAGGTTTCTCCTTTTTTTTTCATGCTCATAATAGGAAAAGTGTATTTTGATTTGTTGTGTTTCAGGTAGTATAGAAGTTCCTCTTCCTTTGATCAGAAAAGTCTCAATTTTTAAGCAGAAATGTGCATTTATCCTCATAGACAAAAGTGGATTAGGGAATACTTTTCCAAACAGGTCCCTGCAGGTGAACTTCAATTTAAAATCCACCCAGAATCAAACACTTGCTATCAGCAGGAATACCTGGGCAGCCACAGCTTGTGGAAGGGACAGTTTCTTCTCTTGGTTTCCTACAGATGAGAACCACTTTGTTCCTGGAGATATACAAGTAGTTCCTTGGAAGGCTGACTGTAAATTGAGGTTCTGAGCAATGTCTGTGTGCTTGAGCCTCCACTTCTGGAGTTTCCCCAGCTGTCTTGGCACGAGCTGCAGGGAGGATAAGGCCTTTGCAGACTTCAGCTGTGTCCTGTGTGTGACAGGTTAACCTGCTGCCCACGTCCATGCCTTGGGGTGGTTGGCAGTGTGAAACCAGCTCTGGAAATGGAAAGCAGTGTTCCTTCCTGCTGCCACTGCAGGGTTGGCACGTTATGCGAGGTGAGGGGCACGATGTGTCCCAGCTGCTCTAGCACCCCTGCGTGCTGTGTACAGCCCAGGTCGTTCTGTGAGTGTTGACTGATGGCACTGGCCATGCCAAACATCCCTGAAGAAAGAGTGATGATTCTGCTGGTGTGACTCAGCACTCCTGCTCTGAACAGAGCAGGGTAAGCAGAGTTGTGAATAGATAAGGGTTTTCATCCCTAGATAATTTAACAAAAACATGGTTATGGGCAAGCCAGGACATCATACCTGCATGTGAGGATATGCAGAATGTGTATTTCTATCACATTGTCCTGTCTCTGAGTGCTGTTGTAAGAGCATTAGATAGCAGTGGTGTTTCAGGGGGGTTAATTGCTAGTCTAAATAGCATTGTGGGGAAAATTGTAAAAGGCCTTGAAGAGAATATTAAAGGATTCAAGTATTGCTTAAAGTATTAACAGAAGATGAACATGTAGGTGTGTGCATGCATGTGTGTAATTGACAAAGCAATGCCTTTGAATTGGAAATCATTGGTACAGAAATACAGTTAAGGGTTTAGAGTGGACTTAGTTCAAACAGCCATAGGGAGAAGTCAGCAGTAAAAAGATGTATGGCAAGGCATTCACTACTTCATCAAGATATTGATTATACAGAAGGTGGAGTGTGTGCAGAGATGGAAGGGAAAGGAAAATGTATTTTTGGGAAATGGGAAAAATCACTGAAAGTGCTGTAGGATATTCTTAATGCTTCTTTCTAAAAGTCTGGAGAGGATCCTTTTGAGTTTTGCTCTATGTTCCAGAAGTTGAAGACTGTCCTCTATCTGGGGGAAGCTTTGAACAGGTGAAGAAGTCAGTGTGGTCTAAGACTCCACAGGTATAAGAGAAGGAAAGTAATGATATGAAAATATTTATAATGACAAGAATTGTACACTGCTGAAGTCACACTTCTGCTGTGAATAATTTTCCATAATGAAAGTCAAGAGTTGGGCATCCTGGTGAGTTGACATTGGCTGTTTGCAGTGAGAGTGCTCAGATCCTGAGGTGGCCAGGTTGGTGCTTATTATTCCATAGAACAACTCAAATAGTCTTTCTCTATCAGTCTGCTAAGGGTTATGATTAGCTAGCCTGGGAAGTGATCACCTCCCCAGGAGTTTTGTGGTCAAGATGTTTATCCCAAATGCCTTACTTGCCTTGGAGCCCTCTGTGTGCAGTGCTGGTGAGCATCCCCTCATCTGGGCTGAGCACTTGGTGGAGGTAAAGCTTTTTATAGGCAAACTTCTGGGAGGAATTTGGAGGAGGTGGCTTTGGGAGTGTTACAGGTTGAGCTGGGCAGAGACCTGATAACCCACTCTGCTCTTGTGCCTGGTCTGTCTGCTGTTGACCTTGTTAGGGATGCCCCTGCCCATTCTCAGCAGGTTTAGGGTGTCTGTAGGGCTGTGATGGAAAGCTGCCACATCTGTGTGCTCCAGACTGAAGTGGGAGCAGGGGTCCATTACTGTCTCCACCACTTCTGTTTGCTCAAGGTGTGCACTCACCCACTTGTTGGTGCCCAAGGCCACTGGGGATTTCAGTACAGTGCTAAGGATGCTGAGCCTGTCTGCCCATACCCTACACAGTGCACAAACACTGTGAACTCCATCTGAACCAGCTCACACTGTGGCTCACTGTTCACATGAAATTCACAGTGGCCCCCAGGTACTGACTGTGTGAGAGATGTGATATCTGTGCAGTGCAGGCTATGGAGCAGTTCACTGCTTTATACTGCAGAGCATAAACCTGCCCCAAGAGCCTTCTGGTCACAGGAGGCAGCTCATCCTTTTCTCCTGAGCTTTTGTATAACCAATAGGCTGAGCTACTGTGGGGGTTTTTTACTACTAAGTGCTAAATCTTTGAATGTACCAGCTCCTGTAGGAGGTACTGGTATTTTAAAAGTTTGCTTGGTTTCCGCTTGCAAATACACTGCTTGTATTCCTGGATGAAGATATTCTTGGAATACTTTAGTGTGAACCCTCCAGTGGGCAATCTTTTATTCCAGAATAATGGGCCTTTGTCCAATTTAACATAATGTACTTTGGAAGTGGAAGCCTGTAGTTTGTGGCGCAGGAAATGCACTCATTTACCAAATCTCATTAATTAACTGGCACCTATTTAATGGAAGTCTCTTCTCTCCTGTGGTGTTTAAAACCTCATCTATCATAAAAAGTAGCTCTTTAGTTTTTTAGAATTCATCTTTGATTTTACAAATGATTCATTCTGCATATGAGAAGTAATGTTTCTGCTGTTTCTTGTTACGAAAAAGGGACTTCAGCTTTGAGAATTAAGCTGCTCAGAGTTGTGTGGCAGCTCTGTGCTTGCTGCCAGAAGCTGGGACTGTGCTCAGGACACTGCGTCTCTGCCGTTCGACATAATATTCTACGTGATGAAAAACTAAAGTAGCTATTTTTTTCTTCTATGTGTAGCCCTCACCACTTCTGAAAGGTACAAGATTAATCTTCTGGCTGCCAATCTACAGAGCTTTGCCCACAGCAGAGACATCCAGCAGCGCCTGCACTGCACCAACTGTGTCAGACAGACCTCGTCGCCTCTCCTCAGCGGGCGCTGTGGAAATAACCGTGCAGACGTTTCTCCTCAGCCACCTCGTCTTTGCTCCTTCCCCTGCTTCACTTTGTCATTTTCAGGTCACTTCCCTTGCCTTTGTCAGCATGTTTAGCACTGCTCGGGGTAGGCGCTGCCCTCAGGAGCACTGTCATGCATACTAAATCCACATCTGGGGCCAGGCGTGGAGTGGCCCATCCACTCAGGAGTGAGATACAGCCAGAGGGAAGAACAGGCAAGCTGTTGATCTCCTGGAGGTCACACACAGGCACCTTCTCCTGTCCTCCCAGAGCCAGGGTGGCCCTTGTGTGGGGGGTGCACTGCTCCTGCCACCCCTGGCTGCTCTGACCTATCTTCAGCAGTGCCTGAACCAGTCTATTTCAGTAATGCAATAATTCACATTGAGCTTAATCAATGAGCCACAGAGCAATCTACTCTGGTGGCTCCAATCAGTGGAATTAGTCAGAAGGATCAAAATGAGCTGCTCTTTCTGAAAATGAAGCTGTCATTCACACAGAAATGAATTTGAGGGAACCCTGCTCTTTATGCAGGCAGGGCATGCTGTGACCCAGAGTTCATGGAACTCCTTTTCTTGCTGTAGTGTAGGAGTAGGGGTCTGTTTATGGGAGGATGAGGATCCCAAAGCAAAAGGGCCAGGGTGATAACCTTACTGAGAGAATATGAATAAAGGGCTGGAGAGAATCCTGCACTTTCCTGTGTCCCTGCCAGCAGCACCAGTGCAGTGGATAAAAGATAGTTTCAGTGGGGCCCAGCTGAGTGTCTCGAGGGCAGTGTGGCACAGCCCAGACTGTGATCACCATCTGAGGGGGAAATATGTGCAGCTGTCCAGCTGTGAGCTGCTGTGTCTGGTACCTGCTGGCATGAGCCTGCTGTCCCCATGCAAATGTTCCTTACACCTTCAGCACCAATGCCTGAACACACAGCCTGTGGGCAGCTCCTCCTGCCTCCCTCACATGTGCTCGTCCTTCCAAATTACAAGGATCCATGGAGGGTTTCAGGGGGTGGGGAGGGATTTTGTGTGAAAGCTGGCACTCCTGTGTGCTTGGCAGGACTTGGTCCAGGCTCACAGCTGTACGAGGGGAGGCCAAATGTGCACCCCTGTGTGAGCGTGCCTCGGCACAGCTGTGGGGAGGAATCCCACGGATTGTCAGCCCCGTGCTGTGATTTTTATGTGCACATCTCTGCCTGCACTGTTCATGTCTTACTCTGCAAACCTGCCTGTGTCTGCTGGCTAGACCCAAATCCCACAGCACTGTCTCCTCCCCCACATGTGCTGGATGCCACTTGCTCACTGAGAGCGTGGCTTGAAGGTTTTACCCTGCCCATGAACTGATGCCAAAAGGGAGTCTCTTTCCTCTTTTGGAGCTGTTAATCTCCTCCCTCTCCCTTGTCTCAGGTTTGCAGATTGTGGGACAGACAGGAGCAGGCTCCCTGGGCTCATTCTGTGGGTTATGTTCACTTTTGATAAGGGGCAGGGCAGTCCTTGGAGGGGTTCTTACCTCTGAGTGCTTTCATTTTCTGCTGGATCAGCAGATTTAACAGCCTCATCACACTTTCTTCCAGTTGCTGTCTGTTGCAAGGAAAGCAACTGGCAGCAGTGGGAGAGCAGGATGTCTCCTTCACTCTCTGCATGGTCACACCACATTATGTTTAGCATCCAAATGCTGTCTTGCTTCTTACCTTGGATGTGACTGCAAGTGGAAACTGCTGAGCTTTTATATGATTATTTTTGAGTTCTGAGTATCAAAATGCAGCCACAAATAGCTCTTTTTGGCTCTATAAAGCTAAGATGTTAGGTACATGTAGTGATTATTTGCTGTCAGACTCTTAATCTGTCTGGGGTAAGTGAGAAGCTGATGGTGAGATCCAAATACTTCCTCACTTTTAGAGATCTCAGTTCCCAAGTTGGAGATTCGCCCCAAATGTTCCTGGTGATCCTTCTCAAAATGCCTCATCCCAAAGGGCCTAACACTTCCTGCCCATCTTTGGTCCCCTTCAGCTCAAGTTCTTGAGTTCAGTTCCTGTCCCTGTTCATCCCATGCTGTCCTGCAGAGGAAAGGGGGACACAAATCTGAAGGCATTTTGAATTGCCAGAGCCATCTGCATCTTTGTTATTTGAAATACACAAGCTACAAATGGGGAGGAGGGTTTGATCTACACTACATTACTGTTAATTTAATGTACTTGTTTGGGTCTTTGGACAGTTGTACTTTATTTGTAATCTTCTCAATAGATGTTTATGTGAAACAGAAAACCTAGTCCAGGATTCCTGCTGCTCAGTAAAAATAAAGGCATAATTGAAAAACATTGGATCCAGTTTTTCAACTTAATTCAGATTCCTGAGTAGGGAACCCAAAATGTGGATGAGAAAGCCAAAGTGCATAAGTAACCAATGTGTCCAAGACACCAGAGTGTCTCTGAGCACGTCTCTGGCATTGCCGTTCCTCTTGATTTGTAGGAGTAAGCGTAGTAATTGTGATACGTGTTGGCAATGGTAACTTCTCGTGGCTCTCTGCAGACTTTAGGCATCAGTTCAGCAAAACACAGAACCATCTGAGCAGCTCCATCACTGCTGGATGGGACATTTATATGTTTACTAAAGTCTGAGCACATGAGTAGCTTTGTTGGCTGTTGAATTTTGAAGAACATATTTAAATGATTTACTGACCTGGGGCCTATATGCAGATGTGAATATTAAAAATTAAAATTAAAGCATCCAGTCCAGATTGTGAATCTGAAATACATCTTTTAAAGGCAGTCTTGAGGATTTAAGCAAACATTTTCCATTAAGTTTAATGGAAGATACATGCCTTAACTCCTGTAGACTGCTTTGAAAAGAATCAAGTGTTCCAGTGTGAAGCCCTAAATGCTGGATGTCTTTGCATTGCAGGTATGTTTTCAGCTCTGAGGATCTTGTAACATCTCCTGGTCACTGTTTTCTGACAGGATTCTCACTGTCCTTGTCACACTGTGTTGCCAGCCCCTGCAATTTTATCTTTAGCTTCATGGTACTTAGTTAGTTTTATCTTAAATAACAATTCCTCATCCTGATTGGTTCAGTTTCAGTTTCTAGCCTCATTTCTACTTAGCATGTGTTGCAGGGGGAGATGAACATTTGCAGCCTTTAAATTCCTGAGGGAAGCACTTGAAACACTTGACAGCATTAACCATAAGCACTCTTACGGTTAGGGAATGGGAATTTGATAGACTTGTGCATGTGTTTTTAAATCTTGAGGCTTTAGCATCAGTCTCCTGACCTGTTGCATTGCTGAGGGAGCATATGGTGCCAACCTGGCACATGCAGCCTCACAACCTCCCACGGCGGCATCATCAGCCAGACACGTGCATGGGGACACTGGGTCTGTCCTGCTGTGTTTTCAGCATGAACCTCAGCTGGATGACTCTCCTACCTGTCTTTCTGGAGAGCACTCACAGTTGTCCCAGCTTCTCACATTTTTCAATGCTCTGCCTTCTTTATAGTGGTGCTCCAGGGATTCCAGATTGGTGCAGCAAGTGTAATTTCTGTGTGCTATTTGTAGAGCTGCTTTGGTTTTTTGGAGGTAAAACTGTTTTCCTTCAACTCTGCCTTTTGTTCATAGGCACGGTGCTTGAGGCAGAGCGTTTCATTAAAGATTTATGTAAAGCAGGGGCTGGTCTCTGAAGCAGGAGGATAAAGCTGTGCTTCAGAATGCTAATGCAGAGCTGGAGCAGTTTGAGACGTGGATAATGCAGCACCGGCTGGCACGAGCTGATGTCTCATCCAGGAGAGCGAAACTTGCACCATGTTGGGCTTTTCCACCCTGTAACTTGGAGGATCGTTCCCGTTTCAGTGTAGGTGAGGAAACAGAAACATACCGCAGGCAGGCCCTACCAGGAGCCCTGGGAGTGCATGGGCTGGGAGGAATGAGCAGGGTTTGGCTCCAGAGCTGGGGTGGCAGCAGCCACTGCACTGAGCTCCGTTTGTTGGAAGGAAACCACAGCCATGTGATTTTGTTCTCTCTGCCCAATCCTCCCTTTTCCAGCTGGCATGAGCAGGATGTGGAGGTGAAGCTCAGCTTATGCTTCCTTCACTGAAATATCTCTGATAACTTCTTCAGTGGCTGAAATGTTTGGAGAGTGGCCTTTCTTCTGTCCCTGGTTCCCCAGTGCTGTCCTGGTAGAGAATCCAGGGAGTCTGTCAAATATTGAGACACTTGAGAAAATGTACAGGTGCACCAGAAGCACTGGTGTGAGTGTCTTCACTGAGTACCTGGCAGCTGCTGCAGTGCTGCTGGAAACCTGCCTTGTGGGAGAGAACATGTGTTCCTACAGAGCTGGGAGCAGGGACTGTCCCAGCCCCAGCAGCTTGTGCAGAGCCAAGCAGCCTCTGTCTGACAGCACTAACCAGATATCTCAGAGCATATGGGGCTTCCCCTGGGCTCCACTGCTGTGAGTTCCTGTGCACAGCTCTTTTTCAGAACGGTGCTGTTTACTGTTCATGGCAGGTGCAGCTCCTGTTCCCCACTTTGCAGGCAGAGCTCCTTCCTGTCAGGAGACACCCAGAGCTCCCAGGGACTTGCCAGCCTTCAGCCATGCATTAATGTATTGCTGAGCTGTTTCTTTGGGTGTACAGGCACAACAGGAAATGGGGCTTGTATTCATGGAAATGTAATTATGTATGTTGTGTAAACTTAACCAGTAAAAGTAATTCTGGAACTCATAACAGGGCAAGATTTGAATACTTATTAAGCAAAACAATGGCAATTGCTGTGTAGGTTGGAATAAACATCTTTATCCAATAGGAAAGGCTGTGTTGTCCCATCCTCCTTTATAGCCCTGGCAGCTGGAAATGACCATCCTGTAGGTCTGTTGTAGGAGGCTTTGGCAAATGTGGTTCTGGATTGTCTCTGCTGCGTGGAGGTCCTGCAAGTTACTGGATGAAAAACTGGAACAAGCTTGCCTGCACAGGCGGTGCCCTTCCAGCTAATCTCCTGAAGATAGGATCTATATATCCCTTTGAAGTCTTTTATGGAGAGCCATGATAATGTGGAAATCTCTTGGACAGTCTCCTTCTGCCAGCAGCTCCAGCCAGGCTCACATGCCAGTGAATGTGTGAGAAGCAAATGCTGCTGCAGGACTCTGGGCATGCAGAGGGTGATGGTGATGAACAGCCTTGTCAAGGGATGAACAGGGTAGGGTTTGACTTGAATCTCAGCAGAGCAGCATTAAGGGCTCAAGAGTGAAACAGCTCTAAGTTGGAGAGCCCAAAGGTGTGGCTGCAGACGGTCTTTGTGGTGTGAGCTCCCAGCTTACATCAGCTGCATGGAACAGTTGCACTGCCTGTCACTGATGGCAGACCCAGGACTGATCGGTTTCACTAATTCCACCATGTACCTGAATTAATACAGCAGAATGCCACGCTCTCATTTGCAGTTCGTTTTGAGGTAAGGCTGTCACAAATCAGAAAGTCCAGTCCCAGTCCTCTTCACATCAATCATCTGCATGGAGGACACCAGCCAAGTGTGTATTTTAACAAGAACATCCCCTAGAGAAACACCTGGTGGTTTTTGCTCTGCATTTGCCAGAGGCAGGTAATGCCAGGTGATAGCTTTTTTAAGGGAAAGTTCTCAGAAACTGGAGTTATTCTGGTTCAAATCAACTTGGTTGCACTGCCAATAGAGCTATAGATAAAGACTGGCCAATATTGTTAATCCTAAGCAAGGGATTGTTTTCCAGTTCTCTTAAACTGTGGAATATGAATTTAAAAAATCCCCAGTTCTATTGCTCTTTCTCAATTTTTGGCAGTGCCTGTGGTGTAGGACAGCTAAATGTCACCTGGCTTACCTGTTGTGTCTTCAGCAATGAATGCAGGCAGCCATCAGCTTCCAGTGGCTTTCAGCATCTCTGCAAACAAGCACTGGAAATGGCTTTGCTGATGTATGGACCATGTTGGATCTAGAAATAACAGGCTGCCAGTGTCAAGTTGTTGTTTCCCAGCAGCTTTGGAGGACAGGGTATACTTGAAATAAATCTATCAGGTAGAATTTCAAACTGGCTAGGGCTGTAAGTAACAGTTTATTGAGCTTATTTATGATGTGGCACCTAGGAAATGAAATGGGGAAATGTCAAGTGCTTTCAACACCAGCCAGCACAGTTTAATGCCCCTTCCCCCTTGCTTGGAAGCTCTGTCTTGGCTTCATGCCGGAATCATATTATTGTAATAAAACACATTCACATTCTAGGTGGTAAATGGAATTTACCCAATGATTAAAACTAGAAATAAAACAAATGCATTCATCATCTTCATTCCCAGCATAGCTGACATTCTTACCACTATATATGGTATAAAAATGTGCACCTTGGGCTTTTTAGCTGTTCATGGTGTAATGACCAAATCCATCTGTGAGAGTCTTGGGAATTGAAGCTGAAGCAAAGCCACACAAAAGCTGAGCAGTTCCCATAAAGGATGTTTCCACAGCCTCTTCTCCTGAATTTGGACTTCAGCCTGGGCTGAAGCCCATCTTCTTTCCAGACTGCTGGTTGTTACCATTGTACAAAGACAGACCAGCCTCAAGTTCCTCAGCTGAGTAACCATCTGTCTGCTCTCCCACACAGACACCTGAAGATGAGATAATGCTGAGAAGAAAACAAATAAGTTGAATAATTTTAAAACCTCAAATGCATCCTTCTGCAATCCTTAAAATTTCAAATGTATTTTTTTTTAATGTGTTAATAGGATAGATATATTCTTAGAGGTTAAATTTGCTTGTTACATTAGAATTATGCATTCAATTTGATAGAGTTGTTTCATAATTGTGCAAAAGGTCTGTGCTAATGCACAAATGAGTTGGATTCAGTCCTGAGGAGCAGCAGCCCTTCTGCAAACCTGGGGCCTGGGAAGAGTGACGTGAGCCCTGCAGTCTGCTTTGCAAGTTATGTCTCTTTGTGCAGTCTTACTGAGTAAAGCCTTAGTAAGCAGTCAAATAATCCAGTACAAGCAGCACAACTGAGCACAGCAATTTCTTTTCAGAGGAGTGCTTGCTAATATTAGGATAAACTTACACAAAATAGAAAAATTAAAGACAACTTTGAAATGAATCCTGAAATGCAGCTAGGGGGATCTTGGATTAAAAACCTCTTGTGTGCTGCTTTATGAACAAACAACTTCATCCATGATAGATTGTGAGCCCTGAGCGTACATAACAAGGCAATTAAGAGAAAGCACAGTCAATGGAATAATATTGCATTATCTTTTTGTTTCATGTAAGTCCTGTATCTCCTTTCCACTGCCAGTTTGCTGTAAATTGCACCTTGTCATTAATAGGATTATTGATAACTCTGCCAAACAGGGCTTCTGCAGAATTGTGTTTGCTAAAACACCTCCTTCACCATTTAAAAGTGTTACTAATATGCTTTAAACATAAATCTTGTACCGTTAATACTCTAGGTTACAGCCAGCAGCAAGTAGAGCTCTGTGGATCATTAAAGCTGGAAGACAGGGGTGCACTCCTGCTGTGGGATGCGGTGTGTCCAGCTGGTGGAATTTTCTTTAAATCTCTAAGTGCTTAAAAGTGAGTTTGCCCTTCCCCCATGGGGCAAATTCAGGGGTGAATTCCATGCTTTATAAATTGTCTTGTGCCACAATCAAATGTTCACCAGACAAGTGCTATTTTCCTTTCCTTTTACCCTCTCCTGCAGCTTCCTTGGAGACGGCAGCTGTGGTGCAGGTGGCCTCAGGCTGTGCTGCTGGTGTTGGCTCTGTGGGTGGCTTGTGCTGGCCATGGCCACAGGGACATGGTGATACACAGGTTCAAAGTCTGATGGCCTCTGGGTCAGCTGAAGGACGTGGGTTCATGTCCAGCAGCACAGAGCTCTTCATCTCCTGCCAGCAAGGCTATGAGCAGTGGGGCTGCACATCACACACTGTCACTCTGCTTGGACCCAGGGTGGATGACTACAGGGCATGGGCTCACTTGGGGATAAAAGACAGAATTGTGACTGAAACTTTCTCCAAATCACTTTTCTTTGCAGAGTAGCATCACATCTCTGCAGCTTGGGTCTGGGTTTCAGCCAGCCTCTTCTGCTCTTTGTCATCCTGTGCTGGTGTGCCATCGTGGCACCTGTAGTGTGGCTGTGCAGGGAAAAGGGCTGGAGGCTCTGGGTCTCCTCTGCCTTTCGACAGCTCCCCAAATCCTCCCCCACAATGTGGTCCCACAGGTGCTGAGTGGGATTCCAGAGCAGGGCTGGTAAGCAAAGGTGCCATTGCCCATTGCTCCAGTTTATTAGGAAGAATTATGTTGCAGGAGTATCCTGGACTACTTTGCTCCTGCTGGGAAGTGCTTTATTACTGACAAGTCTGAAAGCTGCAGAGGATTTGTAGTAAGGAAAATAAATTACTCTCCCACCTCTGGTGAGAGCCAGAGATCATCTGTCACTACTTTTGGTGTCCCACCTCCAGCTTCAGTCCAGGTTGTTGTCTGGACCATGAGCTCATTCAGGTGATTGTTGCTGCACCCAGTGTGCTCTGTCTCTGTGTAGTATTCTCTAGTGCACAGTCCAGCTCAGACTGAAATAACACAAATGGATTTAATTGTTATTCGATGGAGCTGTGTGGTATCAATCTGACATTGTAACAAGACACACAAACAGATGTGCTGTGATACCATCCTGATGTTTTCAGCACAGTGACCAAATTCAGGCCAAGCAAAGATGGTGCAGAGCAATTCCTTGAGATTTTCATTACCAAGGTGGTGGTGTTCAGATCTGGTTGAAGTCCATGGCCTGCAAGGAGTTGGAGCAGTGACTGCTAAGTGCTCCTGTGGTCCCTTCTCTAGCTCGTGTAAAGCAGCGATTGAGGGCTCCTGCTCAGTCATTTAGAAGATGGTTGTTCTCTCAAAGCAGCAGTTTGTCAGACTGTAATTTTAAAATTACATTGTGTTTTTCTAGGACTTGGCAGAACTTCTCAAAGACTTTTAAAATAATACTCCAGAAAAGCTCATTCCTGGTGCAATTAAAAGAAAGGAGGAGGAAGAGTGGTTTGAAATGAACTGTTTGTTTGGGAGCTGGGTTTTTGTTTTGGTTTTTTTCTAAGAGAATGAATGGTGCCTGAAACTCTTGCTTTTGAAGATGTATTCCCACGCTGAGTCACATGCCAGGGTTCCTGCAGAACAGCCTGGCTGGTGTTTTAGAGGTCGATATTTGTTGACTATTTCAGTGATGTTGCTGGTGCACAGCAATGGTGTCTCGCAGAGGAGGGCTGCAGGCATGCCCTGAGATAAATTTATTCAAAAGGTAGGCATTGCCTCTTGGCTGCTTTAATTTTCCTCCTGCCAGGTTCACTGTGCTGCTGTGATTGCAGCACACACCAGGCTGGAGTTGCCATCTTTCACTGGGTGACAAGGACAAACATTTCTGCCTTCAGAGAGACTGAAGGTTTCTCTATTGTGTGTCATCGTGTCTGGGGAGCATGTAACTGCATGTCACCTGTGACAAACGCAGCATTAGAAATAAGTCTGCTGTGGGTTAAGAGCCTCAATCTGGAGGTTACGTGGCTGTTATGCTACTAAATGTCACTTTAACTTACAGAGTCTCACTCCAGCCTTATTTCTCAGTGCTTTGGTTGGTGAGCGTGTGGTTTTGTTGCTGCTCCTCATGAGGTGCATAACTCAGTGTGAGTAAAGACACCCATCTAAAACCATCATGTACAGCTACATTAAGCCCCATTAGTTAAGAGTCAGACTGGTTACAAATGAGGGTAAAACGGCCATTTCATTGCCATATCTGTCTCTTCTCTGTGTGCATGTTTAATTCTTTGAACAAAGGGTGGGGAACTAGGAGACACCTCTGTGATACGTTTGGTGCCATTTTGAGCCAGCCCAAGTCTGGGACAGCAATCTTATTTTCATCATTTCTGTGAGTCATCACAAAAAGTGCCAGCTCAGGTTTGATTGCTGAGATTGCATTGTTGCTGAAGTGTGAGACGTGGAGTAGAAGGAACACAGCGTGGTATTTAGCTGCAAGACTGAGCTCAAGATGCTGACAATTTGAAAAAGCTCGATTTTGACTCCGTATGCCAAACAAATTTACTGTCGGAAGAGCACGTTGGCCACACGATGGTGTCATTTTCATAGAGTCACTTTACAGATGGTGCCCACAGCTCAGCAGAAGGCTTGGTCTGAATACAAAGACCTCTTCCAGGGGTCTTCTAAGTCTCCTGGTTGGAAGAAAGCCAGTACTGATGTGATACTGAAATGCAGGTAGTGAAACTACTCATCCAGTAAAATTCCTGCCTGAACTCACTTGCAAATCAAAAGTGTCGTTGAACTGACAGGAGAAGGTGAAAATTATCAAAGATCTGGAGATGTGAGAGAGAAGAAAAAGAATGTGAGGATTCTACAGAGGATGGAGGCATGGTGCTGGACCAAACTCTTTCTTTGTGGAAGGATCATTTGGAACTTGGAAGCTCCTGGAGGCTTTTGTAGAAATGAGTGTTGGATAATGATGGACTGAGCTCCAGAATAACCTCTTGGCTCTGGCTTCTCATGGTGTGTGGTGTGGCAGTGAAGCAGAATGAAGAGCTGGTGTAACATGAGAAGCTTTAAAAGCAGAGGATTTGGGAATTTTGAAATTGAGTTCTCACAGAGAAGTCACTCAGCTGGCAGCATGGACTACAGTCCTGAGAAATTGTACCATACGGTGGATTGTACCATATGTGAGATGGAACTATTTTTGCCCCCAGGTAATTGTGGTAGCCATCTAACTGCTCACTATGTTAATACAAATTTTAAACAAGAAAGCAATTATATATTTATGAATGGTAGGCACACACTAAAAAATGCCCTGGACAATCAAGAAGAATGTTGGTCATTAGCGTGGTAAAAGATGTATAATAGGCTAAATCACTTAATTTCCCACACATTTCCGGATTTGGCCAGTGGGAAAGATTTCACTGAAACGATCACAAAACAGACTGAGATAATCTTGGCCAATATCCTCCTTTTTGACAAAACAGATTCTAATAATAAAATCCTGCATTTGATCACTTAGTCCAGTGAAAGGCTTTTCGTGGTCCTTCCTTTTCATCGTGTTTAATAGGCTGCAGCACCACTGCCAACCAGTCCAGAGCAGGAAGGGAAGGAGAGCTTTGTGCTGGCCTTGGCAGGAAGGTCAGGGCACAGATCTGGCCAAAGTGCCAGTGGCATTTACAGGGACCAGCTGGGGGCTTTATTGAATGTGTGGGATTGAAGTGAATGGGAGCGTTGGTGTGAAGGGGAGGATCTTCACAGATACCTCTATTTAGAAGATAGTTCTTGAACAAAATGCTTGTTACAGTATGGAGGCCATTCAGATGTGGGTGAATTCCTTCTGTTTCCCAAAAGGGCTCCCATGCCAGGACACTCTTGGCCCCACTGAGGTACATGGAGGTCTCCAGGTGAAGTGATGTGACTGCAGGTGTACACTGCTGAGCAGATAAATAGCAATACACCTCTGCTTTTGGACACTGCAGCTTCTTTGGAGTTTAATCTGCTAAAACTCTTTGAAGAACTTAAATATGCAGAGCTCTGTCTAAAACTGAATTATGTCTTGTCCTGTTCATGTAGCACAGTGTGGTGTTTTCAAGCCAGTTGCTGGATTGGGGTTTTTTTTCACTGACTATTTAAAGGCACCTGATTCTGCCATGTTGTTTTAAAGCTTGAGTATTTCAATTTTGTGGATATTTTAAGCTGGCATCCTTAAAATCCCTAAGAAACCAGCCTGTTTCTCTGAGTCCCAGGCATGTCTTCTGAAAACACTGTAAATGTCATAAGAAGCTATTTCACTGTGCGGCTGCCCAGAGCAGACATATTGATGTTATTTAGCCTTCACTTGCCAAGTTGAGTGTTAGGATTGGGTTTTCACATGCAAGGCAGCTATCAGCTTTACAGATAGCCATATTTTCGTAAGCTGCATTTGGCTGTCACACCTTCTCCTGTAGTTTCTTGATATGCAAACAAGTCTCAGTTATATATGCTCCTGGCATATAAACTGATATCCCTGAAGAGTTCCTGATTATCCTTCCATTAACTTTTACTCTCCTATGTCTCCCTTGGGGAGGTAACAAGTAGTCTTTCCTCCATCATGGGTTTCCAGCTGGTTACCTCCCTGCTTCCCTCCTAAATAGATTCTCCCTGTAGGGAAGTACAGTCTGTGAAATTTCAGTGCCATCTAAAAGGACAGCAGGGACTGCTGAAATGGGAATTTGAAAATTTGAAATTCAAGAAGAATATCCTGGATCTGAAAGTGCCCTCCCAAAGAACAGAATGACCATACACATCTAAATGTAGAATTGCAGTGAAGCCAGGAGCCAAGGGCTTTGCTGCTTGTACGTGGTGTTTCAGCTCCTCATCTGTACTGCTGGAAACTTTAATGGAGGCTTGTGTGGGGCTCTGCCATTCTTACATTTTCTGATCTAATTAGTGTTGTTTACAAACCAACATTCAGCCCAACTTCTTGGTTTCACTCAACACTGCACACTTCACAACATTCTTCACTTCCACAGTTTTCTCTTCATGGAGTTCAGATTGTTTCTTAATCAGGTTCCCATACCCCATGTCCATCATAGCTGCAGCTGGGGACATCATAGCAAGGGATGCAATGAAATCTTCACTTGTGCTTGTCCATCCACCTGCAAATTCAAGCAACAGTAAATGTTTGTGTGAGTACAGCCTGTTCCCAAAGACTGGGTCCATGGAGGGTGTGTTTTGTTGGGAACCCACCCATGCAGGTTTTTGCACATGCTCCTGGCTTGACCCCCTAATCTCTATGATTACTGAAATTCTAAGTGTTCTTAAAACAGTCCTTGAGGCCACTCTGTGCTATCACATATTCCTACTTGGATTATATCCTGTTGACGAAGGGCAGCGTGTATCTTCTAGTTACTGCCCTAAATTGAGCATAAAGCAGGATTATTGTCAATATTCTTTGTTTGCAGCAGGATGCTGGCTCAGCTTCTTTAGAATTATTCAAACTGAAATAATTATTTAGTTGAATAAACATTTCAAGACAAGTTGCACTTTTCTGGTTTTGGTATTAGCACTCTTAGAAA
Organism: Pseudopodoces humilis; assembly: GCF_049639895.1. NCBI lineage: Eukaryota > Metazoa > Chordata > Aves > Passeriformes > Paridae > Pseudopodoces > Pseudopodoces humilis. The sequence continues at coordinate 7,576,588 of NC_142216.1, forward strand.
ATTTGCAAATACCAGAGACTTTAAAATGTTATCTCTAGCCTTGTAAATGTTGATGTGAGACTTCAGTTGTATTTGGGGAGCAAAGGTGACTCCCCTTACCCACATGAGCAGAAGCATACTTGTGGAATATTCACACAGATTTCAAGAGCTTTTTGAGGCCACAGAACAGAATTATGATGGCAAGAATATGGCACCAGCTATGAGTGATGCCAGACCTAATTTGAGCATGTGATTCATCCAATTTCCCATGCGGGGTAGAAAGTCAAGGGTTTTCTTCAATTGCATATATAAATCTACAGGCTTGAGAGCTTACAGGTGACATTAGACTCGTCCTTTTGCAAATACTCTGTGTTTGCATATCTGTAAATGCATAGTTTACCAGAAATTCCTCTGTGGAATTTAAGGTCCTGTGTCTGTCTGTGCAGGTCTGATGCCTGAGAAGATTAAGAAAGGGTGAGACATTTAGCCACAGGGTAACAACTCTGGTGTACATTCAAATTTTGTATCAGCCAGTTTGTTATATTATTAAAACAGTACAATTTCATAACAGTGAGAGTTGCTGTTTTTAAAACCTCACTATTGCTCAAACAATATGCAAAATTAAGGGATGAATATAGTTTTTATATGTTGGGTGCTATCTGTAGACACAAATTGGGATTTTCACTGTCTCTGTACAGCATATCCTTCCCAAGCACTCCAGAGGGGTGTCTGTGCCCCCATCTGGGACAAACCTTAGGCAAGCTGCTGCCCTGCAGTCTTGGAGGATGGGGGGAAGAAAACCCATGTGTGTTTTTTGGGGCTTCTCAGAGCACCAAAATAATGAGTAATTAAAGCTCTGCGTCTTCTGACGGGTTACATATCTTTTTGATCTATAGGATTTGCACCCTTGACACCATCTTTTGAGGAGCACTTCCAAAAAGTATGGAATGAATGTAGATTATGTGGGAAATATCTCAGTAGTGTGCTCACACAGCTCGAGTCAGTACAGTCTCCCACTGTTAACTGGACATGTCCTTTATGTAAATTGGCTTTGTAGTCCACATTTCAACTGCTGAAGAGTTATGAGGTCAGCAAGTGCAGTTCAGAATTTAGCTCATTTTGTGTATATCTTGGACCATGTTCACCCCTGGGTTTTATACCACAAAAATCAGTGGAATGATGCCAAGAAAAAACTCATCTCCTAATATTTATAATCAGTTCCTCTGACAGGACTGTATTTCACTGAGCTCCCTACCATAGCTCTAGGAAGGGTTCTGGTCCTGGTTCCTGAGGGTTATAATTTCTGCATGGGCACTGAGAATCACAAACCAGAGCAGGTTTTGGATGGATATTAAATCTTGTGCTTTGGGGTACAAACTATTCTCCTAACTCAGGAGCAGAAAGAGGCTCCTGTAGTGGGCAGTGTTGTATTTCTGCACCCTGCAGTGCTCTTGCCCTTCTGAGATGCTGGTGGTGGCCAGCGTGAGAGGCAGGTGGGCCAGCTGGATGGACCATGGGCAATTCCTGTGTTTCTTTGAGAGCAGATTGTTGATCCCAAAGCCAGGACATCACATTGCTGCTGCTTTGATTGGAAGCTAACAACTAATGTCTGCAGTCCTTTTTAATGACAGACTTCTACCAGTGATCACAGAATTGTGTTGCAGAGTTAATTTCGGCTAATGAGCAATTAGTCAGTTCAGCAGTGACTCTCCCTTGCTCGTGTCCCCTGGGGAAGGGGTGATCAGGGCTGAGCATGGTGCTTCCCTGGGGTGTTGGGAACCCCAGCATTGGGCCCAGCACCCTCACCTGCACTGCTGCTTGGGCTGAAGCTCAGATTTCCTCCTTCTGAAGCAGAGGGATTTATTTTCCAGCTACAGACTTGCAGTGTTATCTTAAATGTTAGCAGTCTCTTCTTTCTTTTATTTTTTTTTATTTTTTTATTTTTAATACTTAATGCAGCCAGAGAAAATCTGTCAGCCAAAGACTCCTTGCCTGCCCAAATGAAGGTTGAACTTGTATGTGCTTGAGCATATTCCAGCATGAACGTGTTTAAATTTGGGGACAGCCAGAGATGCGGCGCTGCCTCGGGTCACACTGCGGCAGCGGGTGGTGGGACTGGGAGCAGGCACAGATGGTGCTCCAGAAGGGGAAATCCAGAAGCTCACGAGCTCATTTCTTTTAGGGAGACGTGTCCATATGTCACCCATAGAGGATGAGAGCCTGCTCATCAGTCTGGAGCACTCTGAGGTTGCTGGGATGAAATAACCTGAGTCTGTGTGTAGGCTGGAGCCTGGTGCTGGCTGTGCTGATGGAGCCCCTGTGCTCCGTCCATCCTCCCTGCCAGGGAGGGAACTCCTGAGTCTGTCTGAGTGTTCAGTGCCTCTCCTGCCCAGGGCTGAGTGGGGGGACTGTGCTAGGGGGCCTGCATGGCTGGATCCATCACTGACAGGCTCTGCTCTGACCTCTCAGTTTTCCTGCCCACAGTCCTGTGCACAGCTCCTGGAGGTGAGTTGAGGCTCAGAGATGTGAGCACCATAAATCAGGTGCCTGGTTGTCTGTCCCCTCAGCCAGGCACTGCACACCGGAGCTCAGAGATGCTGCACACAAAGGATGCCTTGCAGCTGGACATAAATCCCAGGGGTGCCTCCAGACCCTGGCAATTGGCACAATTGTCTCTTAAATTTTTGCTCCTGATCTGGTAACTGAGCATTGCTGGAATACAGTGTAATGATGATACAGTGGTGATAAACTGACACTGGTGACAGTCAGAGCTTATGCTGCTCTTCAGAATGTGTTGATGTTTCCTGAGATAAAAATGAGACCCTCTTCCATTTAATATTTTAGCATATTTGGGGAAGAAAATAGGTCAACAGAAATGTTGTCCCACTCAAACTGGAGCAGTGCTAAGGAGGTTACTTGAATTTCTGTATTTACATATTGAGGAGGAGGGGTGCACTTACATGAATGTGTGTGTCTCTGTATAACTGCATTTACATATGTGACACCCAAAATACATCATTACGCATTCATATTCACATGTGGAGTCTGAGGATGTACGTGTATGTATAAAAACATGATTTATAGGTTTTTAAACCTCCCTGACAGATTCCAGGAGACCAATTTCTAAATGTATGCCAAGATTTTTGACTAAGAGACAGGTAGCAGTAGGTGCTAATAAATGAAAGAACTGCAAGTAAAATGTTGTGACATCCACCTCTCTGAACAACCTGCGGAGCGCTGGCAGAATCATCAAACCGAGCTGAGAGTAATCAGCAGGGACTGATAAAGCTGCTCTTATAATTATTTGTTTGATATACAGCTTTCCTTCTTCCTTCTGCATAAATAGCAGAAGTGCTTTGCTTAGTGTGGGAGGTTTTTTTATTCTTGTCAGGGCTTGTTCTCACCAAGATGTCATGAGAGGAGGACTGAGATCTGCATTTTTGTTTTATTTACGGGCTTTCCATTGTAATTCTGACAGCATGCGGTGGAGACAGCATTCATTTAGCTGGGGAGAGGCAGCCTTGCTCCTGCAAAGCTGTCGGTGTTGCGGGGGCCAGACTCTGCCATGCTGCTTTTAAGCCTCTCAGATTCCTCCAGGTCTGGTCTGGAAGGAGCTGTTCCTGGGAGGAGGCGGCTGAGGTCTGACGGCAGTCGCGATGTCACGCTCGGGTGTTTGGGTATTAAATACAATTTCCACAGCGGCTTTCTTGGTTTTAGGTGTTCGATAATGCCACAGCCCAGGCTGCCCAACAAAATCACACAGCCCTGCAGGTTGACAAGTGTTAGTTATCCTTAAATAACTTTCTCTCCTCACCACTTCCACTGCTGAAACAAGAAAATCCAAGCATTGACTGATTTCCAGGCAGTCACAGTGGTGGCCCATCAGTGATGACTGAACTGAGCCAAAAGGCTCCTGTTGATGTCAGTGGTTTCTGGGAATGCTGCCTGCATGGTTTTGTTCTGGTATTTCCCTCTCTATCCATGCCTGGTTGAGCTCTGACTTCACTCAGGGCAAAGTTTGCAATTTTGTGTTTAACAAAAGGTACAGTAATTCATTCCCACCCTAAGGACTCTCGTTTTCCTTTTCCCATTTATGTTCTATTTAGCCACCTTCTTTCCTTAAAAGAGGGAGAAAAAGGATAATGGATAATTTCTAAGCAGATAAAAAAAGGATAACTTTCACTTTAAAAAAAATTCTATGCACTAGAATAGTTTTTATATTGTCTAAGGGTTTTACCAGGATACCAGGAACTGAGAAGGAAGGGGAGGTGTAAGGGGAGAGAGAGTCACATTAGAGCAGAAAATAGATTTCCTAGCCTAAAGAGAGAAATCCAGACTGCTGCCTTTGGCATTCATTTGAATATTGTCAAGGGCATCTGGAATATGTTGATAGCCGTTCTCCTTCTAATAATTCTAAAAATCTGCTAATGATGAGGCACAGATTTGCCACCGGCCGTGTCTGCCACGTGCACACCCAGCACTGGGAAGGGCTCTGAGACATCAGAGGCTCTGCTGCTCTCCCAGCAGGGTCAGCACCAACTCCCCGCTACTCAGGAGGAATACTTCAGACTTGAACCAGATTAATGAAAAGAGAAATTGCTCTGAGACTAAGAAAAAAAGCTTTACACCCATTGCAGTGCTGTGGGGGGTTGTTCTTAAGCGCTTACAGCTCATCCTTTCAATGCCTTCTGATTCCAGGCAATGATGGCATTTTAAAATAAATAAACTGTTTGTGGCTCTGCTTGTTATTGAAAGGCTTTTGTTATTGCTGATGTTACGTGAAAAAGAAAGTTGTTAAAAAAATGTGGCACTAACAAATTGAAGCCCCCAGGGAACTGTTGCCTGAATGGGATTTTGATTGGAGTTCAATTTAATTGGCCATAAATCTTCCCTTTTCTGATTTACATTCTGCTTCAGACCAGTCTACCAAATTCATGATAATCAGGTTTTCATTTTTCTCTATTGAGCAAAATACTCTGACATGAGCATAAACAGAAATATTCCTTCAGCAAGGTGACCTTGTTCTTGCTTGCACCGTGCTGGTAATTGATTTAATGCCTCTTTACCTATAAATTGAGCCTCTTTCTGAGGCATGTCCGTCAGATTTCGAGGTAATTGGTCAGCATGGTTGTTTTTCTGACCGCAAGATATTTCTCATAAACCTCTAGTACAAGATCATTTTACATCTAGGATCATTTTACTGTGGTGGAATGAATTCAGCAGGCAGACGTACACTGGCTCTGCTGCAGCTTTGAATGCACCTATGTGCCTTTCTTGGAGAATTACAAAAGATCTTGTTCTAGCCTGGAGTAAATCTGTGGAGTTGTAGAGCCCTGTAAATTCTGTGGAGATCAGTTTTGCAGAAGAAGAAGAAGAAAAGTCTTCCAGGCACCCTGAGGCTCCTGACCCACATCCCCTGCTCTGGGGTGTTGTGTACCACAGCACATCATAAAGCTGTCTTGTCCTGTCCTCTCTGCTACTCAGCTCCCCTTCCTTTACCCAAGGTTGCTTTCTGTGATTGCTGGTTTAGATTTGTGAGGAGTTTTCCTTCCCCTTCTCTCTGAGAAGGCTTCACCAGGTGAACTCTTTAGGGAAGTGATACGTGTGGGTGGATGAGTAAGAGGTGAGAACCAGGTGGGATCAAAGGAAACAGAATTGTCATCTAATTCTGATTAGATATAGAAAGCCATGAATTCGCTTGCTGCTCTTGCAGCATCATTCATGGGAATCTCAGTGAAGTCCTCAGCTGCTTCAAGGAGTTGGGTACAAAAGGGGAGGGAACCTGCATTAAGTTATAATCATCATTATTGAGACTGGAGAATATTGCAGTTAAATGTTTTTTCCCCACTGTTCTTATCCCTTGTGCTTCCTTTGTGTTTCTAACTCCTGTAGAGACTTCATTATATTGCTCGTTTAACCATTTCCAGCAGTACTGAGATTGACAGGTTCAGTTTTCAGCAATCTCACAACTTCATGGGCTGTAAATGGAATGTTTTAGGGCCTGGTTAAAAGGTGATAAGAAAGTTACATCTGCTACCAGTTTCCTAATTTCATCATCATCAAATACATTGAGTTTGTTAATGCCAGGTACTCTTGCTGAAAATACGTTTATAACCATGGCCTTGGCAACTGGAAGCAATTACTTTGCAGTGGTTTTCCTTTTGTATTCTGAAACACCAGAATTATTTTCTCCTCTTTCCTCTGCTTCCCTCCCTACAAAATAAGCAGAGAAAAATCTGAATGTTAACTTGTTATGATTATCTGATGATTTCTTTTTTTTTTTTTTTTTTTTGTCAGAAAAGATGAATAGCTGGAAAATTACTGAAAGTAATGTAAAGAGAAATGAGCATCTGCTACTGAAGTTTCTGATGAGCTCAGTGGTATTTAGGGCTTGTGTGACAGCAGAGGGCAGGTACTGAGGCTGAGAAGACCTCAGTTTGTCTTGTGCTATTCTGACAGGGTTTGCTCCCTGATGGCTGATTATTATATATATATATATACATACACTAATAGACCTGGTTACTAAAACTAGTCAAGATGTTTTTCCAAAATGTTTTATTGTGAGCCATCTTCCTTTAGCTATGGTTTTGGTGATTGTTTGATCAGAAAAGGCTTTTTCAGGATTGAGATGGGATGCCAGATGACTCCTATCTTGATTGCCAGCTCACTCTGGATTAGGTATGTTTGTTAAAGTCTGCACCTTGCCAAATTAATGCTTGACTTGGGTCTTGGTTGGTCCTATCCATATTCCTTGGATGTTGACTTGAGTGACACTGGAGCCTCCCTCGTGGCACAGATGGATGTCCCAGCCTCCACACCTTCCCATACCACCCTCTCTAGCTCCTGTAATTCTGCTGGGAGATTGTCAGAAGCTTGTGCCTTTCATCCCTGAAGTGGGAAGGCTTTTATTTATTTGGTTAATCTGAAATTTAAGTGGGTGGGAAGATAAGTCGGCAGCCCCGTTCCTTTCGTCACATGGTACCAGCTCTTGTTTCCCCTTGAGAGAGGCAGAGCAGATGGAAGGCAGAGATGAAATGAAGATCAAAAGTAAACAGTGTGATTAGGTTTGTGATAAAGGATAAAACACTTATCACATCAAAGGCGCTGAAAACCACATTAAATGTTTTCTGAACATTTTGTGTCCACATAAGCGTGATCTGTGCCTGCCATGGGGACACTTGTGACAGCAAGTGCTGGAGCAGGAGGATGCTGGTGGGTATTTCCCCTCCTGGCTGTGCTGCAGGAGGGCAGAGCTGGCAGCCTGCAGCTGTTCTCTGGCACCTTGAACCTCTCTTGCTGCAGATCACTGGGCCCACGTGCATTCTTAGGGCTCCTTTACGCCTCCTCGGTCTTCCAGGTCTGGGCACTGGTTTTCCAGAGATTTCAAAGCACTTGCAGATGTAGATAGCTGTGCAGTTTGTGGGTAACTTTTCTCCCAAGCACTGGTGATCCTTTGGTTCCATGCTTCAGCTCAGAGAATCAAGTCCAGAAATATTTTGTGTCAGCAGTGTCATTTGTAGTGAGAAGTGTCTGTGTCTCTTTTCATGTGTTGAAATACCAGGCAGTGCTGGCCAGTGTGGAAAGATAAAAAGGTGTATGTTGCCATTATTTTTAAAATGGTGGTGCTGATTGCTCTGGCCACAGCTGGTGGACATAAAATTTTGGTAAAATTAGCACAAAATATTACCAGCCCAGCCCTGCAGCATTTGGTGTTCCTTTTTCCAAGTAATGCTGAGTCCAGTCTGCCTTTGTTCTTAATTTATCACCTTGTTTTTCTGTAGGCAAGGAAGGAGGCACATGCCCTGCCTTCTGCCACATGGGAGGTTCTGTGTAACACAGACCAGTCCCAGAAACAGTCTGCCCCTGGATTTTCTCTTTGGTTTTTTTAGCCAGTGCAGAAACATTTTCCTGTCTCCTGGTCTCGCCCCTTCAGAGCACAGAGGTAGTTTAAATGCTGTGTATGTGCAGCCACCTGTATCATCAGTCATTTTTTTGTTGGGGGTGGAAGTTTGCCCTTCACTAATATCTCACCATCTGACTTCCTCCAGAGCACCATTTATCAACTGAAATTGGCATCAGATTTGCTTCTGAAATGAGAGGAACAGCAAAACATTGTGTGTTGAATTGGATGAAAGTTCATGGAAGCACCTGCTGAATGTTCACATGTTTGAATCTCATTGGCTTCAGGTTAAATCCAAGAGGTTTTCAAGTGAGGTTGAGTATTCTTTACCGTATTAGAGCTGTTGTTTCCAGGAAAAATGGAAAAAAACTTTTTATGCCAAGATGTACTTCTTTACAAATATCTAATAATCTGGACTCAATTTTTTCTTACCAGGGTTTATATTAAAAAGCTCAGAAATAGGGCAATATTTGAATGGAAACGTGTGTTAGAATTACAGAGAGGCTAATCAAAAGCGACTGCTTGCACTCTGTAGTCCAAGCTCCCACTTGAATCAGGGCTTGAAGTTTGCTCAGAGTCTTGTCTAGTTGAGTTTTGAAAACCTCACAGGATGGAAATTGAACAGCCTTTCCAGGTCCCTCTTCCAATTTCACACAGTGCTCAGGGGATGATTTTCTGTTCAGCTGGAATTTCTCTGCTGCAGCCTGGGAGTGCTGCCTCTCGTCCTGTCACTGCTCTTCAGGGAGGGGTCTGCCTCTGTCTGTGCTGCCTTTTCCATCATCCAAAGAGTTCAATGAGACAAATCTCCTTGGTTGTTTGCTTGTTTGTTTTCCTCTCAGTGCTTTCCCTTGTTTCTGTATTCTGCATGTGATTGACAGCAGAACCTTGTCTGTATATTTGAGCTCTTTCAAAGAAATACCTTGTTTCTGTTTAGTACTCTTGAAAAGAGAACTCCTGAAATGTATGAACAGAAAAAGAAATTAGGCAGTGTGAGCAGAGAAGTCCCTGTCCTGAATTCATGTCTGCCAAATGCTAATGTTAGTTATTTTTGAGCTTAGTAAAGAAGGACGCTTTTATCCTTTTTACAGCTGGCCTCATCCTGCTGAGAATGTAATGCAAAAAGGAGCAAAAGGCATCTATTAAAAACTTCACATCTTCTTTGGTGGCAAGTAAGTTGGCAATCGTACACCAGCTCAGATATGACATAGGTTTTGCCTGAAAACTTGAGGTTAGACCAGGAACTTCATAATAAAAAAGTAAAATTTAATTTTTTGACAATACCCAGGATAAATGTCTCAGTGACAGTTGTACAGCTGTTTTATTTCCTTTTTTTAAAATGTAACTTTTTCTTAAAAAGCATTACCATGTATTTCAACAAGATTTCTCATTTAATAAGATGCAAAAGTTCAGGCAATATCCTGTTTAGATGGTTTCTATTTGATAATAAAAATGGCTTTGACAGTGAGAGATTGCACTGAATAAATCATTGCTGTTTTATGCTGCAGCCAGGATGTCCTGTAAGTTCACAGCTGTTTTAACTTTTTATTTTCCTCATCTAGACAGCTGTATGTCCAAGAGATTTATTTCTTGATCTGTGTGGACATGAAATCCTTCTTGGGATTATTGCTATAGAAACAAGCCATAACATAGAGCGTGTTAGAAGTAACAAATGGGATTTGGCAATCCTTCCCATTTACTACACAGAGTCTGAGCTATGTAGTACAAAAAGCAGCAATTACTTGCTCTCAGAGCTTTATTAACAGGCACATCTGCACATTCATTAGAACTAGATGCTTCAGCTTCCATCCTGCCTGGGATGGCATTTACATATTCTGCTCTTTAAACTAAAATCCAGCATCTAGTTTATTTTCCAGTCAAGGTAGGAATTGGTCAGGTTTGACATTTTGGTTCCTTTTTGTTGGTTGCAAACCCCAGAGGCAGCCCGTGTGAGCCTCCCAGAAGGAGATAAGTGATTGAACTGCTAGCTCCAGGGAGCAGTCCCTCCTCTGAAGGATGAAGTCACCCAAGTTCTGCTTGTAAAGCCTGATCTCCCACAGAGCTGGGACTCAGCTCCCAGCCTCTCCCAGGGCTTCACACCCTGCCTGGCTCACAGGAATGATTCCCTTCTCCTTGGTGGCCCAGGGTGGCTCTGAGCTGGGGGAGCAGATGGGTTGTACCAGGCAGGGAAGGGTTTTTGCAGGATTGAGCACAACAAGCCGTACCTGGAGCTGGGGCTGAGCTGTCTGGGTCACAGCACAGCTACTGATACACCTGTATGGGATAGTAAAGAAGCAGAAAAGCAGAGGGAACAGAACACAGGAAAGGACAGAGGATTATATTAAAACCCAAGGTGTGTCTGTGTGCCTGAGCCCCAGCAGCGCTGTCACCATGGCCCTGAGCCTTCTGCTGTGGGAGGTCAGTGCTGGCTCAGCAGGGCACAAGGTGCAGATCTTGCTTGGCTCTGGTGCTCTTCTCTTATCTTTTTCCTATCTTCCCTTTTATGAGGTAAAATCAAACATGGAAACAAACAGTCAGGTCACAGAGAGGTCCCTGGCTCTGGAAGATGCATTTGCAGACCTGGAAGGGAGCACACACTGTTCTTTTCCCATCCATGTCCTATAATGCTGCCTCTAGCTGAGAGAGGAACAAGCTTCCAGGGGGGATTTCAGAGGCAGCTGGAGATGCTTTAAAGCTCTCAAGGCAAAATCTCTCATCCCTCTGCAGCAATTCAAAAACAAAACAACTTTGCTCAACAGGAGGAGCATTCAAAGCTGGGTGTAAACCACAAAATCAAGATGAAACCTAGAACGCAACCTGAAAAACCCAGATAACTGAAATGCAGGGATTTGAATCTGAGCTGTGTGCTCAGAGTCTGCCTGGCCTCCTTTTCAGAAGTGCTGAGGACTGAGCAGCTCTAGTGAAGGCGATGAGTGCTCAGGATTTCTTTGAAACATTTATTTAGTACCTAAGTATAGATCTAGGACTGACTAACTTCAGGCTCCAAATATAGTTCAGGTGTCTGCCTTCTCACTCTTCCTCATTTCTCTTTTCCTTGCTATTTGGTCTCTTCATCAGCTCCCACATTCTCTGTTTCCTCCATCTCCCTTAACTTTTCCATCCTCCCCCAACTGACTTCTGCTCCTGCTTCTGTCTCCTCAATCACACTGACACTTCTGCCACAGGGCATCTCCAAAGTCCATCCCAAGCAAGCTCTAGGTGGCATCCCCTTTTCTCTCCCTCACACCCTAAATTCTCCCTGCCTCATTCTCAGGAGGGCAGAGGTTCAAACAAACTCCTTCAGCCTGTTGAGGAACCTGCTGAGGTTTAGGTCCCAGGTATCTCTCCTCTCCTGTGTGGGCCTGACCAGAGATGGCAGTGAAAAGGGAATTGTAACAGACACTCTTGACAGGGGGAGAGCTCAAAGTAGTTGCCATCACTTTCTGGCCCAAAAGAAACAATCAAAATGTCCCATTTACCATGTTCTGCCCGTTGCAGGTGTGATCTGCCAGTGCCAGCAGTGAGAGAGACGTGGAGGTTATCGATCAGGGACCGTGTTAATTTTGTGAACAGGAAGCTCTCATTAGTGACTGTGTTGTTCAAATCAGCCAGAAGACAGACTTGGCTGTGGATCTGATGGATCTTGTCTCTGTTGCAGGAAGGCATGCCCCAAACGCTGAGTTCTACCAGTATGTTTACCCCATGTGGCTTCAGCCCTCATCTACATACTTCAAAAGAAGGTGAACAAGGAGGACTGATCTTCCAGGATGGAAACCTTACCTCAGCATCTCTGGATGCTCTAATCCAGCATCTGATACCTACCACTGATTACTACCCTGAAGTAAGCAATTCACAGTATAATAAATGGTTTAATTTTGATGAATTGGGGCAGTGCTTTATGCAAAAGTGCAAATGTGTTAAATTTTGAATTACGAGGGTTCATTTAAAAGCTGCATACAATTAAAGCTTGGTAAATTGATGCATTGCTTTAAATGCTGTTTCACTGCTCTATAATTGTTCCCATGAAAAAGCAGATCCCAAAGATGATACTGCCTTTAAATAAGAGAACAGGGTAGTGGGAGGAGCTGTCGTGGTGATGAATTAGTGATGTAGCAGTTGGAGCACTTCAAAAATAGCAGCACTTCCCAGAGAGGTTTAGAGGAAAACTGAAGCAAAAAACTCCCAAGTCTGAACTGGCATTAAATTAACTAAATTTCAGTGGCTGCTGAAGTCATCCAGGTTTGTCTGTATGTACAGTGTTCCATTTATGACAACACAGATGATGCTTCTGTTGGGTTTATAATTTACCTGGTGTTGTATTCACAACTGTGTAGTCACTGGACACCAAAATCCAGATCCTAATCCTTGTTGCATCAGTGGAAATTGTTTCCTCACCAAGAGTGAGGGTCTAAACTGGAAGAAGGTTTATGGTACTGCAAGCTATTGACTTCACTGGATTTTGCACATCCTCAGTGGAATTCAGACAGTTTGACTGGAAGACTTTTAAGTGCTAATATAACTCCATGACTTGTATTTCAAAGCACAGAGTAGCATTGACTTCTGGGTACTTGAGGAGACTGGGAAAGTTATCAATGCAGAACAGGCAGCATGTTTTAAATTACCCGGAGCTCAATTTCTGATCAGCTAAAAATAAGTAATAAAGAAGCATCTCAATTAAAAAAAAAAAGGAAAAAACAAACCAGAAAAGCAATAAAAATAGGTAATGGACAGATCAGGCTGTGAGATTTTCATTAGGCAAGGTGTGATATGTAATATTATACCTGCTGCTTGGGAGCATAGCTGGGGCTGGGGGAAAGGAGATAATTCAGGTGCAAAGATGCAAGGAGGGGTCAGGATGCAAACAACTGAGACTTCATGCATGTATTTTAAATTCACTGCTGGAATAATTTGAATAATCCAAGGATTTATCCAGCAGACCTGCTTCCCACAGCCTCACAGATGTGGAACTGCATATGATATGAATTGGCTGATAGAAATGAAATTTGTGGAGTTAATAGAATAAATGAAATATTGCTTAAAATAGGCTGGGTGAGATCTGCAGGGCAGTAGCAAGATGTGGCTGACGTGGGGGTGTCTGCAGCTCCCAGCACAGTAGAACACAGAGATTCCTGCCCATTTAGCCTCTCCAGCATCCTGGTTGTGCTGTCTGCTGTACCTGGGCTTGCTCCTGCACACTGCACACTGAATGTTTGCCCAGGGTTTAGGCAACCAAGTGCTGGAAGTGGCTGCTGGGGAGGAAGAGATGCTGCTGCCTCCTGCACCCAGTATAACCAGTTCCATATTCAGCGTCAGGAATTGTTACATCTTTTAGATGAAAAGGTCTTGCCAAGTAGAAATGGAAAAGCTGTGAAGTTCAGGGCTTTTACAGTCAATATTACCCACTGTGTGGCTGCTTACAGGTCTGTTTGTCTGTCTCCTGCAGAAAGCCTACATCTTTACATTCCTGCTGAGCTCCAGACTCTTCATCGAACCCCATGAGCTTTTGTCCCGGGTTTGTCACAAGTGCATTGAGCAGCAGCGGCTGGATGACCCTGTGCTGGACAAGGTTAGTTTATCCTTACAGCAGGAAAATGTCAGGTATTTTCAATGGGTGTAGAATTCTGGGGCTCTGGTGTGTCTCCTTTGCCTCTCTTTAGATTGAATGAAACTTTCTCATAAAGGATTTGCCACTGAGATCCTGACATTGAGGCATCCTGGTATCCATGTCTGAGAGCAATGCTTCAGGCAGTAGTCACTTCAAATCTTCTAATTTTCCCTTTCCCCCTGTCTCAGTCTTCCCAGGTGACTTTCCCTCTTAACTTCTTTAAGTCTCTGGTGAAGCCTGCGGGATGCAAGGAGGTAGGACGTAACCCTCACACACTGTCAAGTGCAGATGTCCACACACCACTCTCTCTCCCATTTTTACTTGATGTCTCTGTCCCTTTGCTTTCTTGCTTCTGATACAGTAGTATTTCCTCTTGGCCTTCCCTGTCACTCTGAGCACCATGTAACAGGTGCCCAGCACGCTCCTGCCCTGTGTGCTGCAGAGTGGCACCGATGGAGCACCAGGAACGGGCAGGAGCAGCAGTGGGGCCCTGACAGGTGAACACTGAGAAAATCCAAGCTGTTCCTGCCTCAGCACTCCTCCCTCTTTGCCCCAGGGACTGTGCAGTGTATAGCAGCACACGTACATCCTCTGGCAGTGCCACAGACGGTGCAGTGGTGATGGATCCCACTGGATGTTGTTCAGTCTGGGTTCTGCCCAAGCTCTCCTTGCTGCACCGATGAACTCTTGTTCAGTGCATTATCTGGAGCAGGAGATGCACCTTCAGAGCAGTGGAGGGGGAAAGAACATGCATTTGTTGCAAATTTCCAGAAATCACAAAATTCTGAAATGGTTTTCAGGATTAGGCTTTCCAGCTTTGAAACTGTGAGTTTGGCATCAAATACTGAGTCACCAGCATCTGACCACGTGCTTGTTTTTGCACAGGCAACTGGTTCCATGAGTAACAGGAGCTCTGCCTTCACTGTGGAGAGCCATTCTCCAGAATGCTCAGCAATCCCAGGTCTGGGTTACCCATACAGTGTGTTAATAATCTGTATGGGATGAACCATGCAAAACAAGTTTTCTAAGGTTTGAGGTTCCGTTCTCCAATTCTATGACACATACAAGTTTAGGAGGATTAAACGTGAGCATTGCAAAGTTTTGCTGCTCATTAAACTTTCAAGAAATGAGAAACACTGTCTTATTATGAAGACCTCTAATCTGCCTGAAGTGCATCTGGGTTTTGTAGCAACACAAGGTTGGTGGGTCACAGCTGATTTTGTGTACCCTGAGAGTGGGGCTGATTTTGAAACTTTGTACACAAGCAACCTCCTATCCCACGTCCTGTGACTTACACAAAGTCCTCTCCATCAATTCATAATGCAGTTTACACAGCTGGAGCAAATGTCTCCCCAGACCTTTGTAGTTTCCAATAAAGCTTTCCCTTTAGCAGCCACCTGCTGGTCTTTGAGCCTGAGCTTAATGCTGGCTGACAGCAGTTATTTTTAGAGATGTGGTTCATTGAAACCTGTTGTTGGTGGAAAGCTGAAATATGCATTTTAACCACCTTGGTTGAAAAACAAAGAGCCAGGGAGCTTAAGAGTATAATTTTTCCTGATTACAGGGTACACTTTAGCTGCAGCATGTGGGGATGCAGAAGAAGGCTGTTTGTTTCAGTCTGTGTTTTCTGTAAATAAAAATGCAGTTTGTCGTTTAACACCATTTCCTTTTCACGTAACGGAGGATGAAAGCTTTGGGAGCAGCCACGCTGGTTGTCTTTTGAGATAACACTAATGCACCAGAAGTGCCATTCCCTGCTTTTCCCTCCTTGCCCCATCCCAAGTATTTCCACTGCCACATCCTCAGATAAATCTCCACCAGAGGTGGGCATCAGCTGTGTGCTATTTGAGTGTCCTTGTCCCATCATGTCCTTGAGCTCATGTGGGAAGAGAGCAGCATTACCAGCAGCCCAGGTAAAGTTACAAAAGTGCTGCTGTTTTGTTCATCTTTTCTTCATTGTACATCTGCCACTGGTCACTGAGCAGTTTTTTTCATACAGCCAGAAAGCAAAGGAGCAAAAAACCTTTTTGTTTGTCAAGAAATTCATTGCAGTTTTTCAGAGAAGGATGAAAATATAGAAGGGTTTTAAGTACAAAAGGGAAGAACAAATGGTTTGAATCAGCAAAAAGGCCAGATGTTTTTAAAAAAGGTATAAAGGTTGCACCAACAAAATGTCCATCCAGCCATAAACAGGCCAGTTGCATGTGCAGAATACTTAAATCTGCATGTAAAACAGGCAGTTGTGCATGCACCTGAGTTCTGGTACATTTTGCATGCCAAAATGTATTATTTGTACACCACACTCTTTGTATGCATGTGTGAGTTTTTACAGGTGCAACACAAATGCCTTCTTTGAAAACCAGGCCCCAAGCTCAGTGACACACACAGTGAGAGACTTTAATGAGTAAATATGTTTCAATCCCTGTCCATCATTCAATGCTTTGCATTTCAGGCTCGAATCAGAAAATTTGGACCCAAAATCTTACAGTTGCTGACAGAGTGGACAGAGACATTCCCGTATGACTTTCAGGAAGAGCGGATGATTGGCCATCTGAAAGACATGATTCACAGGATAGCCCCATGTGATGAGGTGAGGATGCCTGGCTTGGCATGTTCTGCTGATATGTTAAATTCATTTTCCCACTTGGTTCCTCCTTTTTCTATTTTTTCTGCATTCTGTTCCGTGCCTCTTCCTGGATACTCTGAGTTTTTTTTCTCCAATAATGTAAAATCCTGTATTATCTTCCCTGAAAGCCACGTCTCTCTTTAGGTGCTCCTGGAGCACTGAGCTCTGGAATTTATCTGCTGCACATTGAATTGTAGGATAACAACATTCCCATTTTATGGAAGGAATATATGAAGGCATAGCATAGACTGAATGTGCTGGTGATAATTCAAATAGAAGCAGAGCTGTGATCTCCCAAGTTAGAATCATAGAATCACAGACTGCTTTGGGTTGAAGGGACCTTTGTTCCTTATCCCTGCCATGGGCAGGGACATCTTCCTCTAGACCAGGTTGCTCCAAGCCCTGTCCAACCTGGCCCTAACACTTCCAAGGGTGGGCAATAACAGCTTCTGTGGATCCAAGTTCTTGCATTTAAAGAAAATACTGATATTAGTGGACATGTAGCTTGTCTGGGAGCATGGAGGTGGCAGAAGACAGTGGTGTGTGGCCTGCTGAGCACAGACTCAGGCTAGATGTCTGCATGGTCCTGGTGCTCACATATGAGAGCTCTGTGTGTGGCACAGTGGGTCACAGTGAATGGAGCCTCTGGGAGACCTGCTTGCAAATTCAGGTGGGTGAACCCCAGAAGTTAATTTGGAAACATTAAAAAGACCACAAAGTTGATGAAAATAATAAGCAAAATAGTACACTGAGAGTCTCTAATTACTTCTAGGTTAACCATGGGATGTGGAAAAATTCAGTTTCACTGGCTACATGAAGGCCTGGCCTCAAGCCAGAGAGGGGTGCAGTCCAGTAGAACAATGAGTATACTCATCCTTGAGGATGAGAGAGAAGAGTGGAGAGAGGACAGAAGAAATTAGCAGGGCTGCAGCACAACTGAAATGTAATTGGGCTCTCCAATGCTCATGAAATACTTCATAAATGGGAACAGCTGCTCTTGGACTGGGCTGGCATCATGTCTGGCACTTCAGGGAGCTGTAGGCTGGCATGGGTTGACTGGCTGGGCTGGGCAGCCCGTGGGAGAGAAGGGGCAGGACAGGGAAGCTGTGAGACACAGTGGTGGAGGTGAAGGCAACAGATAAACTCAGAAGGAGCCAAAGTGGCTTTAGTTCCGTTAACCAGAGTAGTAGAATTCCCTCAAGGGAAAGAGGCAATGGACTTGCTCCTGGCCAGTTATGGCAAAAGATGCCTTGCAGCCCTTCATCGTCAGAAGTGAGGGAAACCCGTCCAGACCCACCAGAAGTGTGTCTGTTGGAAAGAAGGAAGAGAAGGGTGGAGAACAGCGACTTAGCACGTGCTCTTTAAGAGCAGTAGTTGTCCTGGTGAAGAATCATAGATGCTATAAATCAACTTTCTGCATGCAAAGCAGTGGTTTATTTGCCTAACCTGAGCAAGCACTGCACACCTTTGCTCTGGAGCGTGCACAGCTGTGTACAAATGCTTGTGGGTGCCCTGGGGGAGACTATATTAGTTTCAAATCACTGTTTTTCAGATATTACTAGGGACTGTAATTGCAAGTGATTATGCCTGAGCAAAATCAATAATTAATTTAAGAAACAGCTCATATCCTCCAAATGCAAATTTCCTTTTTTTAAGGGATGGCACAGAAGAGTGATGGTGGCCATTAGTTTTTTGGAAGAAACTTGTTCCCATTGTGAACCACAGAAATTAAAGACTGAAAGATTTGTGATGTCATCCAGTCCATGTAGGTCAGTGAAGGATTTTCCCCTGCAGTGTCTGCTCCTGTCCTTCGTAGAGTCCACTTTCTAAAGGCTGTGATGTGCTTATAAAGGTGTCCATGCTGAGAAGCATTTCTTAGTAAGTACTGTGATTTGCATTTAGAGTTAGAAATTTTAATTAAAATTTGAGCTCCTAAGCCACCTGCTGAGGCCTGCTGTCTTCAGAGGAACTTTCCTAGTTAAGAAAGAAACATTTTCTTTAAATATTAAACAGTAGTGTGCTTCTTTTGACTGTTAATGTGGCAGTGAAGTGAGATGGGTTGATAAAGTCCAGCATGCAGCCCCTGTACGGTGGGGGGTCACTTTGTGGCAAGATAATTACCAGCACATTGAAGGTAATGAACAATGTTGTTTTCAGTTAGTGGATGTAGTTTAAAGAAGACAGGAAAGGCTTTTAGAAGAGCAAAAGCAGGATTTTTTTTTTGATTTTTTTTTTTATTTCTCTCCCAATGTGCACAGAAAAGCTTTCTAGGCAAGGGTGCACCCAACTGATTTCCAGTGAGTCTTTTCAAGAGCTCTGATTTCTGTGTAATTGTTTGTGTCCTTTAAGTATCTCTCTTTTTTTTTTCATTCTTTATTAGGTGGTTGGCTTACCTGAGTCTTTGTTTACTGTTGTCTATATATATATTTTGTGCCATATTCCCTACAAAATGAGGTGAAACTAGATCTCTTGATAAAGATTTATTGAAACACTGGCTAATATGCATGTCTTTCAAGCAATTTTATGTGGCTTTTTGGCTTTTCATCCAAACTATGAAGAATTTGATACCACATAGACATGGCTGATCTAAGATTTTTCATCCAAACTCCTTTTAGAAAGAGGAACTGGGTTTCCAGCCAAGTCTTTTAGCCAGATGTTTTATATTCATTAGAAGGCTTGGGTTTCACCCCCACCCCCAAAAACCTGAGTTTCCCGTTTACAAAATAAGTTCACAAAATGTCACTATTTGAGTTTTCACTATAAAATCAAACTATGTTCACAGAGCTTCATAAGCTGTGTTGAGATTTGCAAACACACCTGGATGTAAAACAGAGAAATATTTAGATGGTGGTCAGTAGTTTGGGCCCAGAAGAGTCTTTGTAAATCAAAAGTGTGACTATCTGTTGACATGAGGATTTACAAGAAGAAGGTCTTTCTTGGAGCTAATATACGTCAGTAACAGAGAAAAGCTAAAAGAGTGGGCTTTTCTTTTCCTCAGTCATTTTTCACTCCACCTTTGGGATTTGATTTCAAATACATTGTGTGTTGTCATTCTCCAAGACATGTCTCTCCTGCCTTCTGGGTGATTGCTTCATTTCAGACTTAACAGCTCTATTTTACAAAAAAACCCAGCCTGACTACATCCTGCTTATCTGGTACACGTTCTAGCCCAGCTCGAGAGAGCATCTTCCTTAAGTGAAAGGAGAGAAATGTGAGTCCAAGAAAGCAATGTGAAACCTTTGCTAGAAAAGCTGCATCAAAGTTACAAAGTATGGCAACAGTTGAAGCACTTGGGATGTTCTAAAGGTCTGCAGCCTTTCCTGCCCTATGATGAGGACACAGTAGATGTGAGGAGTTACTCTTCACTGTGAAATAGGAGCAGGTGCTATCTCCAATGTGCAGATTGGATTCTGTGCAGGTGAGAAGAGCAGTGACTCTGGTTTCTGGTTCCTTGAACACTTCAAACATGAACGCTGTCAGTGCCTAACACTGAAGACTATCCACAGCCTACAGAATTCTGAAGACAGGGGCTGGATCTAAACCGTGGGGTTACTTCCCGAAGGCTCACTTGAGCTGCATCCAGCCTGTGTGGTGTTCTTTGAGGTGAGGCACAGTCTAGCCAAGGACATTTCCAATTAACCTTGTCCTTAGAACCCATTCACCAGTTCTGTTTTCTCAGTTTTGTGATGTCTGCATCTGTCAGTCATGAAGAGTTGAAGAAATTTCTTTCTGCCCATCCTCCATGGCCAGAGACTGCACTCACTGTCTGTAAAAGGTTGCTCCAGCTCTGAGAACAACGTGGGCAAGTTGGTAATGATGATCCTGCTGAGCACATGGCTGTGCTTGGAATACAATATGAGCTTCCTTCAGTAGCAATGAACATTTGGATATTAAATACTCAAAGCTACACAATGCTCCAGCCACTCCAGCTGGGGAGCAGGCAGCTGTGATCTGCATTCAGGTCAAAAGGATGGAGAAAACAGCATTAGAAACATTTCTTATTCCTAATAAATAAGAGTTGACAAGGCAGCAATAACAGGTAGAGTTCTCAGCCAAAATGTAGCTGACATAAAAGATAGGTACCAAAAGCAGCTGTGATCCAGAAAGCTGGAGTAAGTCTTGTTGTAGCATTGCCTCTCCTTTGAACCTGATGTTGGCAGGAATCTGGAGTATCAGTGCCAGCCCAACCCACCAGTCCTGCCTGCCTCTTCTCTTGACTGCAGCCACTGTGTCCAGAGCACTGCACTGTAATTAAGCCAACTGGTTATTCTGAAATAGGCTTGTTGGAAATAAAACGGTAACCTGTTGCTGCCTTAGGAGTATTTTGCAGAAAGGAAAGTTCAGCACAAAAACCCACTCCTACATCAAGTTTTCTGGGTGGCTTATGTTTCTCTCCCTGTCTCCCCAGGCTTACTGGAAAAAGATGAATCAGCTTTTGCAAGCCCTGAATCAGAAGCTTGCAACCCTCAGCCATGGGCAAGAAGGGATTGTCAAGATCAGTACTGCTGTCTCTGATAAGCTGGTTGCCTTTAAAACTAAACCTCCATCAATTCAGAGAGAAATCCTGAGTGTCTGCAGTGACCCTTACACCCTGGCTCAGCAGCTGACACATGTGGAGCTGGTAAGTGGGAATGGTTCCCAACTTCTGCAGCCAGAGATGTTATTTTAAGCCATCAGCTGCTAAGTATTCCAGACATAACCAAAAAATGTCTGCACTGCTGCAGCACATCCCATGCTGTATCAGCACTGCAGCAGGAGGCAGGGTTTGACAGGTTAAGAGATGCTTGGGAAGCAGATTATATATCAGTGTCCCTTTGCAGGTTGGAGCAGGTCACTGTGCTTCAGCTTGCTTTTTTGTGAAATGAGAACCCTATCCCAGCAGAGTCAAGTCCCAGGAATGTCACTTCTATAAGATGCTCAGAGCCCCACAAGCTCTGCAGGTGCTATGGAAATGGCTGGTCATTAACCCTTTTATAAATGTGGAAGAAATTTTAGCAGTTCAAATCCATCTCTCCAGATGCACAAAACATGTGAGTTATCTGATGAGGCTTTCATTCTTCTCTTTGGGATTTTGTGCAAATAAGGGTGTGCAGATACCACCCCCACAAATTCCTGCTGTTCCCCCTGTGCTAGGCTGTAGTCTGGTCCCAAGCAGGCTCTTGTGTGAAAAATGGCAGTGCTGAAACCTTGGATGTGCTGTTGTGCTGCACACCCTTCTCCCAGGGTCAGGTCCTCCCCATGGACCTCCTGGATGTGCAGAGAAGAACATAAAACATTGCTGCCATCTGCAGATCTCTTGTTGCTCTGGTGCCCTGCTGCCTGTCCTCCTGTGGACTCTGCTCATCCTTCAGGGGAAGGATGGAAAAACTAAACATGAAACACACTGTGGACTGGAGTGAGTATTAGGAAATCAGCCTTTATTTCTGAAGATAGTTTATATTCTGTTTGTCAAGAAGTGGAATGGTTAGTTTTCAGAACATGCAGCTTTGGCTCTCTTTGCTTTACATAACTTAAGCCAGAGAGTAGAAGTCCTTTGCATGGAGTTTTTTCCTTGCTTTTGTTTTTTTTCCCCACAGTACAACTGTCTTCCAAGGGGAAATTCCCTGTAACTGAGGCATCACCGCCTTTTTAAAACAGATCCAGCTAGAGATTATAATCCCACTGTACTGTAATGAATTCTCTGCCTTCTCTTTCATTGCTATGTCCAATACATCAAGTACTCTGCACTGAAACTGTCCAATGTTTATTTGTTAGTAAGAATTATCTGATACTTATTTATAACAGTTATTGATTAGTAAGAGCCCTATGCAGTTATCAGTGTTATGGTGAGAGCCCCAGAGAAAAAGCATAGGACTAGACGTAAAATTTTCCCTCAAGCAGGATTATAATTTATTTTATTGTTGCTTGAGTATTCTAAGTTTGGGCTGTAGGAATTCCAAAATACCTTCTCTGTGGTACCTTTGTGGCCTACAACCTACTGAAAATATTTCTTTTTGTAATAAACATGTTTAAGGAGAGTGAAAAGCCTAGCAGGAAGGTCAGTGTGTGGTTGGAGCTGCCACATTTTTTCAGAAACTGCTGGAGGTGGCCTTTCTTTTACTAAGAGAGATTTGGATACTTTATTTATTCTTTTGCTTAGTGCCTGGGACACTCTCCAGTGTAAGCAAAGCTTTTAATGTGTCCCATGCATCCTCAGTGCCTTCCTTACCCAATGACCCAGAGCCAGCACCCTGAGGCAGCACCTGAGGGTCAGTGGGCAGGGAGCCAGGGCAGAGCCCTGCGTGGGCAGTGAGCAGTGGGGTGCTGTGGACACCAGATAACAGCATTACTGCCACTGTAACAGCTGAAGAAAGGTTTTTGAGCCTCTCAGTAAGGAGACATATTTATTCTGATTTTCATCTTTGTGCTGACATAGTTCTAATTGTTACTATGAATTTTAATGTCTGGTTAGTTGGCTGTCTACCAGTTCAGTGACACCACTCAGAGCTGACAGAAAATGATGATGCTTTATCAAGAGAAATAGAACATTTTCTGGGATGCTTTCTTATTTCCCCCTCTCTCTTTCCACTCCCCTACCCTCAACAGGAAAGACTAAGTCACATTGGACCTGAGGAGTTTGTGCAGGCATTTGTACATAAGGACCCTCTGGACGGCACCAAGGTATGGTTTCTCCACGTGCAGAGTGACTCCTGTGAGCACAGTTTGTCCAGCTGTGATGAGGTCCCCAGGAGCAGGGCCTGAGTCTCAAGCTGGCATGGGCCAGCCCAGCTGGTGGCCTTTGCTGTCACGGCAAGGCTGGAAACCTGTTGGCAGAGCTCACACTGGAGGTCACTGCCATTCCTCCCTGGTGACAAACTGGCCACCACCCTGACGTGCTTTTGGGCTTGTTCCTCCCAACCTGCTTTGACTGGGACAGATGGTTGTGGCTGTCCACAGCCAGGGAATGTCTGCTGCTCTGCTGAAGGACTAAAGGCTCGGGGTGTGATGTAATGGCCTCAGTGTGTGCCCAGACACCACAGCAATGAGTCAGTGCGTCATGAATCAACTCTTCTCTCTCTACACAATAGCTTCTAACCCAAAGCACCACAGGGAATGAAGAGTCTGATCAGGGCTTCATCCAAAGGATGTGAAAGCCACTTGGAGTCTTTCCACTGAGGCTTGAAGTAACATTTCAGAGAGTGCCTGAATAAGGAAAGAGGCTTCCTAGCTGGAGAGGGAAAGTCAGAGATTTCACATGCTGTCTGAAAAGAAAGGGTGGAAAGTTCTTCCCCTGAACTGTATATGCGTTCCCACTGAGATCAAGGGCTGAATTTCCTCATTGGATGCCAAAGGTATCAGGATGACCTGTGTTTGTAGTGCTGCACAAACTGCACCAAAATAGCTTGTAATGGTGAAAAGATGGATGGATGGATGGATGGATGGATGGATGGATGGATGGATGGATGGATGGATGGATGGATGGATGGATGGAATGTGCAAGATTGGGCCCTTTCCTTCTCTTCTTGGACTTGTGGAGATTGTCTAGTTTGTTTCAGGATGAGGGAAATAGGCAGAGATGGAGTTCCAGGTATTCTGGGCATTGATACATTCTTTAGAAAGGAACCCCAAGGCAGCAAATGTGCATCAGAAACACAAGATACCAAATCAGCCACAGTGAGGTTTCAGCCACTTGGGTTTCAAGTCAGCAAAGCTGATCAGAGTGGGGCTAGTCTGGAGCTTTTCTTCATGCTCTTTGTGGCTGATTTAGAAAAGTTTCTGTGCCAAGCTATAGCCCAGGGGGAGACCATTGCACACAGAATCACAAAGTAGTTTAGGTAGGACAAGACCTCCAAGATCATTCACCTCAACCCTTAACCCAGCACTGCCAAGGCCACTATTAAACCATGTCCCTAGGTGCCACATCCATACATTTTTTTAACACTTCCAGGGATGGTGATTCCACCACTTTCCTGGGCAGCCTGTTCCAATGCCTGACTACCCTTTCAGTGAAGAAATTTTTTCCTAATATCCAATCTAAATCTCTCCTGGCACAACTTGAGGGCATTTGCTTTTGTCCTGCTGCCTGTTACTTGGGAGAAGAGACCAGCTTTTCCCTGCCCTACAACCTCCTTCCACAGAGCTGTGGAGAGCAAGAAGGTTCCCCCTCTTTGTCTCCAAGCTGAGCTCCCTCAGCTGCTGCTCATCAGATTTGTGCTCCAGACCCTTCCCCAGCTCCTTTGCCCCTCTCTGGACATGTCTTTGGACAAAGTAGCACAAACCTTATGTGGAGTCATATTCCCTGACCCATGAAGAACATCCCTGTCAAACATGGGGAGTTGGCTCAGGTCTGAATTCCCTCCAGCTGGAGATCATACTAAACAACTTTCTTGCATGAGGGCTTCAAAAGGCTTCACTTATGAATGTTTATCAAGCATTCTGAGCTGCAGATGGAAGATGCTTGGGAGGTGCTAAATACTGCTGCCATTTATAAAGCTTAACCTTTAAAAAGCAGTCTGTCTCAACTTTACTGTTGCACATTTTTCACAAGTCTTGCGTTATTAGCTGTGGCTCTTACGCCCTGGCACAGGACAACAGTTCTGAGATGGAAATACTATTTTCAGAGCAAAACCTGGAGTTTGTGTACTTTTTCTGTAATAGGAAACAAGAAACAGGGCACATGAAAAACAGCCACTATGGTTAGACTGGGGCTAACCATTAGATTTGGGGTTTCTTTGGGTTTTTGATATTTGCATGCTGCTTGCTAACATTTACTTTTGAGATGCTTTAAAAATACACTTTTATTGTGTTTGTAGTCTATTCACAAGGTGACTCAGAATTCCAGTCCTGTTAGGCTTTGCTCCTCCATAGCACGGTACACTGATTTCTGTTTCTAAACACGTCTGTATGCAGAATCACAGGTGAATATTTTCTTACTTGGAATTACCCTGGGAATCATATTAAGCCATATTTCTGAAGGGGTTCTTAGTCACTGGTTTACCTTACATGATATAGGTGATCCCATTGACATTAATGGATCTTTGCTTATGCATTATGATTTTCCTCTTAGTGGCATGTGTTTATGGTACCTCTGGGAAATGATCATCCTAATGAAACAAAAATCAGTATTCTCTGGTACCCTCTAGTGGATGTTACTGAATGTTCAGACAGATCTCCAACTTTAGAGAGCTGAGTGTCCTGGATGGACTGTCTAAGGATTTAAAACTGGGAAAAGCACTTGAATTCTTACAATCCCAAGAAACATATTCAGGCTGTGTGAGCTGCCCTGTCACTGCTCTGAAGTCAAATTTTCTGTTGATGACAAAGGAACTGGAAGAGTTTGGTCAAGTATCTGCTCACATAACCTGTATCAGTTATGGGAATTTATGTTACATTTATATACGTAAGTGAAAAATATGCTTCTTGTAATGTCTCTTATTAGTGAAGTGCCTCTGGCACGTAAGTGACCTGTTTAAGCACAGCCACCCAGGCAGAGCTGGCTGCTAAGGACCTGTTTTTCTGAAAACTCACTAAGGAAAATAGTGGGTTTTTTCATAAAAAAAATCAACCTGAACTGTGTTTTCCCTTATTTACCTCTTGTATACTTCACTAAATTCTGGTCCCTTCCCTCCTGAAAAGGGCTGTGGGTGATTTTATTTACTGAGGTGGAGGAAATCCTGGAATCTAAGTCACAAATTGAGCCTGCTGTGAAAGACTTTGCCTTGTCTTATTTTGTCTTCATGTCACAATCCTGCAATGCCTGAGCTGTTCACATCCCAGTGAACAAGGGTCAGTGCAGACTCTCAGTGAACACTTGCTGCAGGCAAAATGGGGCTGTTTTCTGGACACCAGTGTGAATTGTGCAGTGTGACACATCCAGCTAAAACCCCCCATCTGCCACTCACAGGATTTTAAAAGGGGCCCTTAAATGCACAGTCTTCCATGAGCATGAGAGAGATGTGGCCAGTAATTACCTTTGTGCAGTATTTATCTTAGCAATCAGGTCACTGACTGGAACACAGTTACATCTTTCTGTGCCTTTTTTCCCCCCAGACTTGTTTCAGTGAACAGAAGAAGACAAGTAACCTTGAGGCCTATGTGAAATGGTTCAATAGACTCTGCTATCTTGTAGCAACAGAAATTTGCATGGTAAGTTATAAGTACGTGCCATGTTTTACCACTCTGAGATTTTATATTAATAAGCAATCCTGGGGATTTATTTCTTAGGACCCAGCTAAGCATCTGATGGTAAGTTTTAGTAGTGTTGCACTTGCAGAAGCGACCGGATAAATGACAAATGTATTGCAAACCAGAGGCAGCAGCACACAGGGGAATGCACTGTTCTCTTGATGTAGTGGGAGCACAGTGTGGAATAATGAACCCTGCAGGGAAAAAGAGAGGAAAAAATGCCTTGAGTTATCCTGTGAGATTTCTGCCAGCAAAGATTCTATGGAGCCATATTTGTTATCTGTCATCCTAAAGACCTGCTGTGTGTGTGAATTCCTACTTCATGGCTCTCTGTCCTGCTGCCCATTAGTGCAGCTGTGGCTGTTGTTTCTTAACTTGGTAGTGGTTTTAGTTTGTTTAACTTGGTCCCATCAGAATGAAAATTAATGTTTTCCTCTTTGAAGAGGGTATCCTGGAAGGAAGGAATAATAGTTTAAAGACCCTGGATAGCCTGTGACATGTAAGAATTACCATTTGAAGATCCTCTTTGGAAAAGATAGGGTGATTCCAGTCCAATTAAAATGTGTATTTAAAATGCTCTTGTTTGGCCTGGCCATATTGCTAAAGGGACAGAAGAGGGGAAAGGGATTAATGCAGTGAAACATTAGAAAATCTTTCTGGGATGAGCCCACAACTCTGGGGAGGCCATCAGGGAGCTGAGGCTCTGCTTCAGGGCTGCTTGGGCTGCCTGTTCCAGCACTGAGACGGTCACAGGGGCTGGGAATTGCCGTGAATTTCTTCTGTGTCACTGCAGGGAAAGCTTTGATTTCAGAGGCTGCCAGTCACCAGCATCCACTGGATAGCTGGAACAGAATTAGGGCCAATGACTGAAAGCAGATGGCCCAAGCTGTGCGTGAAGCCACACTATGCATGGAACAAATTCTTAGGATGACCTCCAATTCTGCATATGCCCATTACAGATACTCATTTATTTTAATTTACAGCCTGCAAAAAAGAAACAGCGAGCACAAGTCATCGAATTCTTCATTGATGTTGCCCGAGAGTGCTTTAACATAGGGAATTTTAATTCACTGATGGCAATCATTTGTAAGTACAGCTTCTAACTGGGTCTTCCATCAGCTGTCACAGATGAAAAAGGAAACTCAGCTCTTATCAATGGCTCTGTATTTTTCTCTCTCACTCATAGCTGGAATGAATATGAGTCCAGTTTCCAGGCTAAAGAAGACTTGGTCAAAAGTGAAAACAGCCAAATTCTTCATTCTTGAGGTAAAAAAAGAAATAAATAAATTCCTGATGCACTGCTTTAATAATATGCAGGATATTTTTGTTCAGCAATTTTGCATTGTTACCCAGGTGTGAAATGTTTGGAGACACATTTCACAGGCAGAGGGCCTGATTCTAAGCTGAAATAACCCAGGTGTAGTGAGCAGGGTGTAAAGCTGATGATATGTAGAGGGAATTCAGAGTACTCAAATAAATAAGATGACTTTAAAAAACCACAAAGTATGAACCTATATGCACACCACAGTGCTTCCACTGATGCATGTTTTGTTTAGTCTTGGACACAATGCTGAGTGTAAAGCTACCAGTCTGTACCTTGGAGGTTGAGTGAAGATCCAAGGCTTTATTTTGTGTTGAGGATTCCAGGATTTGGCACACACAGAA
Organism: Pseudopodoces humilis; assembly: GCF_049639895.1. Taxonomy (NCBI): domain Eukaryota; kingdom Metazoa; phylum Chordata; class Aves; order Passeriformes; family Paridae; genus Pseudopodoces; species Pseudopodoces humilis. The sequence goes on from NC_142216.1 coordinate 7,604,524, forward strand.
TGTGCAGTGCTTATTCTTCATATAAAAGCTCTGTCACATAACTGTCAGTAGTAAAATCAAATGTATAAACAGCTATGGGCTGTAGACCTCTCCTTGTACCCTTGGTGCATGGGGATGTGGATTTTGAAGATGTACATTTTGAAGATGTAGGCTCTGCTCTGCTCATGGCTTGCTACAGCTGAGTGTAAAATTATCTTTAGAGGGCCCAGGCTACTTCCTAACCAACGTGTGTTGTTTTGTGCATGTAGCACCAGATGGACCCTACTGGCAATTTCTACAACTACCGGACAGCGCTGCGGGGGGCAGCCCACAGGTCCCTGACAGCACACAGCAACAGGGAGAAGGTGGGTGTGAGCACATCCCGTCCATCAACACATGCTGGGGGACACTTCTGTTGGGAGTCTGTGGCTCAAACACTTGATGTAGATCCTCTCCTCCCTTCTATGGGTCACCAGTGCGAGGCCTGTGTGCTTCAAGATGCAGCTGGAAATGTAAAATGTAAAAAAATAAAATGTGATTGAAAGAGTCTGGATAGGATCACAGCAAATCTTTGTGGACTTGCTGTCAGACAACTGGAGGGTCAGAGAGGGCAGGACACAGCATGGAGGACTTTGTTGCAAATGTCTTTACACCCCTGGAAAATGCTCATTGTTCAGATTGATAAACCTGATGGAACAGGTATTCCAGACTGAAATTACTTTTATTTTGGTGATGGAGCATGAGCCTGGCAGAACATGGAGCTGTGCTTTGTTACAACTGTGCCCTGAGGCTCTGGCACAGAAGCCCCTATTGTGAGATGTGTGAGGTGAGATGGAGAGCAAAGGGCACAGCAGTGGAGAGGAGGTGGTTCTCCATTTGCATAAAGGAAAGATTTTATCCCAAGTCCTGCAAGGGAGTCTAGTCTGAATTCATTGCAACAAATTTGGGGTAATATTCTGTCCTTGTGAATTTTCATTTCATTTGGTTGTTGTTGCCATCTCGGTGAGCAAGAATTGAAGTGTTATATCAGTGTTCATGGCAGATGTGGAGCTTTCTGACATGTCACTGATGCTGCAAAAATCAGATTGACAAGATGTTAGAGTGTAGGATCCTCCTGTTTTGTGCCTTGATATGTTTCTTGTTAATTTTCTTATTCCTCCATTCAATTCTTTATTTTTTTGGTATATAAAAGAGGGGTTTGTGTTTTATGCTGCAATTACCCATAGTCATAAATGGGTAATCTCTGCAGTAAGCATGGCAAAGCTAAAGTAGATGCTGCATGAACAAGCACAATATGGAATTTAGTATTCATTCACTAGAGGAGCCAGGCCAGATGCTAATCTCACACCCCCTGTAAATTTGATGTAAATCTGCTGAAGCTAATGGAATCTCACAGCATTTACAGTGAAATGAGATCAGCATCTGGTGGCAGGCTGACTCAGCTGCAATGGGAGTACACTGAGTTGTTCTGAAAAGCACTTCTCTATGCAAAAGAGACATGATTTGGATGTTTGTGACTGGAAAAGAAATTCTTTCAACTCTCACACACTGCAGCGAGGACCTGTCAGCCTGAGATGCTTTTGCAGTTTAGTTTTTCTGCAACCATCATAGATATTCAAACCAGTTGCTTTGTTGTTTGACTTAATTTCCTGTGAAGTTAGCAATCTCTGTCATATCTCTACCCCAGCTGGTTAATACTGATGGCAGAGAGGTTATTAGACTGAAAGGAATCTACTTTACATCAGAAAAAGCCCATATTCTGTTTTCCTTGTGTAGACAACATTAGATCAGGAAAATGCTCCAGGATATGATCTGGTAGCTGCTCATACTGGGTATTTTACAGTGTCAGATACAGCAATCATGTAATGCCTTCTGTAGCATTAAGGAATTTTGTTTCTTTTTATAAGCAAGATTATAATTTATTTGTTTAATGAACAAATCCAAAAGAACACGATCACTCCTTTTTGATTGAAGATGTTACATTGTGTCTTGGCAAACTCATAGCAAAGCTCACTCTGAAGAAAATCTTTATCTTCAAACTGAATTGTGCTTGCAGAGGGCTGTACTGGTTAGTAAGTCTGGTTTTGTCTGTGCAGTCAAATGACCTGTGACAGCTCCAAAATGAAGCCATTCCACTGGGAAACTCTGCATTGTACTCATGGCATGGCTGTGGCTTTGAAATGTTGGGAGTATGTACAGCACAGTGCTGTGTGTTGTTGCTGTCTGATACTGTGGAGCAAGAACATGTCAAATCTCATTAATTTTCTTCTTTCTGCAGGAGCAATTGTCCTTCAGTATGTGGGTGGGTTGGATGGCATGGAAGGGGGATAAAAATGGAGAGAAATATGAGTTTCTGGCACTAACCCAGGTTTTATACTAGCAAAGTGCCTGGAGTGAAGCCAGTATTAGAGTATAATTGTAACCACTTTTGTTGTTTTTTCTACAGAAATTTGGAAAGCAAAACATACAGGGTAATATATTTTTATTGGGGAAATAAATGGTGACCAAAATACAGGAATTCCTTGGAAACGTGTAGAGAATTGGCATCCTCGGGTATGTCTTTAGCGCCTTTTGGATGAGATGAGAACGAGCTCTGCCATGGTCTGAGCTGACTGGGGGCTTTGTAGCTGTATTAGCCTGGCATCCAGCCCACATTTGTGTACCTTTCCTCTCAGCAAGGCTTTTCCTTCATGTTTAGTACCACTAATGGTGCTGACCTTGCTCCCAGGCAGTGAAGCAGGACAGAACAAGCTCACATCTGCCTGCAAACAAATATGTAGACAGAACCTGGCAGTGATTTTTAGCTGGGCATCAGTGTCTGGCTCCAGCTCTCTGTATCTTTCCACCTTTTGAGATCACACTGGTTACAGAGTCATCATCATTTTTGGTAGAAAACAAATCACATAGAGTTGTATTCTTTACTGCAGGCTGATTGATCTAGTTTGGATAACATGAGAATAAATCCTGAAACACACTTAGCTCAATTTGACTAGAAATTGCTCCACCCGACCCTTATAGGAGGGCTCAGCATTTTGAGAGGATAAGGCTGTGCTTTGTTTTCATTTCTGAGTTTTATCAGTGGAATGTATCAGGATAAGTATCCAGTGGCTCTTGGAGTGTCAGTCCAGGCTTTTTTATGGGTGTTTGCAGTGACATTACAGAGTTTATCTGTGGCTGTCCCATAAGAAAGCCAGCAGAGATGCAGATCTTTATAAATTTACTGGATATGTTAATTTAGCTGGAACAGAAATTGGCTTCCATTTTCACAACACACACTGGCTTGTGGACTCCTTACCTCAGTGTTTTCGCTTCTATGACTTGTTCACACTCATTGGAGCATCACAGTGCTGTAGCATCCATGTAGACTGGAAAATATCAGCTGCCAATCCTGTTCTGGGTCCATTTCATATCCTGTTACAGCTGATGTACAGCAAGACATGGAATAACAGTAAATAATTAAAGGATTGCTCTCTTGGCTGTTCTTGCTTGCCATGAGGGCTCTTCAGCTTTGGTGCTGCTTAATAAGGTCCAGTTCAGTTAATATATAAAAAGTGGAAACATTTGGACACTACCATGCAGTGTGTTTTCTTTTATGTTTGTGGTGGTTAAGTTTGTATTTGGTGGTATAAAAGACAGACATTGCTGACACAGGAAAATTCTCACAGGGCAGCTGCTGACCTTCAGCTCAAGCCCCCCCAGGCAGCCTTTTGCAGTCACAGTGTCACTGCTGGAGAGGTGGGCAGACTGAGCTTTGACTGTCAGCTTTCATGGACTGGTCCTTTGTGTTACCTTTCTTGTCCCTTTGAGTTGTGAGACAAAGGACCCTGAGGGAGTCTGCTTCACTCTGCATCTCTGCTGGGGTTGAGGATGCACTTCAGGAGCACTGTTTCTGCTTTCTCCTGTAGAGCATCTGGCATAAAATTTATTTATCTCTGCTTGTAATTCCATTAATTACAAGAGTCCTACCCAGACTTCTTTTATAGCAAATTATGACCCAACTCTGATGGGTTAGAGGGAAGGCTTGGATCACTGCTATATGCCACTCTGCCCTGGGAATGATGGCCAGGGATAACTTTGAGATCTACAACAGCCTCTCTGGTTACTGTTAGCAGTTTCTTGTCAACCAGATTAATATTTTCAATCCTGTTGTCTGCAGGTTAATTTGGAGAAGCATGTTGTACTAATCAGGCACCAGGAAGGAAATTACATGCCTCAAGAGGTAGCCATGCATGGAGCTGTTGAAATGAAACAGCTCCTGATTAACAGTTTGTAGACAAGCCCTTGGTCATCAGATTTTATGCTGTCTTTCCTTTTCCAGGGACAATATTGGTTCTTTGGTTCCCACCTGTGTTTAAATTGCTCAATTTGTGTGTTCCACATCTCTGCTTATAAGGACACAATAGGAAAGGGAAGAGTTCTGCAATGTTATTTTGCTCTTTGCTGTCTGATGTTGTCATCAAACGGTGATGTTGATAATAAACTGGGCTTTTAGCATTTTCTTAGTCATGTTATTGTGCTCAGTGAACATTGTGTTCAGGTCACTTTCATCTCAGCATACATTCTCCTGGTGGCTGAAGGTCTCTCTAGACACTACTGCCCTTTTGCCTGCCTGTCCCTGTACTGCTTTTTAAGTGCACAGCACACTGAAAAGTTCATACTTCTTTATTCTCCTCTCTCCCACCTGAGTTGTTCTTCCATGCAGAGAAAATACTGAACTGAAAAGATAATGGTTATGTCATTTCTCTCCACAGATTGTGATCCCCTTCTTCAGCCTATTGATCAAAGACATTTATTTTTTGAATGAGGGATGTGCTAATCGCCTTCCAAATGGGCACGTCAACTTTGAAGTAAGAGCTGAAAAACGTTTTTACCTCTCCCACCCCGACAGCCAAGGGACTGTCGGAAACTATTGGCCTGCAGTTTTCAGTGCAGACCATCAAACATTGAATATGAGCTAATCTTACTATATCTGAGTGGAATGATTTTATGTTTACAGAAATTTCTGGAACTGGCTAAGCAAGTAGGAGAATTTATAACATGGAAACAAGTGGAGTGTCCATTTGAGCAAGACCCCAACATCATCCACTACTTGCACACTGCTCCCATTTTTACTGAAGATGGTAAGACTCACTCATCACTGAAAATGTCTCTCTTCATCCCTACTAATTAACACCCTGATCCATACTTTGGGGATCTCTCTCACTGCCCAGTCCCAGCTGTTTCCTAGCTTTCCTGCCAAACAGCTTGTTTATTGATAGTCTATCAATGTGTTTTTGCAAATAAAACCTTTTAACACATGAAGCTGCTGCCTTGTCTGTAGCTTCTCTATGAGGCACTGTCTAGGAAGCTGCCATTGTGGCCCTGTTTTTGTAATCACAGAAAGAGGCCACACAAGCATGTCATGGGCTGCTGTGAATGTCAGCTGTCCCTTAGCCACTCATTCTGTGATTGATGGAACCAGAGCTAATCTCTTTCACAAACCAATGCCATCATCTCTTCAGTAAACACAGCCCAGGGCGATGGAGTCCAGCTGACCTCCTTCTCTACAACAATGACACATGTTATGTACAGAAAAGAATTTTTAAGAAAACCTTTTCTATTAATTTCAGCTGCAGCTATGAAACTTCTGTTCTGAAATTATTTCTCTGATTGTCTTTTTGTACTTTTCTGTCCTTGTCAGTTTGGTATCCAGCATGTCAGACTGTCACTTCATACTGGTTTGTGTCAGCTGCCTCTCTATACATTGTCACACACTGAATTGTCTATAGCAACCCTCCTGTAAGCTATTCTGGTGGTGTGTTTATTTCTTCTTCATTCTATAGGCAGTTTTCTGTTCTAATCCAAGGTAATCAGACCAGACAGCTTTTATTTCACAGACTACTTCAGAAAGCAAAATACTGCTTCTAAAATCCTGCCTAAATCTTAAGAATGACTGCCAAAATAGAATAATTAATGTGATCAAATTAATATGTATCAAAAGGAGAATAGGATGAAGGCATTCTTCTTGTTTTAGGCTCTAAAGGGACAGAAAATGAAAGTCAGGGTAAAAGTGCAGTTTTCAGGCTACTGGACTAAAAAAGAGTGACCTCAACCCACTAATTGTTTGCACATTTTCTCCCTCATGTCCTCCCCTATATTCATAGTGCTTTTGTGAAATGCCCTTTGCAGAAGCCACAGGAAGCCTTCCCCCATTACCCAGGGGCAGTGCAGAGTAGAAAGAACTGCTCTGAATGAAAGGTGGGAGGATATCTGAGAGAGATTCAGCAGTGACATCTGGAATGCAGCTGTACTCTGCTTGTCACAATGTGGAGGAATGGCCAACATTTGAATATTAAAAGACAATGCATTTGTAGCACAGACTTGAATGCTGAGATAGGTCCGGCATTAAAGAATAAAAGCATCATGAAACAGTCAAATGAGGAAATGTGTGTGAACACAAATTACAGCCTGTGATTCTGTGAAGACAGTGAGGTCTTAATGCACTGCCAGCTTTTGCAGAGGAGACTCTACAATCTAGACTAATTTTGGTGGGATAAAATACATCCTACAGTGTAAAGATTTGCAGGGGGGGGAAAGGACAGATTTTCTTCCACTGTATTCCTGCTCTGGTTTCTGTAACTCACCTTCAGGGTATTGTGTATCCATTCAAGATACCATGTCCCCATAAGCTTTAAAAATATTGAGGAACATAAAGTTGTGTTATGTGATGAGAATATCCTTAGTTTTTAAAAGCTTATGTGTTTAGGTGTCAGCTCTCACTGTCTCTCTTCTAAAATTCATGTAACTCTTGAGCAGCAGTGCTGTGATGGAGGAAATGGGCCCAGAACTATGCATGTAAAACCATTCAACTGCTTAATACTATAAAGAGACGGTCATGCTAGCATACTTTAACTCTGGGCTCCCTCACTGTTCCCTCAAAATTAACGTAACAGTATTCCAAGGTAGGAAAGTGAGCTAAACATCATTTTCCCACTGATCACCAGCTACCTGAGGGGCCAGGAAGTTTTAAAATTTCTCTTTCTGTATGGTACAAAAGGACATACAAGAATGCAGAGGATGGGGGTTACCAGTGCTGTTGGAAATAACACATATTCACCGTTTTCAGGTTTGTATCTGGCTTCCTATGAAAGTGAAAGTCCAGAAAACCAGACAGAAAAAGACAGGTGGAAATCCTTAAGGTAACGTCTCATTTTATCAGCTCATTTCTAAAGTACCTCAAAATGGCTGCTCTGATACCAAAGCTTGTATTGCAGGTATTTAAGCTGTGACCTCTGAGGGAGATCCATTTAAAACTAATTTGCAGAGTTGAGGTTGCACTGATAAAAGCTGGTTTTAATCTCAAATTATCCTCCCTGTAAAGAATACCCTCATCTTGCTGTACCCATGCAAAAGCCTGATGCAGATGAAGAATGCCCCAGATCAATGGGATCTTCCAACAGTTTACAGCTCTTGTAAGAGATATGTAATGGTTTGATATAAGTGAGAATATGAAGAGAGTAATTAAAACAACACAAACCTTTAAATCTGCTTTTTTTAAAAAATGTCCTTGTGTTTTACATTTACAGATCCACTATTTTAGGAAAGACTTGAAGATTGAGAGAATATTGCAGTAGGTCAAGGAAAAGAAATCCGCAAACATTTTGCACTACTGATTCCAAAGATGCCTGTTTGGGATTTAGACAATTTCTTTTGTTTGAGTTTTTTTGTTGGGTTTTTTTTGACTGCCTAACATGATGGATGAACTGGATTCATCCACTGAAATCAACAGAACTGTGTGCACAATGATGCTTTTCTATGAGACAGAGAGAGGAAGGACAAACCGACAATTTGTGGCTGTGCCCAAACTGCGTCAGAATCACTGTAATTTTGTCTCTGAAGGAAAATGCAAGAAAACCGGGAGCAGGGGGAATCATGGTACTGCAACAGAGAATGGAAAAGTATAAAAAAGGAAAGCAAAAATATACAAGAGTATTTCAGAAGCAGGTGCTTCAGACAACAGTTCTTTAAACCTCTGAGGATTGTAAAATTAAATCAAAGACAGACAACAGCAATCTGGTTAATTGCTGAATGAAGAAAAAAGAACTTAAGCTTGCGTTCGCAGTCCCCCAGCCTTGTTGAACAAAGCACTGACTGCTGCAGGTTTGAGTTTGCAGGGATGAGGACTGACGCTGCTCACATACACGTCTGTCACATCTCGGCCACATCAGCACGGGACCATTGTCCTGACCCCATGGATTTTTAGAGAGAACAGCCTGGAAGTTCAATTACTCTTCCCACCACTGTTGTTGCTTTCCTTACTGTGAATCTGGGCTGGTCTGAGGAGGGCACAGAGCGTTGATGGTGCTGTTTAAAGACACCCCCACCACTTCTGAGGTTGAATGAAGAAGCAAATTACTCTGGACTCAACTTACCTCTATTTAATGTATGTAGTGTATTCCCTAAATTTATTGATGCCGAGTTGCATCTTTTAAGGGGTTTTATCACACTCAAAGAAAAAAGATACTGCATTACCATTTCTATCAGGTTCCAATTAACACAGTAGTGTTTATTTTGTAACATGATACTTAGGAGGATGGGGGGTAATTGCTCTGAACTTTGGAACTACCTGGTATGCTTCAAAAGGACAAAGGGTTTCAGACTGGAATGAATGCACTAAAGAATTTGTCATTCGTGAGCAGATAACCATTTTTGTCTTTGTTACTTTTAGGATGTAAAGTTCACCATTTCCTTACAGAGAACATGAAATAGGGACTATATCTTGTGTTTAAAGTTGTACAGTAATCAAGGTGCTACTATAATAGATATATTAAATGATAATGAACTCTGTTAGATTCAAAACTAAGCCCTAACAGTAGACTTATTGTGTGTGGAAGGAATGTTCCTAACTGCCCCAGAAAATACCTTAAAAAGCTTAAATGAAACCTAAATGCCACATCATACTGAACTTTGCATTTTTTTTACTGACTTGGTGCTACCTTTTCAGATGTTCCAGCCCTTCTCTCCCTACAACAGAAGGATGTAAGCCTTTCTTTGAAATCAGTAATAATTTTATTTCAGCACAGAGTGATTCCAAATGGCTGTAATGTTTTGAAAAATTATGGAAATCACAAAACCTGGCTGTGCTGGCCTATTCAGCCAGAAAACTGGAACTGTTCCTGCCCTCTGCCAGGCTTTGAAATTGTCTGTGCCTGAGTGAGCTGTTGACCCGGAGGCACTGGTGGGCTGCTGTTAGAGAATGCTCTGTGTGGTGCACTCCAGGGTTGGTGTGTCTGCAGAGCATTTCTGTGTTGGGTTATGGCCTGTGGGAGCCCAGTCTGGCTCACTGAATCCACTTGTGCTTGCTGAGCTGAGCAGGATGGATTCTTCAGGATTTGCAGACAGGGCTTGAGGCAGAACTTCAGGTCTCCTTTTCCTGCAGATCTATCAGTGCATAAATTCAGACGGGGACATAAAACTCTAATGTGTTTATTCGAGCTTTGTATGGAAGAACTAAGTGTAAGGATGGTACAGCATCATTGCAGCCACGGAATGATGACTGTTCTGCTGATACTGTGAATCTGCTGTTGGTTAATTTTTGTACATGAGCTGAGAGCTATACAAAGAAACTATACACATATAGCTGTTCCTTCAGGCAGAACCATTTCCAAAATGAAGCCATTAAAAGCCTGTTAAATTTCAGATGAATCCAGAGCAATAACCATAAACATATCTACAACAATGCTAATGTTTAAGTGTGTTTGCTAAATGGTTGTTTTTTCTTAACTATCTGCATATTTTTAGCAGGCACAGTGTGACTTCACAGTGGAAATACGGGGGTTTTGCTTATCTGAAACCCAGTGCAGGTGGATGGGCCCTTTCTCAAAACCTGCTTTTTAAAATGGAAATCCTCACTCTTTTTCTAATGAGCCACTAGAGGTTGGTACAGATGAGATTATAAAACCATGACAATTAATTAAAATGTGATTTCTCATTATAATTCCTTATATTTTGGGGCACCATTATAATTCCTTATATTTTGGGGCACCTTTCATGAATTTGAGCAATTTTGCAAGTACAAGTTAAATTAGATCTAAAGTTTATCACTGTTGCAAACTAAACCACTTTCGTAGTCCAAAACTTTCAAACCTCAAGTGCTTAAAATGGAAGCATAAAGGTCAGATTTAGGTAGGTATTAAGGGCTTAGTGGGACTGTCAGAAGCACTAAATTATTCTTAAGCCTTTATGTAGTCACACATTTAAAAGGTCTTTTTTCAGAGGTGCTAAACATCCTCATCTCCTGGGGAGTAGTGAAGCAATTATTGCTTTATAGAAGTGCGTGGCACATTAATCTGAAGTATTTGATCTCCAGAGACACTCACTGCTCTTTGCTAAAGGACTTTGCATTGAGATGAGAGTGCGAAACAACTTACAATAAGAAGACAGTGCTTTTAAAAAACGGACTTCAGGAGCCATAGCTTGTCTTCACATAATTTTGTAGCTAAATGCTATTTAAACAGAAACAATGTAAGCCTTAAGTTGCAGCTGTGGGTTGCATTTCTAATCGATCTCTGGCCTAACCAGGGTGAACAGCTCCTGGTAGGAGCAGGCTCAGAGCTTTGCTTCACCAACAAGCACCAGTACTGGTGAAACTGGAAACAAAGAATGATAACTTGGGCAATATATTTCTTCTAAAAATGTATTAATATTCCATGAAAATGAGAACATAAATATGTCCAGTAATCCATTTTTTTTTCTATAAAGGCATAAAGAACTCCTGCCATGCTGAAAATGAAGGATCGTTTCCCACCAAGAACTAAAACCCCTGTAAGGTGTGCAGTCATTAGATCAACATCTAGACAGGTTACTTGCAGTAATGTTGTAGCTTTCTAATTCTGCTTCTTTGCGTGGATTCACTCTCTGACAGCTGCTTGTAATGCTACAATTCTCTGTAATGCTACACAGAGAACAGAGCAAAACCTGACTTGCAGATCTGCAGTGCTGGTATCAAACCTCTCTCTAAGCTGGTACGATGTGAATATGACACAGTCTTGCAGAAGCATTAACTTAGCTTCTTGAATTTTAAAAGTATTTTAAAAGACCTAAATACATGAAATCACTTCTGCACCTCCTCCAGTGTAATCAGAATGGTAGCACAAGTCCCATTTTTCCATTTCATGAGTGTGCCATCCTGCAATGCAGGGCTAGGTATAAAGCTCAGTGGAAAGCAAGGAGGGAATTGTGTGCCTTTAGCTTGTGTGAAGTCAGTAGATGAATTTGCTCAATGCCTTTCAAAAGACACTTAATCCTACAATGTTGCCTCAATTTCACATCAGCATTGATCACATTACCGAATTAAAGGTGCAGGGATGTAGGGCAGCTGGGCATGACTAAATTTTCGGGGCAGAAACTCAAAATGAGTCAAGCACTCAAGCACCCCATGCACCAGAGTACCCTGATCAGACTGTCATTGTTCCCTCTCCTAGGCAATGAGCACAGTCCTGTTGTACATCTCTGGAAGCTCCCCATGTGGATAGAGCAAACTGTGATCTCAGCTTCTGCTGAGCTGTCACTTTAAAAAAGTGTGGACAGCTGCTAAAGCACTTCAAATAAGAAACAATTTAAATGCAGAGATATTTTTCTCAGCTTGAGAATATTTTATAATGTGGTCAGTGGTGATAAGATAATCACTCAAAATTAAGCCTGTCCTTTCCTGATATCTTGGTTATTTCATCATGGTTTATTGCAATAGTATATGCACCTTTACTTAAAGCACATGAGCACTGGTTTGCACATGACTGTAAATACAGTTTAGAACAGAGCTCAGATCATTGAATATGTAATTGGAATTATCAACTGAAAAGACATGTTAGTAGAAAAGATAGTTATGCATATCAGTGTAAAAATGTTACACAGTTAACAGTCTCTGGCCTAGCAATGACTGTGTTCCATGGAATGAGGCTGATCCCAAGCACAGCAACGTGCCAGAGGAAAATCTCCAAGCAATTTTGATGGGCTTTGGAGCAGTCCTGCAATTACTAACTGTAGTGCAGTTTTTAGTTATTCATAGGTATTAAACTGTATTGTCAGCTGGTGTAGTCTCTGTGCCAGGTGCAACTCTCAGATGGGAGGTGCACTTAGTAAGGTGAAGATTCAGCCTTAGCAGAAGTTTTCTTTGACATTGTTGAAGTTTCAGCAGCAAATTCAAGGACTAAATCTGATCAAATGAATTAATTAATATCTAAGAGTAAAATTTGACTTTCTGGCTTTAAGAACCTTTCTTTTTGTACTTGTAGAAATTAGCCATACTGTCTCAAATTACTCTCATTGGAAATTAAACCCCCTTTTATTGTGAACTGATTATTTCCATTGTTGTAGTTGCAGGATGGGGTTAGGGAGTGACAGAGAAACAAGGAAAAGCCTCTTTGTCACTGCACAACTGTGGGCCAAAGCTGTCTTTACTTTCTAACATTACTTGTCAGATGGAATTCCCTCTGTAGGTGGTGCAGAGCATTCCTGAAGTGTGGCTGGGGAGCAGCACACACACACCCAGCTCGGGCTGGCAGCACAGGCACCATCAGGGACACACAGGGGTGATGGGATGATCCTGGACAAAGCTGAGTGCACATTCACACCTGAGCCTGCACTCTGCTTTCCAATGCTCAGGCATATCCCTTTTGAAAGAGAGAAAGTTTTGGAAGTTCACCTGAGGCAAAGCCTACTTATACTTCCTTATCCACCCAACAGAATGATTACAAGAAAATTCTTTGAACTAAAAGAGGTTTTCTCTAGTGGATTTAAAACAGTGAAGAATTTGTTACTTAGTTGACAGAGATTTTAAGATCTAATAAAAATAAGTATTTTAAAAATTATGATAAATACTTTGATGGTTGTTAACTTTCATATTTCACTGCATGGAAGCAGAGTGGAACAAAATATCTTCTGTTAATACCAATGGCAGCTGGGCAGGTGAAGACAGGAGAGAATACAATGAAATACTGGTGCAGAAAATGTTACCAATCATTTTGTTTTAATATTGGCTAGAGCGTGTCCCTTGTTCTGACACCACTGCTCCCTGCTCTGAGGAGCAGCTGAACCAGTTAACTTTTAAGATGGAACAGATCTGTCTAATCTGGTTTGTATTAATTTATTTTACAATTATTTCTGCATATTTTCAGATACGCAAAAAATACCAAGTACACTAAAGCTAATGTTCATACAAGGCATCACATCCTGCATTGTTACATTATGCAAGCGTAGCTAGGGAGCAAATAGCTCGTATGGCTGGTATTTCATACACTGTGCATGGGTGCAAGACACTGAAACTCAGGCTGCAGCCTCAGCTGCAGAAAAAAGCTAACTCCTGCCTAAGCTCCCCTGCCCTGCTCCATGGCCAGCACAGAGCTGTAAATTCAGAGTGGCTTGGACTGCTTGCTCCTCCCTTGATGCCTTTCCCTCCACAGAAGAATTTTGCTCCATAAACTGCTCTTGCAAAATGACAAAGGAACATTTTTCTAGCTTTCTGCCATACAAAGGCTCTGTATTCATACTCCAGATCTGTCATAACAGAATAGGAGTCCTTCTCTCTTTTCATCCCCATGGCTTTAAAACTGCCAACCCAGATTAATATTACAGTGTAGCAATGTTCCCAGGCCTCCTAGAATGCAGAAGACTTAGGAGTTCAGAGCTCAGGAGTCCTCCAAATTAAATGTTTGTAAAGGAACCTTCCTTCTAAAAGGTGAAAAGCCCCAGCTGATGGAATTCTTAACAGAAAATTCCATATTCCAGCTACCTTTCAGAGAAACATAACTTCCTCAGTAAACCATTACTGGCCAGTACTATATCACTGCCTTCATTATTGAATTATGCTTCTAAAATTCCAGCCTTTTAGAAATGAACATATGATGGTTTTTATGATTGGTCTGTGGGCAAACAGAATAGAGAAAATGGGGGCTGTAGTTTAGACTGTTGACATCATCTGTATTTCTTTAGCAGCCCAAGCTGAGTTACCACTTACTGTCTGTCCTTGCCTTGAACCAGAAGGAATTGTTCTAATTCAATTGCTCGAATTATTAAAACTTAGTGAAAGATGCACACACAGCTATTAAATTAAAGTGCTTCAAAGTCTGATTCTTACAAATGTACAAGTACTTCCCTTAGGGGTCTGTCTGTAAAAACACCAACACTAGTACACAACATAGAAAAAAAAATACCCTCTGTGTTTCAGAACTCTTAGCAAGCATTCGTCGGCTTATAAAGGTGAAAAATCAGATTTTAATTTTTTTTTCACTTTTAATAACAGTGATTATCAACTATCTTAAACCTAAACTCCAATAACATAGTATTCTAAAACTATTAGAATGATACTATTTAGTCACAGACCTAAAAGTGCAGAATAAAAATGGGTAAGCAGAACTGTCTTTATTTTCAGACTGAGAAATTCAAAGGTTGCATGACAGGCCCAGGGTTACCTGGGAAGCACGTCCTTTCAAAAATTACCCCCAAAAGATACCCAAATTTTAGTTGTACATTTCTTCTGGTGTTACTCCTTTTTACAGCTGTGCTTAGATAAATGGGAATAAATTGTCACTTAGGTTTTAAAAATAATCAAGCTAAGAAATAAATACGGCTTAAAAGAGGGTTATATATTAATCATGTGAGTGATAGCAATGAGGAACTGTGCTTTTACTGTATCTTTTTCATTAAATTAAAAAATTCATGTTGTGATTAGCATTTTCAGGTCAAATTGAAATCCCTCTACCATAGAACCATAAAATTGTAGAATCATTTAGGTTGGAAAGGACCTTTAAGATCGAGTCAAATTTTTAACCCATCCATAATACGCAAACCATGTAGCTTTGTTAGAAATTCCCAGAACAAATACCAACACTTTATTAATTGCACAGGCAGGAAACAGTAAAGTTACCTGAAAGTGGCTGTTATGATTTTGTGACTGTACATAGATCTTGCAAAATGTTATTGGTAATATGCATCCTGTAGCCCACATAAACACGGCGAGAATAGCATGGTCATTGTTACGCTTTATAGCTGTTGTGGAAAATGTCTTAACCTGCATCCATGATGATAGTGCCCATCCTACTCCCATGCCTTTTTATACAGTTGTGGTAAGATTGTTATGAAATCCTTTTGTCAGTCATGTTCCAGCTAACTTACCTATGTATAGAATTTATATATTAAACCCCCCTAATTTATACTGTGTTTTAACAGTTTGCCTGAACTGTCTATGGTTTCTAAATTTTGTAATGTGAGTGTCAAATAAGAATAACAATTAAAAAAAAAACCCTCAGCTGTGGGGATTTTTTGTTTTGTTTTTTATGAAGTAAAGATTTCAACAACTGCTAATCTACAGGATAGGCTGTGAAGAAACTCACATTGCTTTGAAACTCAAAAAATACAGTGATGTCCCCAACTTTGCACAACAACTCACGAATATGTGTGTAGGAAGAAATCTGGCGTTTCTGTTCTTTCTCATTTCCACTTTACTGCTTCTCTTCATCGTCACATGTTCAGAGCATTGCACTGCATGTGCACTGCAAGGAAAGGAGACAGATTCACAGTTACCATAATAAAGTATTTTCCTAAATAGGAGTCGTAGAATGGAAACTTCATAATAATAATAGGAGGAAAAAGCTGAGACTGGGTCTGAGTATTTTACAGTTTGGTTCTATAAAACTCTGTGGTACAACTGATGTTTAAATGTGCTCTTTTAATATTTGTATTGCTGACAATACAAATAATAAACTGAGAAATGCTGCTTACATGAGGGCCCTATTTCAGTAACAATATACAGTAAGAGACATCATTGGTTCAAGCAGCTTAGAATTCTTTTAAATAAAGAAGAAAGAGACTCAGAGGTGAAACTTGTGTAGACAGAAGCGGTGGAGTTCCCTTGACATAACATTTGGCACCTGCGGCACGATGCTTCTGTGAGTGTGTAACTGCTGTTCAGCACTGCTGGTCCTGTCTGTTGTCACCAAGGGAGAACAGCTCCATGTGAGTGGTGTCCCTGACTCCAAAGCCTGTAGAAGTGGGATGTGCAACCTCCTTTCTCAGCAGTGTTCTTACTCACAGTGCCAGAGCTCTTGCCAAAAGGAACTGTTGAGTCATCTGGCTGAATTTCCTGTAAACTGTGGTTTATTCTTCCCTTTGTGAAGCCCCCAGTCCTCTATAAGGCTAAAACATTTCAGTCCTCAGGAGGCCCAGCTGTGCCACAGAGAGTGAGAGCAGTCCCAGGTTTCAAGCATCCCTGTGAGCTTTCCAGTTAAAGGGAGTGGACCAGCTCAGCCCAAGGTGATCCCAGCTGGCTGGTGTATCACCAAGGTGAGATCCATTGTGCCCACTGGAGGGAACGCTCCTTGTTCCCGGTGAGCTGCCAGCTGCTCAGGGCACGCTGGCCCCAGAGCCCCTCGGATAACGGGAACAGCTGAAGGCAGCAGAGGCCATTCCAGTCTGCCACTGACCTCAGCTCAGGGAGAACCATCCTATTACCTGGTCACAACTTTTCCCCAGTGCATATGGGAATGAATATGTGCCCGTGCTCACACAAACTTTCTGGGTCACTGCTTTTCTAAGAAAAATTCTACTAAGTCTTAAAGCAGGAGAATGTGTCCCTAAATAACCATACCTTGTTCTTTTTCACCTGGCTGAGTATATTTGCATTTTGTCTATTCAGCTTTATAATCTAAAAATAATAATAATTTTTTTAAAAATCTATTTAAAATTTTTCCTTTATAAAAACAAACTCTCATGGAATGGAAATAGAACTGTCAGTGGGTTCTCACTTTGCCTTTCTGCTGATCCACACATCCAAGCTCCTATTATCTCTTTGAATTTACATATGCCACAACAATCTGGGACACTGTCTCCCTTGATCAGTAGTTACAGTGATTTGTGAAATGAATAATATATTTTGCCTGCTATATCTTAGAAATTCTTGTGGTGGATTTTCCATCCTTGTTCAGTTCAGTCCCTTATAAAGAGAGAGTAATGTCATTACTCTGTCCCTGAGCTCCCAAGCAAAGATACAGCTGCTCCCCCACAGTCAAGGGAACCTAAGAAAATCTCTGTCAGTATGAAAATTAAACCATGGAACTGCAGAATTCCATGAACAGCTAAAGGCAAAGCACAACTGCTAATCAGTCACCCTCTGACACTAACCAGAGAGAGGAAAAACAAAACAAATACATCTGTAATTAAAAGAAAGCAAGCACAGCACTGGAAGTACTGAAAGCCAGGAATTTTTGGCTCTGCCTCTGAGTTTTTCTGAGGCTTTGAGCAAGACAGATGACCTTTGCTTTTAATTTTGTATCCAAACAATGAGAAAACTAGGTAAGATCTGTATCTCCTGAAGAGCTGCTGTGAGGATGGATCACTTCCTGTGGTAAGGCATTTGAAAGAAGGACCTTACAAAATTGCATTTTGAAGCAAATGGTTTTAATGTATCTTTTCATGCACTCACAAATGTGTCCCAGCAGCGCAGTAACACTGAATTGTAATGTACTCTACTGTAGGAAGCAATCTAAAACATAGTTGCATTGTGTTGCTCACTCCACAAGCTGTGCATACATTTGGCATTGCAAATCTAATGAAAGAAGTAGATCTCTCACATAAACAAAAGTAAATACCATAAGGGCTGACAGCAGAAGTGGCTCTAACTACACTCAAATGGATTTCCTGAGTTTTGTAAATATTAAATTTCGCTAATTTGATTCTTCAGTGTTCTTCACTTCATTCCTGACTTAAAAACGGCCATTTCTAGAGGGACTGCCACTTTGTGCTACATAGCCTGGTGTCCCGGTTTGGAAGACAGGTGTCTGTCTAGGGTGGGCAGGAGCCTCCCTTGGAATGAAAATGTAGACCCCCCACATCCCTCTGAATTATCATAATTTTGAAATCAAAAGGCTCTCAGGCAAAGATATGGGGATAGGAATAACAGTTCTTTACTAGTATGTATAACAAGGCAAACAAACATTAACTACAGCATTAACAACAAAACAGAACCAGGGACCCCGTGACAGCCTCCTTGGCCGAGATGGGAAGGGATGGAGGAGAGGCTCTGCCTCACAAACCCCTCGGGTGGTCAGTGCCCGTGCTCCTGCAGGGCTCTGAGGAACACTCAGCTGGAACAGCAGGGATGAGCTGAGATCCCGGGCCGGTGGATGAGGTGGATCAGCAGCTCCGCGGCGATACCTGGCACTGGCACATCCCAGCAGGGCAGAGGGTGCAGGGGCCCACAGACGAAGAAGGACAAGAAGAAGCAGCATCTCCGTGTGGGTTACGGTGAATTCCTTTCTCCAAACAACAGCTCCGAGTGTGTCCTGCTCTGAAGCCGAAGGAAGCAGCCCGCCCGCAGCTGCCCCTGCCCTCCCTGTTACCTGCCCCCCTTCCCCCTGTTCCCAGCCCAGATCTCTTTGTCTGCTCAGGCACCCAATAAATACCAGCAGTCAGGTTTCCCCTCAAGTAATGGGGAAATATTCTGTAGGTGAGAAGGAGCAAAAGGAAGGACACCTAACCCCCAACACCTGGTCATGGCCAGAAAATTTCTCCTGACTTTATCCTTCTCTGAGACATCACCTAAATTCCAGCTGACATTCCTCCACTGCTGTGTCTCCACTGCCACCTCCTGAACAGAAAGCAAAATTAACTTCCAATTGTGCTTTTCTTTTGAATGTCTGCAAAGGTGGTTGTCAAAGTGCTTTGTTCAGCACACAGAGCAGGAGTGGAACTGCTTTGCAATCTGTCTGCAGAGGCTACATTCTATAAAATCCATTGTAAGGCTTTTGCTTCAGAGGGAAATTTCTTTATGTCTGTTTGATATGATGGTAGTTCAACCTTTATACACTGTTTTTCTTCTTCAAAAAGGTCTAATTACTGACTTCAGATAGGTTTATTCCTCTTTCAACTGTCAGCTGAAAGCCTCTGACTGAAACCAGTAAACTTACAGCTCCCATTCATTGTGTATTCACAATGGACAATAGTTATTTCTACCTTTGCTATTCCAGGCTGAAGATCGTTATTCCTAACAGGAGAGAACCAAAATCTCCTAGAACCTAAAATTTTCCTTCTTCCAAAGGTAGCCAGTTCTGAGAATCTCTTCTGCATTCATTTCCTTTTTTCCCATTAAATGTGATTTCCCAGAATTGTTTCTGAACTGCTATATCCTGTTAGAGGCCCTGGCATCCATTTGTAAGGGGAGAGGAAATTATTAAAAGTAAAATCCAGTAAAAACTTAGAAGAGGTAGCAAGGCAAGAAAAGCAGACAGTGTGATCCTGTCACATCCCATCTTCTCTGCCCTGCCAGGAATACCAGCCACTGGGTTTTCATCAGCCTTCCAGCAAGCAACTTTCCATAAAATCCAGATAGTCTTCCCAGACACACCTTTTGGATTAAGAAATTAGAGAAAAACTGTAATTGTGTGGTACAGTTGGCTAATATTGGGTACATGGATATTTTCTGCCTCTTCATGGGTGCATGTTCACTCTCTGTAAATTTAATTTTATGTTTCTATCTTTTCTCTGCTGCTTGCAGTCTGAGAGAATTCCTCAGACAGTATCAGTGGATAGTGAGAAAAATCTTAATGCTTGGCAGATATTACTAGTTTTTTATGAATAATAACCAATCATTTTTGTGCTAAATGAGAAACACTGAAGCAATGACACCAAAGCCTTATTTGGCATTAATAGATTCGGTATACAACATGAATTACGAGGTCAAAAGATTTTTAAAAATACAGGGGGCAATAAACAGGTGTCAATGCTCTGTATTTTACTTTCTCTTCTTAAAACAAACAAACAAACCCAAAAAAAAACCAAGAAGAAAACAAAAAAAAAACAAGAAAAAAAAATCCCAAGAAGAGGAACAGGATTTCCACTCTAGTGGAAAGGTTTAAGGTTGTAATGAAGTTGCAAACCAGGTTTAATATGGTTACCTTACCCTTGTTGTCAAATGAATTTTAATGAAAATTTTAAAACCACAAATTCAAAAGTATGCTCTCCTTTTAGAACAATTTACTAATGTTATTGGGGACTAACATTAAAAAGACAATGACACTCATTAAATTAAAAGTATATTACACTTTAGCTATTCTAGATTTTGCTTCAGCTGCAAAACCTTGGTGTATTAGAAGCAACACTTGCTAAAATTATGCTGGGAGAGAGTCACTGAGTTCAGGAATTTTTCAATTTACCCATTAACCTTCAGAGATTGTGATTTATCCCAGATAAAACCTTGTGAGCTCCTAAATCTGAAGCTTGCATTTCAGTTCAACTTTTCCCTGTTTTGGGGTTTGCCCTTCTTTACTTCATAACAATATCCTTGGGCTTATTATTTATTTAAAAATATAAAGTATATATTATTATATTATTATAATATTATAAAATATAAACCCATTATTTATTAATGGCAGCAGGAGGAGCTGGTGATACCAAGTTTCCCCGTGCAGTCCAGCATTACCTCAGGCCCGGGACGCTGGGTTTTACCTCTGCCAGGACATGACTCGGCTGGATCCGCCATCGCACCCGTGCTCCGGAACGGGGCAGGAACCGCTCCGCGATCCGTGCGATTGCACACGGCAGAGGGGGCAGCTCCAAGCTGCGGAGTCCGGCAGATAAAATATTTTACTGGGTTTATACCGTGAGCATCACACAGGAAGAGCTCGCACAGGGAACTGTGAGCATGAAGCCAGGCCTGACTGCAGAATTAACCCCAGTATGTTTAAACCAAACTGCTTAAACACTGCGTTTGGCGAGTTCATTAGAAGGAATTAATTAGGGGTTGTGACTAATTAGTGATTTCTGCACTGCTAAACGCGTTTGATGAGGCACCACAGGAGGGCAGGCCTGCAACTCTGGAGTGGAGCTCGCCCTCCATGTTTGAACTTTTCCATAAGGTTGGCTTACAAAGCCATGAAGATTTGGGTAAAGTCGATGCCCAGCGTGTGGGGTGGGGTGGGGTGGGGTGGGGTGGGGTGGGGTGGGGTGGGGTGGGGTGGGTTGGGCTGGGCTGGGACGGGTTGGGACGGGACCTAAAGAACACTTCCCCGCTGCCCTCAGAGCCGCAGCCCTGACAGCGGCACCACCTCAGGGGCGGGACCTCCCCATGGAGCTCCCGCCCTGCCGAGTCTTACGTTGTGCGTCTGACGTCACGGCTCAGAGACGCCGCGAGAGTGAGGGAGAAGGAGGAAGCAGCTTCTCCGCGCTCGCAGCCGCCATTTTGTCTGTGCGCTTGGAGGACACGGAACTCGCTCGCTTTCTGTTCCAGTTGTAAGTGGTGAGGGCGGCCCTTCTTCGTTCTCTTTTCACCTTCGCTTCCTTCGCTTTTTTCACCACTCCTTTCTGTTTCTAGGGGGGACGAAGCAGCGGGTAGACGGAGGGGACGCAGGGCGTGGGGTTGGGTGGGAGGGCTGCTCGCGTTGTCTCCGCGGCGCAGGGCGCATCAGGTGTTGAGAGGGGAGGAGGATTCTCGGTACAGGGGCTCTGTGGGGGTCTCCGCGGAGGGCTGGGCTGGGCGGAGCTGGGCTCATCCGGGCCCGCCGTGCCTGGCGCCCGCCCAGGTGGCAGCGGGAATGGGCCCTTCCTCCCCCGCCGGCCCCGGAGGCCTCCCCGGGGGAACGTGGCGTGAAGTGGGCCCGGTGCCCCTGGCTTGGGGTGGCGGGTGTCCCCTCCAGGATCTGCGGTGTCGGACTTTTGGTCATCCCAAAGGAATAAGCCTTTGACCTCTTCCGCCTGCCAGGATTTTGAGGAGAGGCATTTAAAAATTGCTGTGTAGGCAGCTTACGGCAGGGCTTTCGTGGCCCTTGTGTGTATGGATCTGTTCAGTAGGGGAATGGCTCCTTATGGCAAAATGTGGGAGTGAAAATTGCCTGTTACATGGATTAGTTCCACATGCTACAGAAATGCATATGTTCGTGGCAGCTGTCAGTATTACATAAGTGAAGTTCTTCGGCGCTTAAAATCAGACAGAGCACAGTAGTAAAAAGTTTTAAGGTGGCTTCTACCTTAAAATGGACTCAGACCGATTCTGGCCATTTCCTCCTCATTTAAATTTACTTGGCTCCTTTAGGGACACAATTTGTAATTTTTATCCTAATTTCACGTGTGCTATGTGCATTTGATTGTAGTTAAGCAGTAGTTAGTCTTCAGCAAAGCATTTTCTCCAGTTTCCTGTGTCAAGTATTTCTTGCCCCCAAGCCCTGCTCTGCAGAACAGTTTAATGGTGATTTTATTTAGATAGTTGTTCAATACCTCAGTGCAGCCTACTTTCTGCCAAGCAGGGAAAGAAAAAATATCCCAGGCAACCATAAGTAGAATTTTCAGTTCCCCTATAACTGCGTGGAGCTCTGCACCTCAGGAGTCACTGAAACCTGAGTGTGCTTCAGAACCTGAGTTATGTAAGGTGAAAAAAGAGGAAAATGGCTTTGGAGCTGTGTAAAAAGAGAGGAAATTAAAGCACATAAATGAAACACCAACTCGGTTTTAATTTTTTCAGGTGTTTTTGTTTGTCATTTGTTACATTATTATTTTTATTTTTTATTAGAATCTCACAAGTGAGTAAGATTTTCTGAATCATGACTCACCCGAAATGTATACAAGGCACATATTTTGCACGGTTTGGTAATATGCTTTTGATTTAAAAAATATTGTTGCGGATGTCTGTAGGTTTTTTTAGTTTCGTTCTTTTTAATTACCAGCCTCTCACAGATCTTCTGAAAGTATAATAAAAAAAACTTTTTTTTTTCCTCCAGAATAGGCCTGTCGTTTGCATGTTCTAGGAGTTTCTGTCTTAATGCATTCTCTTTGTATAGAGGCATTGTTCTCTGTAAATTTACACAGATTTGCACAATTTACACATGATTTACAGTCATGATTTTTCTACTCTATTGCTGTCATTGTCTCTAAAGTACTGTTCTCACTGTCACTGCTTACTGCAGAAACTTTTTATTATCTTGTATAAAATCATTCTTTGGAATATACTGAAGTAGATACAGAAGATTATTCTTACTTTTAAAATACTCTTCAGATGAGTAAACAAATAAGTTGGTTTTGTTACACTAATTCTACTGTGTTTTACTTTGCCTTTTTTTTTTTTTTCAGTTGTGCATGTACCTGTTTGAACAAAGATTTCCTGCACCTAACATCCAGCAACAGAAGCTGGTGGGTTTTGTCTTTGGCAAATCAGCTGAACTGTAGAACACTCACAGTCCTGCATGCTAATAGGGTGCAAAAGTTGTGACTTGGCTCCAGGTGCTCCAAAGCTGTGTTAATCCATCAGCGTTCACAGTGGTTGTTGCTAAAAGTGACTGTTTCCTGGTGTTCTGTAAATAGTTTAGTGTGAGAAGTTTTTAGGCTGATTGTGCATACTTGATTTTACTTTATAATACAGTAGGAAGACCTAAATCCAGGTTTTATTGTTAGAGGATGTCTGGAGAGGAAGGTTTCTTCCAGTAGAAGGCTCTTTAAGGATGCTATTGTGTTTAGTCACTTGAGGGTTTATTTAAAACAGGCTTTAATGACATGTTTGAAGCTATTAAATGAAGATGAGTTGGCCCATTTAATCTTGATTTGTGTTTCATAACAGTGTTAGTGTTGGGATGAGGGAGCTGTGTCTGCCTGCCAAACCGACATAGTTGGGGGAGGGAGCTGAGAAAAAATGTGTCTTTTTAGTTTTGTCATACTTGGTCAAGCTACCGTTGTTGACTTGCACCTACATGTGTGTTCATTGATTTAAAAAAAAAAAATTATTGTATTTTGCAGTGGGAGATGAGGCATTCAAAGCAATCTCATTGTCCTGAGTGGGACGACAGAAGGAGCTGGGATCAGAGGAAGCACAGCAGCAGCCGCAAACGCAGAAAGAGGTCCCACAGCAGTGGCCAAGAGAGCAAGCACTATAAACCCAGTCGCATTTCAGAAAGGTATAAGGCTCTGAACTGAGTAGTGCAAATGTTTCTTACCATGTCTAAAGTAAATGTGTTTTCAGGGTAGGAGTTTTTGAATGCCTAGAGTTGTCAGTTCCTTATGGCTTAGCTTGCTTAAGACAAGCCTGATACGTAGCTGTTAACACAGCACCTGAACCATTAAATAGAAATTCTTGAATAAAAGCAAGTGAGTGTTACTAGTTTGTCTCAGTGATGTCAGTTAAATATTGGTATTGAATACAATCAATATTAAATTTCATATGAAAAGTGCTTTTTAACTTAATGTGAACAAAAGAAGGGTGAAGGTTTGTTTAATCATTTAATACAATGGTAAGTATGAATTTCTCGTACTAATTTGGAAGTGATTTGTGTTTTCTCCTACACCGCTTTCACTGGAAGGATGTATTTTTCTGTTTTGTCTTGGTTTGTGTTGATTTTTTTTCCTTGAAAAGATCCAATGGAATTATTTTAAAAGCTCATACTCATGCTTATTAAAATGCTGGAAGGAGTAGGCGTACAGCAGTAAGGGAACTCTGTGCCTCAGCAGCTTTCTTAATGGTCTGTTTTCTGTGCAAAAGATCCTTGTTCCAGATAATCTGAGGTTTTAATGTTGGTTGCAGAGCACTTAGAGCTATGCTACTTCTCTCAGTCTCTAGGCTTTATTTAACACCTGGAGCTTTGAAAGCATAGAAGGGATGATTTCTGTATTGAAAGTGGTTTATCATATGACTTTAAAGGTTGTAATGAAGTTGCTCAGTATATTTTAGGAAGTGTTTATCTTTTTTAAGTCTGAGTTTCTTACTATGCAAACTGTGGACAGATCATACATTGTTCATGTGGATGGCTGCCATGTAATTGAGACTGACAATGTTGTTAAATCCCTAATAAAGTAACATGAAAAGCTCCACTATTTTTGGGGAGGGATTCAATTAAAAAAAACATTTCTGCTGTAAAGACAGATACTGTATAACTCAGCTCAGGTCACTTATCTTGTTGGAACCTCAAGTTTTTGAAGTGGAGAACATTCACTTAAAATATATTTTCAGTCATTATTTGGACGATAGAGCCATAAATGAAAGAGACCATCATGACCGGAGATATGTTGAGGAATACAGAAATGACTTCTGTGAAGTGTATGACCACAGGCATTATCACAGAGACTATGAAAAGAGTCACCATCATCACTATAGCAAATCCTCTGGTCGGAGCAGGAAAAGTAGTCATAAAAGGAAGCATAAGAGACATCATTGCTCCAGTCACCAATCGCATTCGGTATGAGTAATTTTTAACTTTATTATTAATGAATTAGTGGTAATAGACTTCGTAAATGAGTGCTAGAGCTGCAATTCCTGATCCACGGTATTTAAGAAATACATTATTGAAAAAGGATTTGTATTTAATTGAGTCTGTTTGTGGAGCATGTGAATATGTTGTTAGTTGAGATTCTTGGATCAGTGTTGGGTGGGGGAGTGGGATCGTCAGTATTAGTTGTACGCTGGGAATGCAGGTGGTTGATAGTCAAAATCACTGGGATTGATCTGAAAAAAATGTCTTGAAAATGAAGACAGGTAGCTGTCCTGTTTTGAAGTACAGCTGTCACTTAGCTTTGCAGCATAGTGAACCATGTTTTATCAGGTGGATTGTGAGATGTTATCCACCCTATTGCTAAAAGTAATTGAATTGACATGCCTTTTTAACATGAATTGAAAGGATGAAAGTGCATGTCTGGTAAATTGATGTGGACAATTCTACATGTAGTTCCAGAAAGCTTTGATGAGCCCGGTACCCAGCTAATGGCACCTAATGTCTTAGTGAGATGGGATAAGTTTGCTGCTTGCCTTCTTTGAAGGTGTGCTCTGAATTTCTCATGATTGTCGTGATGCCCACTGATGCATCTACAGCTCCAGGTGTTTTATACCACTTTTCTGCAGTAGAACAGCAAGATTAGCAAAGTTATTAGATTATATAATGTAAATTAAGGACTTCAGGGTACGTTTCCTCCCCTCTCTAAACATGGGGGAAGTAAAATTGTTTACATGAGTGGATGTTTTAAGAATAGAAACATTTCACCTGACTGAGAGCTTAGGTGTGTAGATAAATACTACTGTTTTTTTGCTATTTGCTAGCAAAGTATTAGAAATAGCAGTGTTGCAGTCTTAATCTGTCTTCAATTAAGCCACTGTTTGAGAGACAAAATTGTGTTGTTTTTTTTCTGTTGCTTGTATCACTTTAAGTATTTATCTGAAAATCTGTTCCTTGCCATGTTTTTCTTCTGTAACATAAACTGTGCCCTGTGAATTTCTGGGGACTGAATTTGAAATTGCTCCTGCCAACTGTTCGTGGCCTGGTGTGTAACTGAATGCCTGAATATCTCCCCGCTGAATGAATTGCGTATTCTGCCCTGAATTCACTCTGATATATTGATTGGCTGGACGATCTTGGTGCCGTTTCCAGAAGAGTCACCGAAGGAAAAGATCCAGGAGTGTAGAGGATGATGAGGAGGGTCACCTGATCTGTGAAAGTGGAGACGTTCTAAGAGCAAGATGTATAGAACATTTTTCAACACTTTTAAAAAACTTTTCAGAAAAAAATCTGTTTAGAATAGTATGTCAGAGGAGGGGGGCTAAAGAAATCTCATTGCTCTTTTTGTTCTGTTTTTTTTTGTGCTTTTTTGTTTTTTTGCATATCTTCTTTTCTGTAGAATTTAAATACTGTGTTCAAAAAGTTCCAATTAGTAAATGAACTTGAGATTAGAACAAGAGATAGTTTTTTGGCTAACTGTTTTCATGACTCCTGTCCAATAAAATAATGCATTCTGATGCTGAAATTTAAAGTAATTATGCTTTTGTAATGGCACATTTTTAAATCTACATTAATATGTTCATTTTCCTTTAAGTATTTGTATAATTCTAACTTATTTTTATTCTTTTTAGATGAAATTGTTGCGACTTTAGGAGAAGGAGCTTTTGGAAAAGTAGTGGAGTGCATAGATCATGATATGTAAGTGTTGGGTTATCTTTATTAGTGGATCTCATGATAAAAGCTACTTAGATCAGAAATTAAAGCTCAAGGACATTTTATTTAAGAGAAAGTTGCAGTCAAATGGCCTATTTAATGATTGAGAATTTTATTTCGTTTTTCTGTTACGATTAAGTGCTGCTACTGTAACTGGAGGAGAGCAGCTAAAGAATGCAGAGTTAGTTTGGGAGACTTTAAAAGATGGTGCAGTGAATTACTGAGAAAGTAGTTTTGCTTCTTAATAAAAGCAGTTTCTGGAAAGCAGTTGCTTGGAATTGGGTGAGCTGTAAATTGCTTTCCTCAGTTTTCATAATCAAAATTATCCTTTAAAGTGTTTTTGAATCAACAGTAACCCAGTATCCAGTACTTACTTAATGGAATGATTGCTTCCATGTTGGCGACATGTCTGCTGAAGGAGAAGCTTAACTGTATTTTCTAACAGTTGTTAGAACTCAGTCTATTTTAACTGTATGTTTTATAGCAGCAGTTCTGTGACATAGCTTTAGTACCTTTTCCTCCATCTTTGGTTTGTTTGTCATTTCATAAGTGTTTTGGAGTTTGAGATCATGTTGTGATGGCAAGGAGTGTTCTGAATTGTCTAAGAGTGAATGGGACAGAGGAGCTGTGTCTGTGTTCCATTTCAGTGACAGCCTTACAGTCTGAATGCATGCAGGCATTCAGTGCAGGGCAGTTTTCATTGGTATAAAATGCTCACAATCCAAACTTCAGAAATTACTCAATTCCCCTGATTCCGTAAGAGCACTGGAAAAGAGCCAGGACAAGTTGTGCAAGTTGCAGGGAGAAAAAAAAGAAATAAAATTTTTGTAGTATTTTTGTTTAAATGAGAATTTTGTTAATTTTTTGATTGTTCTGCTGGCAGAGTCCCAATGTTTATTCTACTTCAGATGAGATAGTAATACTGAGAAGTCATTAATAAAGCATATAGTATAGGTATTTGAGAAAGAGAAGATCAGGATTACTTTGTTTTTTATAGAACTGTTCTGGTTGAGTGCAGCATGCTTAAATCAAATTCCCCTAATCCAACTCATAATTCTCCATGACCTTTAATCTTCCTGTGTTTCTTTTATTAAAATCAGGCTGCTTTGGGGTTGTGGTATTTAACAATAATTGATCCAGTTTGCCATGCTTTACTTTCTTTTCAAGGAGAGGAATGCATGTAGCAGTTAAAATAGTGAAAAATGTTGGTCGATACCGGGAGGCAGCCCGTTCAGAAATACAGGTGTTGGAACATTTGAACAACATGGATCCAAGCAGCAATTTGTAAGTATGGAATTTGAGTAGTCAGCATACCAAGGATTTGAAGAAAGTCATTATTCAATCAATTTTCATTTGTTTTCTTTTTTTTTTATTTTCTCTTTTAAGCCGCTGCGTCCAGATGCTGGAATGGTTTGATCACCATGGCCATGTCTGCATTGTTTTTGAGCTACTGGGGCTCAGTACTTACGACTTCATTAAGGAAAACAGCTTTCTGCCATTTCACATTAATGACATTAGGAACATGGCCTATCAAATTTGCCAGTCTATAAACTGTAAGTAAATTTCAATACTCCTTTCAAATATATGTTTGTGCTTTGGATTCTCCTTTAGGAATTTAATGTGCAAATTATGGAATACTGTTCTCTTTTTCCTTGTAGTTCTACACCATAATAAACTAACTCACACAGATTTAAAGCCTGAAAATATTTTGTTTGTGGAGTCTGATTACATAGTGAAGTATAATGCCAAAATGGTAAGTTTGTTCTTCGTTTCTCTCAACTTGAATTTCACTACTTCTGTTTTCATTGAAACTTTAAAAAGAAAAAATACAGAGATAACAAGTAACTGAAGCTAATTTAAGGTTAACAAAAGAGGAAAAGAACTCTTGTTACTGTAAATGGTCTTTACTCAGCTGTTTGGGGTATTGAGATTAAATCACTTTGTTACCCACTCTTCTTGGAGCATTGAGCTGCACAGGAATTAAAGTATTTGGAGGAAGTGTTTTGTTACACATTTTATGCTAGCTGGTACTTTGAAGATAATGTGATAATGCTCTTTGCCTAAGCATGCTTTTAAAAAGAATTAACAGCATTTTGATTTCTTGCAGAAACGAGATGAACGCACTTTGAAAAACACAGACATCAAAGTTGTTGATTTTGGAAGTGCAACTTTTGATGATGAGCATCATAGCACGTTGGTATCTACAAGACATTATAGAGCTCCTGAGGTTATTTTAGGTCAGTAGAGACTCTTAACTGAAAGTTCATCGTAGTTCATTCAGATGTCTTTACTTCATAAACCAGAGTAGTTGCTCATGGTTCTGGTAATCAGTCATCTCTTAGATGGTGGTAGTAAAATTGAGAGTAAACAGTAAAATAAATATTCTAAAACCAGAAATAAACACCAGGGTCTGAGGAGGGCATGGGTGTAAGTTGAGCATCAGTAAATGTGTGGAAACTGGGCATATGCTTTGTGGGTTATAGATTCTGAGAACGTACTAAAAAGTAAAACAAACTTTGCCTATTTTGCAGCACTGGGATGGTCTCAGCCGTGTGATGTGTGGAGTATTGGTTGTATTCTGATTGAGTATTACCTGGGATTTACAGTGTTTCAGGTGTGTATCTACACTTACATAGAACATGTCTCCTACAGACTACTGATTTTAATCTTTTAATGACATGCACTTAACTATGTAAAAGGCATAACCTCATGGGGTTTTAAGGATTATATAGATTAGACTGGAAAACCAGCATCCATACAGGAAAATGTTACCTCTTGGATATCTCCATCAGAGTATCTAAGATGGTCTTTTCTGGCATTTTGAGTGAAGAAGACTGTCATGATACTGCTGGAATTAAGAGCAAAGAAAACACCTGTACAATGTTTGGTTTATGAACTGTTGTTCAAGGGTCATCCTAACTGTGGAAAGTGTTGTATAATCTGCATTGCATAATCTGTTTTTTATAATTGAAGGTGGCAGTGTTTAAAGATATTGTGACAGTGCTCTAGCAAAATCATGTTTGCAGTTTGAGTGTTGTTACCAGCACTCAAGTGGCTCAGAGGAGAAAAATGTGCTAAGTGCTTTCATTGCTTTTTCTACACAGACTCATGATAGTAAAGAACACCTGGCAATGATGGAAAGAATACTGGGGCCTCTGCCCACTCACATGATCAAGAAATCCAGGTATGTTCATTGTAGAAGTGGTAAGTTGCCTAATATTTTCTCTTACAAGAGAAATTGCAAAGTTGCCATTGTAAGCTATGAATTGCTGCAGATCAACAGGGATTCAAAGATTCAAAGCTAACTTTGGTATGGTCACCAGAACAATATTGGACATCAATTTTTCTTTAACTCTGAGAATAGAGACCATGTCATCACAATAATTACTGTGAGGAAGAAGAGGGCCCTTGCTTGCATATATAGCTGTCATCCTCTTCTATTGCCCCTCCATATCCTTCAGACCTATGCTTCAGTGATCTTTCTCTCTTCCTCAAAGATAACTCCATGCAACAGAAGTTTCTCACTTCCATGGCAAGGACAAGCAGCCAGCACAGGGTTCTCCCCTGACCCCTCTATGTCCAAGATTTAGAGGTCCTGGGATTTGATTGTCTGTTTTCTTTCTTACATAAGCTGTCTTCTTGCCAGTTCATGTAGATAATTCTGTAATTCATGTTAGAGTAGAATTGCAATAATTCTGGGTTGGATAGTGTATATGGTTTGTTACAGTTGTCCAGTTGATTATAGTGCATTTTGAAAAACAGGAAAAAGCTTGGAAAGCAGCAATTGCAATAGATTCAAGTAATACTAAAAAAAAAAAAAAGCTTTTTTCTAATGATTGTGGCAGCTGAAATAAAAAAGCAGCAGATCTCTGTGAATAAATATTCACTTAAAGAAATGTTAGCTCTCAAATGCAGAGAGACATGCAGGAACACTTAATGGTGTTTTTAAACTTCTTGGAAAAGCATCTGCTTGCTGTGTGCACTGACACCAACTTACTGTTATTTCCTTGTCCTGCAGAAAACATTATTTTCACCATGACCAGTTAGACTGGGATGAGCACAGCTCTGCAGGCCGGTATGTCAGGAGACGCTGTAAGCCTCTGAAGGTAGGAGACAGCATTTTTATTGCTGTTAGACTGCAGTTGTGAAAGCTCTCGCTAAAATACCTCCTGCTTGTTTCTTTCAGGAATTCATGCATTGCCAAGACACGGATCATCAAAGTCTGTTTGACCTTGTTCGCAGAATGCTGGAATATGATCCAGCCAAAAGAATTACTCTTGATGAAGCCTTGCAGCATCCATTTTTTGATCCATTAAATAAATAAATTCAAAGATCTTCTATGCTTCTTCAAGGAGATTTCCTAGACTGTGTCAGTCAGTCAGCAGAGGTTGCATGAAACTTTTGTAAGCTTTAAATTATTTTGTACAGTTAAGTCTGTAAATAATTACATATGTTTTGTATAACTGTTATGTTTACCTTGTTGAGCAGTTGTAGTCTTATGGATATCAAAGTGAAAAATAAAAGTAATTTTCATTTTTGAAAGCCTGCACCACTCTCCTTTTACAGATTATGCTAGTCTCACTGTAGGTGAGGAGTCTGAGCTAGCTGAAGGAGTTCTGGAAACATTCCCCAAAACTTGCTTTCATCAGTCATGAAGAAAAGATCCAGCTAGTTATGCTGTGTGTAACAGTTTGATGGCATTTTGAACTGTTGGAAACCGTATATCCTAAGTAGGTGGCTTTTTTGGGTCACCTTTTTTCCAGATTTTCTGTTACATAGCTGCATTGCTCCCCAGCCAGTTAGCTTTTGGAAACTTGTCTGATGCTTAAGGTGTTAATTATTCAGAGCTAATCTTTTTAGTTAAGGTCTGAAAAGTAACATTTCCTACTTTCAGTGTTGTTTCTAGTCATTAAAGATGAACATTGTTGTGATAAGTTTTTAGACTGCAGAGAAATATGGCCTGCCATAGAATAATGGCATATTTAAGCTCTTGCAGTAATGAGATCATTCTGAAGTCTTCAATATGTATTTCTGTGCAGCTTTGTTTGTAGTTACTGGTAAATTAAGTGACCTTGGGAACTGAGAAATGCTGGCATTGAGCCTGTACAGGATGGAGGTGGCTGGGTTCTCAGTTGTGACTCCTGAACTCTGGTACTGGCTTCAGAAGAAAATGGTGCAGCTTTCCAAGATCCGTTAATGTACTTCGGTAATTTTGGGGTTTCCATGTCTATAAGTTGATGATTTTTACTACAGCTCTCTTAATCCATTTGACACTGTATGGGTGGCTTACTGAGCAGTAGGAAGGGAGCCTTTCATGGAAAAGTTCATTCTGACTGGAATAAGCAAGTTTTGGCTATTAATTTCAATCTTGACTTTACTGCACAAGCCTTTCTTCAAAGAAAGGAAACAAAATTGTTTCTGCTCCACAGGAGCCTGACTTCATGTTTTGTCCTTGCTGAGTTAGCCCTAATGCACAGGAGGCTTCATTTGCAAGAGGCTCCAGACATGCATATCTCTGAGCTGGAGGTAGAATAGAGCTGGGCCAGGCTTTGAAAGCTTAACTTCTGTTACCAGTGCCGCCTCCTGGGCTTGATTGTAGGTCATCATAGCCACCTCCTTGCCTTGGATGTTGGTGATGATGACATTGTTTCTGCTTGGCATGACAGAAAATGTAACAGTCTGTGCCATGCAGGTCAACTTGGGAGAGCTGAGTGGGACTAGAGTAAATTCCTTCTTCCCACAGTACTTACCATCCCACAGCTTCAGAGGCAAAGCAAAGACGTGGCTGAGTGTATCAGCTAAGCAATGCAAATCAAAGGCAGATGGGGGGAGAAAATTTTATATGCTGCTATAACAATAAAACTGTAACCATAAAACGGTTCTATCGAAATTAGGGAAAGATGGTGTGCTCTTACTTACAGAGTGCTCTTAGCTGTTGATGTAGGTACTGAATTTTTTTGTGCTTGGTAAAGGAGATACAGCTTAGCTGTGTTATAAAGCCATGTTTAAATTGACTTTCCTTCCTGTAAATTTAAAAGCACTATCAGAAATAGTGTGGCACCTGCAGCAAGGTGCCAAGTGCTTTTGCAGGCCTTGCAGCATCTGCAGCAGTGTTGGTTTGCAGGCACAGCAGGCCAAGGCCCCTGGATTCCCCAGGGAAGCTGGGTAGGGCTCCAAGCAGCACCCCAGCACAGGGGCTGGGGCTGTGGGGTTGCCCTCGGTGCTTTAGTCTTTAGTAGGGTTTGGATTTTTATGTGTACACACCACCACCCCCATTGTCATATTCATACTTGAAGTTTGTAATTTTGGCATCTTTGGGTCAAGCTCTAGCTGTTAAATAATTAGAAGAGCATTCACATCTATTTCTGCATTTCAGATTTCCAGCTATTGTCCCTTCAAAATATGGCCTGTGTCTGGATCAGCCAGGCAGACCGGACTAACAGTGTGCATTTCCATTATGAACCACTCTTTTTACTAAACGTGGAAGACAAGACAGAATAAGCTATCTTTTAAGGGAACAGCCCAGGCTTTGTCACTCAAGTGCAGAGTGTGATCTAGGGCTCCAGAAGCTGATCCAAGTGAGGGAAGAGTTGAGCTCAGGGCCAAACTACAGCAGAAAGGGGCTTGGATTTCTGCGGCAGGGAGTGATCAGTCCTGCCTGTTCCTTCAGTGTCTGGATATCAGGGCTGCCTGGAGGGCTCAGGTCACACAGGACGAGATGCTTTGCACCCAAGCATCTCTCCACAAATGATGGCACTGTGCTTCTACCACTCTCATGGAGCTTGTAAGAAAAGTCTTGGCAAGCTCATACAAAGGAGAGTGGGAAAAGGAGGTAAGAAATAGGGTCTCACAGAAACCTGGAGTTTTTATCTTCAGGATATGTAAGAGAGCAGGAACTGCTTGTCAGCAAATGGTATGGATTTTCCTTGTTTAACGGCTTTGGAAATAGCTACAAGAAGCCTGATAGCTACACTGTCCCTGTGTGCGTGTGTGTGTTTTATTAACAAACTTAATTAGAAGCTGACATTGATAACCTTACTGACACGGTAGCATTTCCTTACTCTGTCCTAGGCTTCAATCACCTATCCTAGAAATAAGAATTGCACCTCTAAGGGTGTCTTTGTCTAGAGGGAAAAGAGTATGCTGGGATTTGTATACCATGTGCTTAGAATCTTGACAATCATTAAGTTGCAGGAGGATGTTTTATAGGTAAGTTGAGAGTTTTAATGCTCTGTGTAACAGCAAGGAAAACGCACGACAATATGTGGATGCTCAGTGCTTATCTGTGAGCAGTTTTCTCTCGTTCAAAGGCTGCCGACAGTGGATGGAGCACTCCACTGAAGTAACAGCGAGTTACAGCGCGTAGTGGGGTTCCGGGTACGGTCTCTTCATTAGAACAGATCGCGGCGCAGACGGGCTGTAGGGCAGAAGGTACAAAGCTCCCGGCCGGGTGACACCTCTCGGAGGTCGCGGGCTCCAGGGGAACCGGGCCGAGGCCGCTCTACCGGCGGGGGGAGCCCGCTGGAGGGCGCCCGGCCCGCGCCCGCCGCCGCCCCCGCCGCGGGCAGCGCAGCTACCGGCACCGGGGCGGGGCCGCCCGGCCGGCACCCTGCGCTCCGGAGTGGATATCGTGCAGCACGGGCGGGACACCGAGGGCCGCGGGCGGGCGGGGACGGGGCCGTGGGGAGCGGTCCCCGCGGAGGGCCGGGCAGCGGGGGTGGGATCTGCTCCGCGTAATGCCCCATGGGGGGCGGCGGACCGCGCTCGGAGCATCCCCCCTTCCCCAGCGCGGGGGGAGGCGGCGGGGGAGCCGCCACCCCCCTCTTCCTCCGTTTAAGACCCGGGCTGGCGGGGCGAGCGCAGGAGAGCGGCCGCTCCGCAGCTCCGGCCCCACGCCCGCGGCGCGCACGGGGCGGCGCTGGATGCGCCGGCGGCGGGAGGCGGGCGGCAGCCGAGCGGGACCCCGCGCAGCGGCGCGGAGCGCGGCGCGATGAGCGCGGGCAGCGGCAGCGGAGCCGCCGGCGCGGCGGGCACCGCCACCTCCGCGCTGTGCCTGCTGCTCTCGCTCACCGCCGTGGCCGTGTGCCTGCTGCTGGGCGCCAAGACGGCGGAGCTGCAGGGCCGGCTGGCCGCGCTGGAGGAGCGGGGCGCCGCCGGCCACGGGCCGCTGCTGGACGCGCTGCAGCCCCGCGTGGAGCAACTTTTCCGCGAGGTGAGTGAGAGGCGGCGCGGGCGGGCGCGCACGATCGGGGAAGGCGCTCCGGCCCCGCTCCGCCGTGGGGTTCACTCCGTGTTTCACCCGCTTCTCCTCCTCTCTGAAAAACTTCTTCCCTTTTACCAAACTTTACTCTTTTTGTTGCCGTTTCCATGAATCAGGCGTAGGGCGAGGCGTGGCAGAGCCCACCTTTTTTAGAAGAGAAAGCGCCCCAGGTGAAGGGCCGGTAGTCGAAGGTTAGAGGACATGCGACTTTCCCCCCTATTCTATTCACTGACATAGGTAACCCGAGTACTTTAACTATGTATCTTGGGATTTAATGGACCATAATTTCCTTGTTAGAAATTATGAACGTGATCCCCGCTATCTGGACTGTCTGTCACAGAGTATTGTGGTCTGGCAGTGCAGAACTGATTTATGGCAGGCAGAGGATACCGCCACTAGTTACTTCACTTTCAGTCCTGGGGTTTTCTGAAATTATTCAATAAATATTTCTGTGCTGAACAATTTCCCCTACTTGGAGAACTATTATCCACACTGATGCCCTTCTCGGTGCCTAACTAAACCAAATCTTTTGGAGAAGTTACACTTTATCCCAGGGTTATCTTTTTCCTGATTCTGGTGTTTAGGTTTGGGGCTTTTTACAGGCAAGGGGGACGTGAAGGGCTCCATCACTCATAGGAAATACTTGAAGATCCCACAGTTGGTTTGCTGGATTTGTATAAACAGTAGTTCATAAAGTTCAGCATGATTCAACACGGCTTGTGGGGCTGCTGAAGGGCACCCCTGAGTGATCAGTTCTGACATCTGGGGAAGGTTTTACACTGGGATTTTATTAATGGCCTGACTGGGATGCAAAACATGCATTAAAATCATGACAACCACGAAGCCTAAATCATGCAAAAATGTATTTCTGTGTGGAGCTCTGTGAAAGCTCTGGGGCTGTGAGCAGGGATGGAGGCAGTGCTGGGGGCATGGAGAGACAATTCCTCGTGCCGTGTGTTGCTGTTGGAGCTAGGGTGAGGGTATTGCTGGCACCACCACGGCATGTCCTTTTGCCTGGAAACTTGGTTGCATTGATGTGCCTCGATAAAAGTGAAATGTTAAAATATTTTTGTGAAAACCCTGAATACCAGACCAGGGGGGGTGCCTGTGAGGCGTAATCACAGCCTCTAGTTAACGTCTTTTCTCCAGGCAGGAATTAGCCTGCCAGTTGTGGCAGTGGTTCTGTTCCAATTACTCCAATAAATGTGCTTAGCAATGGGAATGGTTTCTGTGGCACTTCCTAAGATCATGTGCAACCTCTTGCTGAGATTTAGTTAAGTGTGGAAAGCTTGTTTTGTACTGGGAATGCTCAGATGGAGCTTGTACAGGGGAAAATAAAGCAAAACCACATAATTGGGTTTCTAATGGAAGAGTGAGCTTGTTGAAACATTTAGTATGACCAAACTTTTGTCAATACTAAAGAAAATTCTGAATCGGGGAACAAATTCGAGGAATTCATAGTAGTAATTGCACTATCTATTAATGGTCATTTTAAATGAACCTCTTAATTTATGGTAAAGTTTCAGAAAGTGTTTCTTGCCCAAACTGTTACATAAGACCGCTCGCTTGTCAAGCAGCTCCTGCCCTTTCTGTGCTTGAGAGTTTCTGGAGAGCCAGAGACTATTTCCATCATCATGAATATCAACTGATGCCTGGGGTCAGTTTTTTTGTTAAATTCTGAGTTCATCCTCTTTTGAAGTTTACCACAGTATTTCAGAAGTGAAACCAAAGCTCCATATGCTCTCTGTGCATGACCCAGCATCCTTTGTTCTCTGCCACGACCCAAAAAGCTTTACTCCATGTACCAATCAAGGGCTTTGCTGGCATAATTTACGGCAGAGCTGTGCACAGAGAGCAGCAAATACAACACCAACACACTGGCTCTGTTCCTTTTAGCGCTGTTTAAATGTTTGGCAAGTTAAAGAGGATAGGAAATAATAAAGGAAGGATAAGTGTGTAGTTAGGGTAATGAAAGCCAATTTGGACAGCTAGGATTTAGTTTCTGGCTCTGTGACAGGCATCCGTGTAGCTCAGGAGAAATTGCTGATTTGACTGTGGCAGGACCTTGCCCTTCCCTTGGCTCGTCCCGTTAGTGGGACACGCTGCAGGCTCCTGCCTTCATGCCCTCTGAAACACTGCCAACAGCACGGTCCAGACGTGGCAGCATCTCCACTTGCTCTGTGTCAAAAACCCCAGCTCCAAGTGTGTAGTTTTCACACTGGAGGGAAAATATTAACGGGAGGACTATAGTAACATCCAGTTGTTGTAAACAAAGCTGGACCGTTTTGTTCACAAAGGATTTATTGTCTGCAGTGTCCAGATTAATCAGTTTCACGACAAGAACAATTCAATGGGAGAACAGAGGATTTGCTCCAGGATTCAGATCTCCTCTGCTGTTCCCAGTGATGCCTGCTGAACTAAAAATATGGGAGAGCTTATTTACATTTCCCCGAGCATCTTCATCATCCAAATTACTTTAAGAGTAATATATAAGTAAACAGATAAAACTTGATCAACTCTGTAACCTTTAGACTTCAGGTGGATGTTAGAAAAATCTCCTTAGGTGTTTTTTTTGCCACATTTTCTCAAGGAAAGTGTATGTTTTGCAGAAGGCAGCTGGATTGTTCTGGTATTTATACTTCCCTTTAAGACAACTTCTCTGACAGGTGATATGAAACCATTTTGATACTTTCAAGACCTCTTAGCATCTCAGCCAAGCAGATAGAGGAAGCATAGGATTTCAACAACAGATAAAACTATTTAATCCTCAGAACAGAAAGAAAATAACCTAATTCACAGGCAGCCTAATTCCTGAATAGTCCAAAGTGTTCAAATATTTGAAAAGGGACTGGGTCGTCAGTTGTACAATGTCAAGTCTTAACACCCTGAGCTATTCACTAAACTGAATAAGTACTTTGAGTTTTTTCTCTTTGAAATGTAGGGACTCCAGTTATCAGATCATTGGTTTGTCTTTTGGCAAGTACTTTAGGTAGGACAGGGCATTCCTGGAGGACCTGGAGAGTGAAGATTGTGGGTGAAGATGAGCTGTTCCCACCCTTGCTGGGCTGTCCCAGGCAGGGAGTGTGCCTGATCTAATATAATGTACCTGTCATCAGGCTCATTAACTTGGGCTTGGCGGTGGGCTAAATGCAGGCACGAACAGTCTCGTTGGCTTAGGCAGAGTGTGCACACATCTGCCTGCAATATGCCACGTAGACACTGCTCTAGTTTTGTGAATCTTCATGTGTTCTAGTTGTCCCATTGATGAGTTTTTGACTTTGGGGATGGAAACACTGGCTTTGGGTAGGCCTGAGAGTGGGTGAGCACTCCAGTCTTGACTGTCCTCCACCTCATCCCCCTGCTAAAGGAACTTCTAATACTCCACAGAGCATGAATTTTAAGTACAAAATCAGTCAAATCAGGTCATGCCTGGACATGGGACTTGTAAAGGAGCTCAGGATGAATCCTGCCAATGGAGCTTAGCACAAGGGACTTTGGGATGTGCAGGAGGAGTGTGCCTGCTCCACGTGAGGGCTGTAGGCTGCCCCTGCTCCGAAACGTTTAATATTTATGTACTACCATAGCATTGGGTATTACCTAAGGAGGCTGAACGCCACAGGATGAAACCATTACCCCTCCCTGGAAGGCAGCTGGATGGTTTGGATGTCGGCATGCGTGCACAGTCCGTGTTTAGGTATAATGCACTCTCTAAAGGCTGTTTTCATTCCCCCTCCAAACAGAAACTTGGCGAAGGACTTGCGAAGCTGCGGGCGGCGCGAGAGGCCCCGTCAGACTGCGTGTGCCCCCCAGGTAGGTACCGAGGTTCCAGCACAGCCACACCACCCAGGGCCACCTGCCTGCCCACTGCACCCACTGAGCTCCCCCTCTCCTGGTTTATATGCTCCTTTCCAGGGAGGAAAACGTGGTAAGAAGTGTTTTTCCCGAGCTGAAGCACTCTTGTGCTTGAGACTGTTAACATCTCCCAGTGCCTTGCTTTGGCCTGTTAACAGATCAAGGAGTTTGAGGTTTGGACAAAAGCGACGTTTGGCTGTAAGAATAGAAGAGTGAAGAACTTGACTGGGTTGTTGAGCGCTGGGTGTTGGGCCAAAACAATTTAGAAGTAGTAACAAAATCACTGGGGCTTAATGCAAGTGTGATAATTAAAAGCTGCAGCCTCTCTGCCTTTTCAGAGGGCAGCGACTTCTTTTGCTGTAGGAAAGCTGTCACCGATTGTTTAAATTTCCTCCCAGAGTTTAATGAACTTCTAAAACTGTCAAAACTTCCTGTTCTGCCGTGGAAGTGCATGCTCCTTGGAAACAATAAACAGCTTAGATTAGTTTGTAAAGGAACCTCCTTTATAGAAATGTTCTATGAAGTGCTCTGCTGTCACACTGAAGGCTGAGAGTGCCTTTGAGCTTAGGGCACCTTGGAGCTTTTCTATTCTTTTTTTCTTTTCACAAAAATAGCAAAAGATGGGTGAAAGATGTGCAGCACTTTGATGGGGGAGAATTCACAGGCGTGTTAGAAGGACTTCCAAGCAGCAGAGAGTTCCACTCTAGTTTTAAAGAAAATACACAAACAGTAAATGCTACATGAGGATGGCAGACTAGGGAAAGGGGCAGGGTCAATTTTTCCTGCCACCCTGGATACGAATTGTACCAAAACACAGTGTTAGTCCATATTCACAGCACACACAAAAGAAAAAAAAAAAAAAAAAGCTTTTTTCCTCCATAAGATTATGTTTAATCTCAGAAACATTTTACTAATGATGCTCTCAAACGTACTGCTTTTCTGGTGGAAAGCTCCCTGTGTGCCTCACTGCCTGGTAACAAAGCCCATCAACTGAGAAACAAATCCTGCTTATTTTCAGCTCTTTTCAAGGTGGTCAAATCAGATTTCCCTCTTATGATGCACAGACCCATCAAGTCCACCAACCTTATGGGACTCTGGGGCTGTGCCTTTCTCTGGTCTGGGCAAACAGGGTGCGCTACTGGTGTGCTTAAGTGGTCAAGAGGCTTTTCCTTTGCTCTACAGAAAGCAATTGGGATTGAAGAGGCTTCTTTTGTCCAGGAAAGTCCCAACTCTGTTCTGGGTCACTGGGTTGCTGGTTGCTGTGTTTGGGAGATGGGGGAAGAGAGGAAGGAGAAGGTTTTCCCACGTGCTGCTGAAATGCTCGTTACAGTCATTAGTAACAAACGTCAAAGAAATTTGTGTGCAGAGGGAAGGAGAAGTGATTTCCTGGTGGGTAGGAAATGTCCCATCGGTGGCTGCTCCTGGCCACCACTGCGGGGAGCTCAGGTAAGGATGTGCTGCTGGACTGTCCTGAAGCCTTTTGGCTGTTTTTGTGCAAATCAAAGACATCTTTAGCTGTGTTTCATTTTTTTCCTCTTTCTCCTGAAAAAGGCTGAATTGCCTTCTGATCTGTAGTTAAAGAGCTTGGTCTGGAAACATCTGAGAGCTTGTGGCCCTCACTGGCATTCGCTGCTGAGCTATGCCAGGTTGCAAACCGACAGCTAAGCTTCAATTTGCACTGGAAAAGCAGCCCCTGGAGAAAGGAAAATTTCCTTGTGGAGGGGATGGGGAGATGCTGCCAGCCCCACTCCTGCTTCCCATGGGCAGCTGGTGGGTATCCTGAGCATCAGGGCTGGGGAGCTTTCCTCTGCCGATAACGCTGCTGAGCTTAAGGATTCCTTATTACGACTGGATTTAAAGGAAGCTGGGGAGGGAGAGCCGGGGATGAGGATTGTGTCTGTGCTGCCATGCAGGCGTGGGCCCTCCCTTGGTGCCTCTCTGGAAACTCGGGACCGGCTGCACCGCAGACCCACCCCTGGGCAGTGCAGGAGCAAACGTGCTCAGAGCTGGCCTTGCCAGCTGGGCTCCTTTTAAACAAGTCCCCATTTTTCCTAGAAGTGAGTTTGGGGTTTTCTAAAAGCTAGTCAATTTGGGGTTTGTTTGGATTTGAGGGGGTGGGGGTTGTTTTCAGGGCGCTGTTTTGATACAATTGACTTGCTACATATCCAAAGCAGTTTTGAACAAGATGACAACGATCCACTTAAAAGTTAAATGAGGGTCAAGTTATTCCGACTACAGAGAAATCATATATCACTACTTGTAAAACACACACGAAAGACAAACACCCTTCCCTCCCAGAAAAACCCCCAAACTGACCCATTTTGTGCTTTGTGGTCCGTAGGAAGTCACCTATTTGGCCGCAGGGCACAGCTGGGTTGGTTTCTAGAGTGGGACCCTCGGGTTTTTTGCGGCTCCGAGGGGCCGGCGGCCGGCAGAGGGGGCCCGGCGGTTTCGGTAGGGCCACGGAGAGATCGCGATCGGCAGAAGAAATCAAAGAAGGATTCTTCTCAAATCATCTAGTCCAACTGCCCTGCAGCAATCAGGGACATCTCCAGCTAGGTCAGGTTTCTCGGAGCCCTATGCAACCTGACTTTGGAAGTAATAACAATTTGAAAAAAAAAAGATAATTAAAAGAATATATTTTTAAAAGTTTGGAAAATAACATTTCTGTCTCTAATGCTGAGCATGCTTCAAAAAGTTGCTTCTGCAGTTGCTCTGAGCATCTGTGCACTGCTTTGAGTTTTGCTTTATTCATTCAACCAAGGCGATGCGGGGGAGGATGACAACAACTTTGTGTCACTTTGAGTCCTTTGTGGTTCGGGCATTTTTGTGGCTGAGGGAGAGGAGAGCATCCTTGGGGAGTTGAGGCAGCTGGACTGAGTGTGGGTCAGGCTCGGGGACGCTGTGACAGCCTGGTGACCCCACTCTGGGGACGAACATGGCCTTCGAGTCCCCTCAGCTATTTGGGACGGGGTGGCAGCGGTTGGACGCTGCGGGTGCCAGGACAGGCTGTCCCCATATGTTGTCTCACAGGGAAACAGCAGCTTAATACTTGTGCTATTGTCATTCCCAGGCTTGTAATATTTTGCAGAGAGGCCCCTCGTCCCCTTGTGTTCAGCCTTTCTCTGGTGGGATCCTCACAAAGCCTTTGCTGCAGGATGAAGCGCAGCAGGTGCGGGGACGCTGGCATTTGGGACAGCCTTCAGCTGATGAGCACTGGGAGGTGGCTGGAAGGCAAGACTAAAACTTCACACTGGTAAACAATTTGTTTATCAGTCGTGTGGGATCTGGCAGCCTTCTCGTATATATGTTTTTTTGAGGATTATTTTTTATTTTTCCCACTTTGTAATTTTAACAGTCTTTTAAAGCCTCAGGTGCAAAAGGCTCTTGTTAAAGGTGGTATTTGCTGTGCCCAAAGTCTTCAAGCTCTGTGAGAACAGGTCCCTTGAGGTTCAAGGTACTGGATGTACCTCACTAGAGCCTGAGAGCAAATGTTTCCTTAAATCCAGTAAAAAAAGGCTTAAACCAGCCCCAGTCCACAGAGCATGCCTTGCCCAGCAGCTGGTCCTTGCTGAATTGTGGACTGAGGGTGTGAAAAGCTCCAGCTCCATTGGCTGCTCTTGCACTGCGTATTTCTACGTATGCATTGTGTTTCCTTGTGCCTTTTTTATTTAACAGTACCTCTGGAGCCTTAACTCCAAATTTCCTGGCCGCTGGATGATGCATATCCCTGTTTTCATCTTGAATTCATGCTGAGATGGTGTCATATGCTTTTGAACGTATGGATATATTACAAAACAGCGTTAAATGTTCAGTGTAGTAATCTGATGTTCCAGCTAATATGTGACAAATATTTCCCAATAATGGCTTGGCAGCAGCAGGAGTGCAGTGGTGCTGCAGCCGGCAGGACGGCGGATTGCTCCATTTCTCAGCAATTCAAACCATGTGTACTGGGGGAAGCTGAGCATGGCAAACCCTCTCTACCTCTGCAGACTCAGCAGCTCCAGAAGCTGTCTTGCTTAGATTATTTATAGAATTTAATTTTTTTTATTATTACTTTTAAAATATTTACCCTAAATTTATACCCAGGGATCAGTGTTCTCCAGCTTGTCCTGGTAGGCAGGTTGTGGCACTTTTTGTGATTTCCAGTAACTTGAAATATCTGCCTGGTTTTTACTGGTGTAAATGTTGCCTTCAAGTGTCACTCGCTAT
Organism: Pseudopodoces humilis; assembly: GCF_049639895.1. Lineage (NCBI taxonomy): Eukaryota > Metazoa > Chordata > Aves > Passeriformes > Paridae > Pseudopodoces > Pseudopodoces humilis. The sequence goes on from NC_142216.1 coordinate 7,647,751, forward strand.
CTGCCTTCTCCCTGTGTTGTCTCCCCAGGTAATTAGCACAACAGAATTTCCCTAATTGCTGGAGATCAAGGGGGAGAGGCTTTGTAGTCCTGACAAATGGCAGATGTTTTCCAGGAGGCCAAATGGGATGCACCCAGCTCTGCTAATTCTGGCTCTTTGTTTTGTGCTCTGCCGCGACAGCAGCTCTGTTATTACATATTCAGGGTCTGGGCCTGTAGTGCCACATTTCTGAGTCCTTCAGGGTAGTTCAATAGATACTGAAAAATATAAAATATAAGCAAGTATTAATTTTTTTACCTTTAATTATCAGTGTTCTCTGCTTTTCTGAGTTGCTTTGTGTCTACTGACCTTAAACCTCTGAGGTATTCCTTACACTCACCTCAAGATACCCTTTTCTGCCTACTGAAGACATGAAAACTCAGTATTTTTCTGTAATTTCTATGATATAAAGTGAGACAAAGAGGTTTACAAAATCTTTAAGTTCTAAAATGTCTTCTGAATCCCCCTTTGCCTCTGTTTTCTGTCCCCTGCCAGTCACTTTGCTTCAGCAGGGTTTGCTTTCTCCATCTGCCTTTGCCCACAGGAGGCCGGGACATTGGAATTAATGATTAGTATAAAGAGATTTTTTTTGGGTTTATTTTTTGTTTTTTTTACAAATGCAATCAGAATTCTCTCCTGCACAGAAAAGACTGTGCCAGGATTTTAAAAAACGAGCCAGAAGCCAAGTGTTAAAGCATCTAAATAACAAAGAACAACTGGCTGGGATGGACTTTTGACAAATGGTGCCATTTAAATGCAGGCACTTTCTTTCTGTTTCACGTGTTTTCAAATCTTACTCCTTCAAAAATCCAATCTGCAGACCTTAGCAACTTTTGGAAAAATGCTCTTTGAGCACAGAAATGACTGCTGGCTACCTTCCATCAGCTCCTTCCTGGCGACCATTCCCCAGTCCCTTTTGGATATTTGTGGAAGGCCCCAAGGACATCTGGAGCCGTGTCTGCACGCCACATGTGCAGGAGCTGCCCACTCCTTCTCCCAGGAGCTACCTGGGATGGGCCCTGACACCCTCCATCATCTTACTGGAAGGTTCTGGGAAGCAGCTGCCACAGAGTGATGGGTCCCCACCTCATTCTTGGGACCTCAAAGCTTTGGCTTCAGGGTTCTTTATTGATGGAAACCTTTAGGTCAGGGGGTTGTTTTCTCGAGTGGTTGCAATAGATGGAAATAAATGGAGGAGAGAGAGTCTTGCTTGGTTTGGCATCTCCTCCCAGCCATGGGGATGCCAGCCAGCAACGGGGAAAGGAGCCCAAAGTCCCTCGGGAAAGAGGAATGACTTTCTGGTGGTCCTCTGGGTTGCTGTGTGTCCTGGGGGGGTTGTTGGGGTGGTAGCAGCAGCCAGGTGTGTCATGGGAGTGTCAGGGGGGCTCTGCTCACTATTTTGGCACTGCTCCACACCCCTGCAAGGAGCTCGTGGTGGTGGGAGCAGGAGGCAACAGCCAGGTGTAGCAAAGGGAAGGTTTGAGTCTGCGAATTTGGGGACACTCTCAAGCTGAGCTCCCCCCGTGTGCTGGAGTGTGAGGGAGGGCACGTCCTCTGTTCCACACCCATCCACACAGCACCTCCCAGATCAGCTGCTGTGTCAGCCAGCAGTGACATTTAATGTCCTACCGAGGTGACTTTAAATGCTGGATGTGGTCAGGACTTTCTGAGGCAGGAAATAGCACAGAACCAGTGTTATTCCCAGAGCTGACGGCGCCTCTAACACCGAGGCAGAGCATGAGCTAAAAGGCAGTCTGGCCTCAAAACCACTGTCGCAGGGAAATGGGCTGGAGGCATCTTCCAGTGAGGCTGAGGCAGGATTTATCCTGGTGGTGTTTGGTGCAGCCCCAGCATTTGAACACAGAGGCCTGGAGCAGTACACCAGGAACCAGCCCATCCCAGCAGCATTTGCCTTTAGACCACTTCAGCAAAAAATAATTAAAACTGGTGACATCAATAGGAGAAGGCTTTGAAAATTTATTTTTTCTAAGTCTGCCAAAGTTATTTTGAGTGTAATGAAAACTACAAAAATAAACCTGATGACCACGTCCTCTGCAAGAGGCTCTGTGTAACTTTATCTTTGTCTCGACATATGAAGTCATTTATCCAGGCACATATTTTTTGCTGCCAACCCCTTCAGTGCTGCCTTTTCAGAGATGAGCAGGTTCAGTGTTCATGGACTGACTCACCTGGGAAGTTCCCATTAGTTTCCAGTTGTTTTCTTCCTCTTTCTTGTTCAAATGATGGATCAATGTCCCCAAAGTGAGCAGTGACTTGGCTGTGCAGAGCTGATTACTGAAAACAGACAGTGCTGGCGTGGTACCTCCTGTACCTCCATCCCTCCTCAGCAGTGCTGTCATCTTCTGTCTACCCTGGGTGTAACAGGGTGAGAATGTATCTCACCCCAGCAGGCCTTAGGTTGAATTTTTTCAGTCATGCAGTGTTGATAGAAGCAGGTTCTAGCACAGAAATTATTTTGGGACAGTGAGCTACCACTGATGTACTCCTGAAGCCACCTTATTTCTTTGGGACAAGAAGCTCCAGGCTGACATTTCATGACTGACATAGCACAAATACTCTCTGCACAGGAAGTACCATCACCTGTGCCTGTGGCTGGGGGTGTGTAGGTGACAGCAACCAAAACCTCGAGCAGAGGAGCTGTTAAGAAAGTTTTTAATCTGCTCTTGCTGCCCTGGGTGGGTGCCACATCATCCATCAACAGGTAACATTAATTAACCTTCCCTCTGGCCTCTTTCAGGGAGTGCCAGCTCAGACAAAGACTGCACAAATAGCCCCATTTGCCTCACCAGCTTCTTCCCTTGGATTCCCACCTGAGATATCCTAAACTATCCATAAAACTGGTGACTCCTGATTGCCATGACCAGAAACACTTCACTTCCCCAATGCTGTTTGTTTGCTCCTGTTTCATTGCTCCAAGACATGGTCATTTGTTTGACTTATGTTGACTGCAGGGGCTGTAGGTGTAGTGCCCTTTAAAGGATCCAAATATAATTCTGTCACTCCTGACACTCTAATAAAGGCTGGAGCAGCAAAGAGCTCAGTGGTACTTAGTTGCCAGCTGGGGTCAAAACGTGAGCAAATCTATCAGTAGCTTTTTTTTGTTATTTTACAGATTTCTGGGTTAGACAGTCCCTTTCAGCACTTGTTAAATAGAGTTTTCTTGAAGAAAAGTGTTCTGAGCTCCAGTCCCTGAACAGTGGTGTCTTCACATTGCAAATTTCCTCATGCTTTGACCACCACATTTTCAGGAGGGTGAACTGGAGAGTGATACCCATAGTTGGCTGTAGCTGAGAGTCCTAACAGGATTTTAACCAAGTAATTATGTTGCAACAGTTGTTCACTGAGAAGTGTGGCTTGCCTGGATTACAGAGACCAGGGTGTGAATCCAAATACCAGCCACAAGCGTGGATCCCTTTCCCTTCCACTACCACCCAACCCAACACAAGCCAAGAGCTGATCATACCAGTTGTGATCACACTTAAGAATCCAGGTGTTATTTCAGACAGAAAACAGAGATCAGGAAACTGTTGTCTGTAATTTTCTGTTACCTTTATTGCAGTAGCTGTCTGTCTAGATCGTCTGATACACAGAGCACCCAGACCTTGCTCCATGGGAAGGTGCTGTGACACCAGCAGGTTTGTCCCCACATGTGCTAAGGGAGAGGCAGTTCTGACATTGTGTGATGGGATACTCCTGCACCTCGCTTTTCACAAAGCCAGTTTTTCATGAAGCCAAGCTGCCTGTAGAAAATCAATGAATAGCTATTTTCAAAGCAGCCAGAGTGAAGAATTTGGTCACAGGCTGTGAAGAATTTGTCCATCCATGGTTGTGAGGAATCTGGAAACAACATTGCTGCAGTGGTGTCCCTGGGTCCCTTGGCCAAGTGGGGCTGGGTAGGGTGGCAGGGATGCACGTGGTGGCATCCTGGCTGGAGCAGGTGCAGGAACCAGCAAATGAGCTCAAGGTGCACCAGTGTGAATGGCAGGTCCTTGTGGAGATGCACTGCAAGGAGAAGCAGCACGAGGACACAGATTCAGTTGCTGATCTTTTTTGCATTGCACCTGTCCTACCATGATAAACTAGACTGTAAAAAGGCTGGATTGCTTTCTGCTTTTCTAAATTGGACCCAGAAGGCAACAATTCTTGTCACTTCCCAGCATGAGCCCAGGGTAATCCCACTCAGCACCCAGCCTGGGGGGAGCAATGGTCTCTGCAGGCTGTGCCTTCCCACCCCAGCATGGGCTGGTGGGTATGAGCACTTGGCTTAATGCAGTTTACAGGATGCACTCACGTGGTTAACGACCTAATCAAGCCTCCACCTGTTCCTTGTTGTCAGCATCAGTCTGTTTCATCATGTGGCAGAAGAGGTGCTGGTGCCAAGATGCCCCTGAACACCCGGCTTTGGCAGCCTGTGCAGCACAATGTGCTTCTTGGGTTTCATCCCTGTGGCAGATGGAGCAAGCTCACGGCCTTGTGTAGGAACGAGGCACAGAGCTGCTGGAACTGCAGGAATGACAGATCCCCAATGCCCCCCTGCATGTGCTTGTTTGCTTTTTAAAATGTGACCATTTGGGGCAAGAAGGAGAAAAAGCTGCATGTGCTGGAGGAATTGAGTGTAGCCAGAGGACTGACAGAAGAGGGCTCTGGAGAGCCCCACCACTGCCTTGAATGCTGATTTGGTGTCAGGAATTCACTTTTTTTCCCACAAATTTGAGGTAGGGATGTGTTTGTGAAAGACCTTACATTCATGTTGTATGCCATACAGAATCTTGGTTGGGGTAGGGTTGTGGGGCTGTGTTGGTTGAAGTTGAAGCTGTTGTTCATGTTTCTGGCTCACTTTTAAATTGGGTCTATTTATATAATTACATATTGAAGGCATTAAAAGAACTTGGCTTCTGCTGAATGGGAGCTGCCCTTGATGGTTTATTTTTTCACAATGATTGCAATCATGGCAAGACATGAAGGCCAAGAAAAGCCAGTCTTTACCTGAGGCTGGTTGTGTGACACAAATTGCTTTTTAACCCACTTGAGCAACCCTATGGCAAGAGCCACTGACTTTGGGACTTTGTTTATCTGAAGGTTCCCTTCAGTGCAAGTTTACTGGGACCATTTATGTCAAGGTAACTCCAGTGGTGGACTGGGCTCCAGCCCATGTGTGATGTTTCCTGTACATTGCAAGAAATTCCACATTTCTGCCTTTGTTTCTGGCTCTCAGTGGCACAACTGTGGATGTTGGCTGTACAAGCAACAGAGAGAGGCCATGAGCCCCTGAGTGGACATACAAAATTTTGTGCACCACATAAAAATTTTACCCCTCATGTCGCAGGCTCTTGGGTGGCTTCTCAGCAAGGGTGACATGTTGGAGAGAGAAGTATTCACAAAATAAAATTAAATAGGTTCGATGATGTTCCCGACCATCTGTGTGTTTGTGGTCAGACTTCGAAAAAAATACTAGTAGAGATGAGATCTGTCAGAGCAGTACATCTGGAAATGTTTCTTTCTGGCTCGCCTTTGTCTGGGTTTTCTCCCCATTTTGTGCAGTCTCTGAGCTGTCCCCGTTCGTGCTATTCCAGCGCACTTGGTGCAGGAGGATCGAGCAGGTTTGTGCTGCTTCACTGCTCAGAGACACTGAAGAACTTGGAGGAGATGTTGAACAGATTTTTCTTTTTTTTTTTTTTTTCTTTTCCCCCAGCAGATCTGTCTGGAGGATGAGAACAGTTGGTATTGATATGATCTGCTTCATATTTTGGGAAGTCTTGGCAGTAACTAGTACCAAATAATGATGCTTCTGGGGCCCTATTGTGCAAACATTTAAATATGTTCAACCGTGTTGCGCAGAAGCCCTGTCAAGAGACTGACACGCCATCCCAGAGGGACTCGAGGGCATGGCTGATGGCAAAAATGGGCCTTGATAGGGAATTGGGAATGTATGTTCCCATTTCTTAGAAGAAATCCTGGCTTTTTGGCTACTGGCAGCTGCTGGTAGCTTGCCTGAAAGCTGCTGGTTATTTACTGGATTAGATGGGAAGCACGCTGTTGCTGGAGGATTGGGTTCTGTTGGTGTGGACAGTGTTGCTTATCTGTGCCATGGTGCAGGGATTCCTTGTGTTCATTTGCTTCTTTCAACTTTTCTCCTAAACTTTGCATTCTAAACCAGAGCTTGTCCAGCTTGTCCACCTCATTACTGGGGTGATCACTGCATGTGAGTCTGCCCCATCCCTCATCCTGGGCAGGGGGTGCTGGGGGAGTGCAGTGGTGCTCTGAACCTTCCACATGCTTTCCTTTTCTTTTTTCTTCCTTCTTTTTTTTTTTTTTTTTTTTTTTTTAATATATATATATTTTGAATCTATCAATTTTGTAGATCAGGACTGTATAAAAGCAGGTTTTTAAAATTCCAAAGATATGGTTAAATTCCCCAAGAAGTGCTATTCGACTCCACTTGGGAGCTTATGCAAACCAGTTGACTTTAAGGATGAAAGCACTGTATTTGAGCTCTTCAAGGGTTGCTTTAATGTGAATTAAGCCAGACTTCAAGGAGCTGTGCTTCATTTTCAGAGTGACAAGGTTCCCAGTCTTTAAACAATTTCTTCACACAGGAGTGAGGTCAGAGTGCATCGGTGCCTCGCAGCATCCCCGGTGCCGGGGACAGGCGGCTGTGCTGGAGATGATCAGACACACGAGGTCTGCTCTGTGTGGAGCAGCAGCAGCACAGCCACCCCCCTGGTTTGGTTCCCTTTGGTTGTAGTGACACAAAGACACATTAAGGCCCTTTGATAAAAGCCAGGCTTGGCTGCTTTTACAAACACAAAACAAAACAGAAAAACAGCAGAGGAGAGGAGGCTGGGTTTTGTTAAAGTGGGGACTTGGGATTTAGCAAGAAAAGAAAACCCAAACCTCCACTACTTTCTGAATTAACAAGGGAGTCTGAAGTTGGAAGCGCCCTTCTCCATTTCTCCCACCCTGTCAGGTCAAAGGACATTTCCATCCCATTTTTCTGGGAACATCTTTTTCCTCTTCAGCCCCATGGTGGTGTTTATAAGGAAGAAGGAGTTTTATAGAAATACATCTCTCTCTGTCTCTCTCTCTCTCTCTCTCTCTCTCTCTCTCTCTCTCTCTCTCTCTATATATATATTCCTTCCCATATATAATTCCATAAATATTTATATTTACTGCTTGTTAAGTGGCAAAGCAAAATGAAGTGAAAACCAGCAAGTGACAAACACATTCCTTCTCTGTGGTAACTAAATGCCCACCCTCTTTTACTGGGGTTTATTCTGGGCTTTGCTGATTGCAGGTTTTAGCTCCTCTTTGCTCCAGACTGGCCCTGGCTGCCAGCTCAGTGCTGAGAGCTATCCCCAGGGGATCCCACTGGTGGCAGTGGGTGAAATTGGGTGGCTTCATCCTGGTTTGGTTTAAGGTGGTAATTATGTGTTGGTTGAACCCAACAGTTTGTTGAGCTGTTTTGCTTTAAAGTTATTTAATACCTTATTTTGGAAGTTTTTCTTGCTGTAGGTGTGGATTCCTTACAGCTATTCCACTGCTGTGTGTCTATATTCCATTACTAGCCTGAATTCCAGCTCCTCTGCAGAGGTGGAATTCACTGCCAGCAGGAACTCCCCTGTGTGGAGCCACCCTAATGAACTGGTGATGTCAAACCTTGCACTGATGCCCTGAGGAGATTGGCCTTTGCCACCAAATGCTGAAAATGTTTCCTTTTTCCTGGCTATAAAACTGTGCATTGTGGGCAGAGGGAACACACACACTGAAGTTGTGTCACTTGTGACAGCTCATCTGAGAGGGTGCTGAGGCCCTGGCAGAGGGTGTCCAGAGGAGCTGTGGCTGCCCCATCCCTGGAAATGTCCAAGGCCAGGTTGGACAGGGCTTGGAGCAACCTGGGGGAGTGGAAGGTGTCCCTGCCCATGGCAGGGGGTTGGAACGAGATGAGATTTAAGTGAGATGAGTTTTAAGCTCCCTTCCAACTCAAACTGTTCTGTGACTCTACAGAAACTCTTGTTTCCTGGGTTCCCTGAGGTAATTTGTTCAGGCACTGCAACTGTGAGAGGCTGAAACCCTAACAGCGAAGCTGTATTGGCAGATTCTTCCCTCAGTCACATCCCCTCTGCCCCCAGGAATGACCCCAAAACTGGCCTCTGCCTCGCTGCTGAGGAGCCAGGAAGGATATCAGGAATATCTCTCCCTGTTCTGAGTATCTTAGGGAGGGGACAGAAAAGGCAATAGGACTGTTCCCCTGTTTTAGCCGAGGGGAGCATTCTTTGGTTCACACTCTCTGTCTGTACAGAGCCTGGGAAGAACCAGAGCTGCCGGGTGCCTTTGCAGGTGAGTGGGGGCAGCTGCTGCTCCTGGCACACACACAGGGGTGTCTGGGGGGGCTTCTGTCCATAAAGCCTGGCTCAGGGGTGGGCTGGGGCTGTCCACTGAGCCTTGTGGGGTGTCTTGGCAGCATGTGTGGGGCTCCAGGCTGGGGCATGCAGCTCTGTGCTCTCTGAGGCTGAGGGGAGTCTTGTGCCCTTCACTCCTTCTCAATGAGCTGGGATTGCTGGTTAGCTGGGTGATGAGAGCAATGTGCAGGTGACTTGAAAATATCAGAATCCCCTTGCCTTTTCAGCTGCAGGGCAGGGATTGATACGTACTGGAGTGAAGCAGACAAGCAGAAGGGTGTACGTATTTATGCACATGTGTGTGGGAGAGCTTGTGTCAGGTCTGTCAGGCGAGGCAGCCTGGCTGCCCACTTGAGAAGCCCTTTATGATTTTGTTGTTGGAGATGTGGGGCTGTAGCAGAAATCTCTGTGCAGTCTTTGTTGCAGGAGGTGTTGTAATGGCTTTTGGTCTGATCAGGGGCACAATATTGTGTGATTTTGAAGTTGGTTTTAACTCATCTGCCCTGGAAATGAATGTCTGCTTGACCATGCTGTAACTGGTGAACATGGGAAATGTCTAAAAAATGTGGACCTTAAGGAGAAATCCTGTGTAGAAGGGTGAAGTGGCCCAGCTTCAGTGTGTTAAATCACAGGATGCCTTTGAGGGGTCATCATTCTTTTGGCTGTTATTTTTAGTGCCTTTCTTGTGTAAAGTACTGCTTTTACACACAGGCTGTGCAGCTATTCCAGTGCAGTTGAGGCGTGGTGGGGAGCAGGGGCTGAGCCTGGTTGCTGGCCCTGGTGAGACACCAGTATGGGGTTGTGTGAGAATGGTAGGTGACATACTGGGATGCAATCACAAAAAGGTGATTCCTAGAGGTGAAAAGATTCATCAGGTAGTGGGGGCAAGATTAGTAATGACACTAATTGGCTTCTGTCTGTAAGAGTCTTTCCAGCTCAGTTCCGTGACTGCACTATTGTCTTTAGTGCCTTTTTTTCCCTGTGGTGTTTGTTTGTTTGTTTGCTTTTATGGAATGCCTCTGTTGGGGCTGGGAGGAGGCAGACCTTTATGGATGAAGGAAACATTGTCTTGCCTAGGTCTTACAGAATGTGAAAGGAGAGGAGCCCCAAAATTCCTACAAGCAAGCCCTGATTTGAAGAGGCATCTCCCTGTTCTGGGCAGTGACTGCTGATGGTTCTGCTGCTCAGCCACGCTGAGAAGCACGAGCTGGTGGCTCTTGGTGGAGCTGGGGGATGCTGAGGTCGCTGCTGATGGGCCCCAGCTTTTGTGGGGTTGGTGCCAAATTCTGCCTTTAGATCTCAGTGCTTGGTAGAATTTAGCAATAGCCTGGCCTAATGTGAAATGGGGCCCTGGGTTTGAGCCATTTATGTCTCCTGCTTGGGGCTGTGCCCTTGCCAAGGAGCCACCAACAGCCTGAGGAGCGGGGGCAGCTGAGATACGACCTTCAGCTGGGGGATGGAGAGGGATCCCTCTCATCCAGACCACTGACTGAGGCTGTTTCCACTCTTAGGACATTCCTGATAGCACCTGGGATGCTGAATAACAACGCCTGTTACAGGCAATTTGTCCTTATCTGATAACCTGAAGTGTAAAAGCTGAAAGAGGGAAGATGAAGGGACAGAGGCTCAGCCCAGGACCAGAGGGTTTGATTTCCCTCTCCCAGCTGCCAGCATTTTGATGGGGAGCCAGGAATGCTGTGGGCTGTGAAATGTTTTTGTTTCGCTTCATCGGGTTTGTGCAGCCAAGTCCTAATCGAGGTTGTCATTTCCAGAGAGGGGAAAGGGGAGGTCTGTGTTTGGAACAGCTCTGTGGGACTGTAGTAGGGGAAGGGTCCTTCCTGGCAGCTTTAAGAGCTAAATTTTACTTGATGTTTGAGGAGGTTGTTGTTTTTGTTTGGTTTGGCTTTGTTTTCCTTGTTTAAAAAGTTTTTTTTAAGCAACACTGAATTGCTGTTTAGAGTCTGAGTGGTATAAAATGGGACTGAACTGAAGCTTTCCAGTGCCAAGCATCAAGCACAGCTCTGATCAGCTGGAGAGCTGCAGCCACAACTTGCTCCTTTCAGCTCAGTCAGGTAAAAAGACATCAGTGATTACCACGATCCCCCATCTGCATCTTTCTTAGGGACCAGCCTAGAATATCAACATCACTAATGTGTTATCATTTAAGTCTCTTAATTCCTGTTCACATGCAACTCTTCAGCTCTCATCTGTGAATAATTCATCTGAAATTCAGAATAGCAAACTGACTTTGTTTGCAGATATTCTTGGAGGAGCCCTCCTTGGTTTGCTTGTCTTCCTTACCAGTTTATGTATCTTGACATGTCATTTCCTTCATGATCTTCCTCCCTCCTAAAATGATTTGCATATGAATAATTAAAAACAAAAGGAAGCAAATCCCCATCATAAATGTCTTTCACATTGAGTTAGACACGATTTTTGGGGAAAGAATGGCTGATGTAGCCTGTAATTCAAACATCACAAACAATGTACCTGTGCATGGAAGGGAACCTGCCCCTCTCAGCTCCTGCCTTGCTTCCATCTCATCCTCTCTTGCTCAGTGCTCTGCTGCCCTTTCTTGAATCCTCCCTCAAAAGAGCAGGAGGGAACCATAATAATTGAATTAGACAGGAATACATATTTTTGCAGCAGGCTCCTTGAGGACATGAATTTAGACATCAAGCCCATCCTTCTCCCACAGCCTTCAGTGCAGCCCCTGCTTGCTGAGGCCTTACCCTACACTGCCGAGTGAATCCCTGGTGTCTCTGCTGTATGCAACAAGACAATTGTAATTTTAAATTAAATATCCTCCTACACCAGCTCTTAAAGGGAATGTAACTTTAAATCCTTGGGTTGCAGTCAGTCCTGGTTCTAGTTTTTGTTGGTCAGTATTATTTTGGTTATTGTTAACAGATTTCTTTTTTCTTTATTATGATTGAAAGGTTTTTATTAGGACATAGAGATTTTTATTAGGCTCATGTATGCATTGATTTGCCCAATGTTCCCGACAGATCATCCAGAAGATGATCATATTTCCTGCAGGTGGTTTAACTGTAGATTTTGTAGTGTTGTGGTACCTCTCCTGAAATAGATTGACCTTTCAGTTTCAGTTCTGCTCAATTCTGCCAAAATTATTTCCTCCTTACTCTGGTTCACATTATCGAATTGCAAAGCCATTAGTTCTAGTTCTTGGTAAGGATGCTGCTGTCCAAATCTGGCCTTCACTTAGGCTGAGTGAAACTCGTGATTATTTACTCAGCCCGAGGCAAAGTACCGGGAAAATGAGATACAGCATTGGCTTGAACAAGTCCCATCAGTAAGAAATTAGTGTGTTTTAAAAATTATTTTGATTATATTTGAACTACAGCAACGTGTCCTGGAGAGCTTGGGATGTGGTGCCCATAGAGACAAGGCAGCCTGTGAACCCGCTGTAAGAGCTGCAGTGGTGCTGGCTGTCACTGGTTGTCCCTGTCCAGTGTGGGGACAGCAGTGATTTGATTTTCAGGAGGAGATAAATTGATTGCATTTGGTAGAAATTCAGGTGTGTGAAATAGATGTTTGTTTTGGGTTTCCCCCCCGCAGAGTTACTGGATAAAAATTCAACTTAAAAAGGTAGAAGTTTTATTTCAAACATCGACGCAAGGGAAGTTTTCTCGAGCTAGAGTTCATCGCTCCCCTTCTCTAGCTTCATACAAACACAGCCAGAATGAACAAGTGGTCCTGCAGGAACCCAGGCTGCTCTTGTGCTCTGCGTTCTTCTGGCCCTGCAGGTCACTGAGTCACATCACTGGAGCAGAGGTGCTGCTGCCGTGACCTAACTTTGCACCTCCTCTGTAGCTCATAGGACACCCTGTGGAAACCATGAGCCTGTTGGGATCTAAGGTGTCCCTGACTGATTTATTTATTTTAAAAAACCCAAATATACTACCCACAAAACAACCCTCTCCCCCCATCCCATAGTTGAGTATTTACTTTATTTGGCTTTGAGTGCATTATTCTGCTGCAAGTCTGCAGGCTGCAGTGCAGGGCTGCAAAGTGTGGGTGGGAACCTCCTGCACTGAACAGCTGAACGTGTTTTTTTTTGCATGGCAATAGCTCTGATCTAAAATTGTTACTGAGAGTTCAAGAAACACGGTCCCTGTGACCCAAGTGTGAGTAACGCAGATGCACTTCTCCAGCTGATGTCAGACCATCAGACACCAGACTTTCTGCAGGTAAATTCACCTCCTGAATCCAGATTTCTCACCCAGCAAAGCCCAAGGTGTGTGCTGGTGGCCTGTTGGAAGGCACTGTGTGTTGTGCGTTGCTGCAGGTGGGGCAGAGGAAGAAATCTGGGGTGGGAAGGGGGTGAAGTGGCTAAAAGATTTTAAAAACTGGCTAGATCCTGGTAATAGCTGTAACAGTACGTGAAATATTGGCTCACACTGAATGAGGAGATAGTCTTGGCATAATTCAGCAAAAAATTACTCTTAAAATTGCGTGGCTTTTCTTTAGATTTACTCTTAATATCCTAACTAATCTCCAGCTTTGACATTTTAATTGTACAGCACAGATGTGAAAACTTTCCACCAGGTCCTGGCAGAAATCCCAGCAAACTTCTTCAACTAGGAAAGTTTAAAAGGGGGAAAAAATTGTTTCTTGCACTTGTAAACCCTATTGTTTCAGAATTTATGAGGTAATATTGACCTCTCCAGGCTTTATAAAAGGCAGGATAAAAATATTGCAAGTGATGGTGTGAAGGAGATGTGATGGAAGGACTTTGTGAGCATCAAGTAGTGTATTTGATGCTGAGGAAATAGGAAGCTTTTGACATTTGTTTGGTTTCTGTAAGATCAGAGGGAGGCAGAGATCCAGTCATTGGTGCTCAATACTGGCCTAGATGTTACAGGTTTAGCACTGCTGCTTTGAATTTTATTCAGTGATACTTTCTTGCAGGGGACAGACTTTTCCCATCTGTTTAGCAAGTAATCCTGGACCTGATTCCTTTTGTATCCACTCTGCTGCCAGGAAATATAGGAAATATGCATAAAATCTACTGAATATGCATAAAATCAATTATGTAGGGTTTGGTGATTCTTTTGAGTCTGCTGTAATGGACAAGCTCCTTGAGAGGGGCCAGTACAGCCCCAGAGCTCTCCTTGTGTCTGGAACATGTCTGGGGAGGCAGACCAAGCTCCTGCAGCTACTTCTTCCCTTAAAGCACTGTCCTGGCTCTGTGTGTGCATGGTGAGGCCTTCCCTTGCCAGAGGCCTCTCTGGGAGATGAAAATGGAGTTTTAATTGGTTTTGCCAGTTTCTGTGCTGGATCCTTTTGGCACTGAAGACTTTGAGACAGTGGCTCCTGTCCCAGGTGGGATGGAGGGGCAGATGTTCACGTCTGAGAGCCAAGTAGAGGCTGATCTGTGCCCCCTTTGGGGTCAGTGGTCAATCACTTGGTGTGCAGAGCAGGGAAGGGCTGTGGTACTGGAGGAAGTGGCTCTGTCAACCCAGCATCCATAACCTGCATCTCCCACTCTGCTCTTGTGGCTCAGGCTCAGCCCTGTCCCTTTGCAGCTCTTGCTGCCCCTCCTGGGTGCTGGGGTGACCTGCTCCAGAGCCTGCCTCCATCCCCAAAATGCTCTTTAATGTCAGCTCAGCTCTGATTACAGGAGTGTGGGGATGGCCTTCCCTGTCTCTTGAGGGGGAGCTTGTGTTGGGCTGAGCCAAGCAAGCCTTTGCCTGGAGCGTGATGCCTTTTAAGTGCTGGGTCAAGTCAGTTCAGCAGCTCCTGGGGGAATCATAGGCGGCCACAGGCTGAGCCTTTGTTGTCCAAGTATCTCCCCTGTCCCAGTGGAAAACCATTACAGAAAGACAGAGAACATGGAACCCTTGCAATTGGGCTTAAAGAGGATCCAGACCTCACCCAGGCGTCTTCCTCTTATCGCACGGAGTTTGAACTGATGAATTAATTGAGTCTGCAGAAGAGGGATGGGTGAGCACAGAGGGGCTGTAAATTAAATTCCCATGTGGGAATGTTAATGCTGGAATAAACTGGCAGGGAGGATTGGTGCACACATGGCCACTGCTGTAGGTGAGGGGAGCTTGTGAGGGCTCATTTATGGAAGCAAAGAAACATTGCTGGGAGTTCAGTGCTGCTGTTGCAGGAAAAAGAGAACAGGGATAAGTTTGAGTTGTCAGATCTCCGGTGGTGCTGCCAGCCCACTCATGATGGTTCTCCACTGACATTCTGGCACACTGGAGCTCATCACATCCCTTGGAGGGTATTTGGACCAGCAGCACTATTTATGGAGGCAGAAGCACCAGCAGAGCCCTTTGGCTTGTCTGTCTCTGCTCTATACCATGTGGTTTGCCTTTGATGCCAGTAAAGTATTTTTCTAAAATTTGGTGGGTTTTTTGTGGCTGCTGGGCTCTTCCACAAAGGTCCAACATCTGAAATTACAGCAAGGCATCTCTGGAGCTTTGCTGATGTCTCAGAATTTCATTAGCTTGGAATTGCTGTTAGTGCACTAATTGTATTTCCCCCCACTCTTTATTTTTTTTTTTTTTCTTTTTGCCTGCAGGAGAATGTATGGTTTTTACCAACACTGTTTGTTATTTAGCTCTGGCTTCACAGAATGCCTGTGAAGATTAGTCTCCATGAGAATCAATTGCAGATAATTTTCATTGCAAACAAGATCCTGCAGCACATACATGTGCAGCTGGGTTGGCTTCTCCTTGGAGCATATGTAATGGTTTCTAGATGGAAAGGAAAGTCTGAGATGAAATAGATCATGACATGACATTTTGAAAGTTTATGAAACAATAAAACACAATAATCATGGTTAAAATTTGATAAATGTGTGGTGCTGTTTTTCTAGCACAGAATACAGTTCTGCAATAAACTCTTAATTAATACAGTCTGTGGTAAACAGATTAATTCCTGTTAAAATCAAACTTTCCATGCCCTGAACTGAGACAAGCATGCATTTTAGCAGCCAGTGTCTAAACCAGGGAGTAAAAATATTTCTGTTGTTTTATTTTTTTTAATTGTTGTTATATTCATTGTGTGCCTTGAGCAAGGCAAAAAAAAAATAAAAAAGTTCTGAAACTGCCCTGGGTGACATCGGGCCCTGGCTGTGTGTGCACAAACCCATCTCCCTTGCTGTGAAATTCTTACAACTTCATGTCTGCCTGTGCTGGATTGTGTGGGTTTATTTTCTCAGGGAAAGGGTGATTCCTTTACCAGTTTGGATACATTTTCCCCAGCAGGAATTTCCCTTTTTCCCGGGGCTGAAGTGAGTGGGAAGGGGACACAAATGTCCTCAGAAAGCACCACCTTGAGAGGAGATGTGCTGGGGTACTTTGAACTGAATTTAATGTTGGCTTCAGCTGTGAAGATGCATGCTTGCTTTAGTTAGAATTAATTAACTTGGAGAGTCATCCCCTGGTAAATCAGGCTCTGGGAATCTGAGATGCACTGAGTGTCATTGTGTGGTGGTTTCTGTATGAGTTTTGGGACCAGGAGAACATTTGCCTTCCCAGGTCTGAATTTCCAGGGCTACTTGTGAATCAATAAAATGATTCCTTGATGACTAAATCTAAAATTGTTGTATCAAGTTTTTTAATTTTTGAAAAGTAGAAGATGGCCTAAGTTTTTTCCATTTTGATAAAACATACTTCGTCCTTAATGCAGTGGATCTGCACTGAAAATGCACTTTTTCACCTCTGTCCAGCTGTGGTTTTCTTAATGTGTTTCTGAAATAGACTTGACTGCCAAGGAAAACATCAACTATTACACTTGCTGGGAGAAGAGGATTAAATTCTGCTTCCTGGTGGCTGGATTTCACACAGGTAGTTTAGGCCTAATAAAATTCCATTCTGGTTTTTACAAAAAAGGAGAGATTTTTGTATTGACACTGAGTTGTGGCTTGAAGAATGTGTACTTTGGCTCTGATCATATGGGTTCTGTTTTGCTGGAGCAGGGATGCCCAACCTCCTACACCACAAGAAGGAAGCACAAGAAACTTCTCAAAGGCTCTCATGCAGCTCCTGCTCTGGTCTCCAGAGAGGATGCTCTGCTGAGAAATTCATCAGCAGTGTTGGTATGTAAATTTAAAAAGAAAAAAAGATTAAAATCACTGAGGTGAATGAAAACTTGACAGAATTAGGGCATATTTATCGAAGCTCCCACAGTTTTATTGTGATTATTGAAAGCAGCAATAGCAAACTCTGGTGCATCTTCCATGTGGCAGCAGTGCCTGGAGTGCAACTCTTGGTAAAATCCGGACTGGACAGCAGAGTTGGGTGTGATGGGGTCTTTCCCCACTTCAGCAAGTTCAGTGGAGCTGAATGATGCCCTGGCTCGTGGGGCTGCGGGCACAGCAGCAGTGGCTGCTCACCCACAGCCAGGAGCCCCAGCAGCTGACGCCTGCTGCAGAGAGCCAAAGGCAGGATTCCTGCTGGGACCAGGGATTGGAAATAACGATTTAAATGAATGTTCCTGTGAAGTTCAGCTTACTGAGCTGGCTCTGGGCTGTCTCTGCTCCACAGGCTTAATTATTAAGTTGTCCCAAGAGCATGGGATTTGCTGCAGAGGAGTTCCAGGCAGCTGTGGGGTTAAAGAGGAGGGTGTGAATCTTTACATGCAAAAACATCTTTGTTTGTTAATGTAGGATATGTGACTCAAAACCTGATAACGTGCCTCTGAAGGTTTTCTAACTGACTATATCAGTGACTTGTTTACTGAACTAATTGAGTTTATCATGTCAACAGTGTTTATGGCTGTCCCTGGGATCTTTCTGGCAGACATATTAATGTGTTTCCACATACCTAAAATTTGTAAAGCCAATTGTTTATTGTCCACTTAAACATAAACAATTGTGCCAGACTGAGTTTTCACACTGATGTTTGTAGACACCATGAGCATTTCTGCTGTAAATACCTTCTCTGTTACAGCATTTCTTAGCCTGGACTGATTTCTCTGCCTTTAAAATAGCAGTTACTTCCTCTCATGACTCCTTGCATAGAATTGCCTTTGAATGGGGTGTGTATAATGTGCAATGCACATGTGTGAACATATATGTGTGTGTAGTCATATTAAAAAAATAAGAAATATGTGCTTTTCTCTCTCGAGAGGGTGTGCTTCAGTTGGGCTATTTCAAAAATGGTAGCGAATCCACACCTGGGAGGGTGAATAAGAAGTGTATTTCAATAGTGAGATAAACTCAGCAAGAAGGTCTTGTTTCTATACTGCCCTTTTTTCTTTTTACTGTAATACTCTGTAAATGCAGTGGGTAGGCATCCAGGTATACTGTGTCTTATTATGAAATAGTCCCAAATATTTCAGACTGGACTGTATTAGGAACTGAAATATATAGGTATTTGTGGGGGGAAAGAGACCAAATGGTGTTAAATATCTGCATAATCAAGTCCCAAGCCCTGGGTGAGCTGTGTGCATGCTGAGCTTTGGGAGGGCACTGCCAGGTCTGTGGCCAGGAGGAGTTTGCTGGGTTAGGATCTCTGTGCTTATGACAATCTCCTGAACCACCGAGGCTGAAGGAAACAGGAGTCACCTGGCCTGTTTTGGGGACTGACTGCAGAATTGAGCCAAAACGTGTAAGGCTCAGACTGTTTCTGAGCAGTTATCCCCAGGAAGCAACAGGTAGCAAGAAATCCAATGACTGAATAATTCCTCTGCTTAGGATGGTTTCCAGTTTTCTTTCTCCTCTGAGCACCAGAAGGCCTTCAACTAATTCTGACCCGAGTTAAATGAGTGCTTTAATTAATGTGTGTGTCTGTTGCTTAACCATGGGGAAAATCAGGTTGAAAAAGGTTTGGGGTTGTTTGGAAAGCTCTAAATGTCCTGAATAGTTTCAGCCTGAAAACACCCCTGTTCACATTATCACAGCTCTTATTTCCCCAGCCCCCTGCTCCTTTTCCTTAGGAAGTGCAGAACTAGAGAGGGACTTTGGAAATTAAATGGGCAACAGTGCAGGCCTGTTCCTGTTGGGACAAAACACAGCCCTGAATTCCGTGATGAAAGGGACGGTGGTGTGGGATTTTACCCGAAGGTCAGACCGCATCTCCCTGTCCCTGCACAGTGAGCAGAGCAGGGGCTCCTGGAGACCCGAGTGTGGCACTGAAAACTGCTCAACACAGCAAAACTCCAGTCAGGAGCTTCACACCTCGCTCCCGGGGTCCCTTCAGAGGCTTTCATACCTTCAGCTGCAGAGCAGGTGGAGGTGTTTTAAATGCCTGAACGCTCCTGTGATCACCGGGGAGGTTTCACTGCGGTAAATGTTCCTCCCGTCCTGCAGCGGTCACTGCAAATTTGAAAAGGAAGCGATTTATAGAGCCTTCAAATGCCTCCTTCTCCTCCTCCCTGGGGGAATTGGAAAAGGAGCTGGGGAAGTCTCACCATGGCACCCTCGAATGCCTTGAACGTGCCTACCTGAACTGAAATTTTCCAAGTGTTAAATGATGGTTCTTCTACTTAAGGGACTTTGCCCTGATTGTATTGATGGCACCAGCATAATTCTCCAACCAAAGTCCTTTTTCTCCCTATATTTCTGTAATTGAGATGAATGACAAAATTATTTTATGCATGAAAAGGGATTACTCCTTTTGAGTAATTTTTACTGAAGAGCAGATTGTTTAAGTAACTGTTTATGGTGATTAGTTGTGAGTTTTCAGACTGAATAAATAGCAGATGTTACTTTAGAATGACCTTTATGAAATGTGGATGTGTTTTCATGCTAAGTTGACTCTTCAAGGTACCCTTGAAGTAAATCAGATGTCTTAAAAACCCCTAGCCTGTGCTGTGCCAGAATGCCATGCACTTAGGAAATAAATGACAGACAACTCTGCAGGCCAGAGCACCTTGGGATCTGCATAAGTGATTTTATGCTCTTGCAGCCAACAAACATCAGGATGTGGTTTTCATACAGGTTTCCATGCTAATTGAGTTATACATGGAAAAACCAACATGATAAAAAAATCAGCTTCTTTTTTTTTTAATAACCTCTGGCCAGGTTTGGTTTTTGTTGTTTTTTTTTTTTTAATGCAGTTATCTCTGTGGTTTGTTTTAGAAGCTATGAATTTAGAAAATAGGAAGGCTTTATTTCTAATATGTGTAGCTGGCTGCTCATTAGTAGGTTTATAGATTTTTTTTGGCAGTGCAATTAGCAGATATCCACATGAATGGAAAGATCAGATCTTTATTTAGATTAATATTTAAAAATCTGTTCTTTGTCAAAAGTATTTTATTTTGATTTGTGTGGTTATTCTTCAGGGTTTTTTTCATGGCCTTGACAAGTGATGCCGATTCGGCTGCTCTGAAACCCGGCATCCTCATCATCTACACCAGAAATGTGATGCTTGAGCTGGGTTAGCCTGCCTTGCAAAAACATGTTTGAAGTGGATAATCAGTGAATATGCATCTCAAAATTCTCCCACTCAAGTGTGTGAAAACCTCGTGTGCTGGGGACTGGGGTAAGAAAAAGCACTTTGGGAGTCTTTGTTTTGCCTGCAAGCAGCAGACCCCACACTGGGGTCTTCATTTAGAGGTGAGGCTTCTTGGTATGCTGCACTCAATCAGCAGTAACCTGAGTTTCTGGTGGACTACAGTGACTTTTATCTCTGTGTGTCCCAGCTCCACCCCCCACTGGAGTTCTGTCTCAAACCAGACAAGAAATTACATTTTTTTAAATCAATAATGATTTTTCTGAATCAATTGCTTTGTTTTGACTTGATTGCAAGATTGGCTTCCAGCTTCAGGTATTTAGTGATATCTTTTGAATATCTTTTAGTAGTATCTTTTGGTTGTATCTTTGTTTATGGCTTTCTTTTCCTCCTGTCTCTGTTGTTGAACAAAAACCATTCATAATCTTTAGCAAGGGAAGATGTTTCCTGACCAGTACACTTTTGTTGGTAGGAAAATATCCAGATCAGCTGTAAAACATGGATGAAATCACAGGTTCATTTCCTCTGGAATGACCCTCTTTTATAATGAACACTGAACATATTTGCAGTATGGCACCAACTGGCTCTCATTTGCAGAGCACATCCATGCCTGTGCCTGGTTCACTTCCAGTGAGAAATTTTCCAGACACGTTTTTTCCTTGGATATGTAATACACTAATATGGGAGTGCTCAGCAAAACTGTCCATGGTATTTGAAGTTAGAGATCTCAGGGGCTATCCCAAGATCTCTCATTAGGTACTTAAATCTCAGCTGTGGAGGGGTAGTGGGAAGGAATAAAGGGAAAACACCAATAAGTCCCATAGAATGATTTCTCTGTAAACTTCTTTGTCCCGGTTTGATGGGTTGGGCTGCTCTGAATGTAGAAGTGCAGAAGCACTCAGAGCTCACCGGGGTGCTTCTGAACCTGAAGAAAAAGGCAATAGAGTAATTTTAACTGTTGCTGAAGCTTTCAGTGAGA
This sequence comes from Pseudopodoces humilis, assembly GCF_049639895.1. Taxonomy (NCBI): domain Eukaryota; kingdom Metazoa; phylum Chordata; class Aves; order Passeriformes; family Paridae; genus Pseudopodoces; species Pseudopodoces humilis. The sequence goes on from NC_142216.1 coordinate 7,668,624, forward strand.
TAAGTGATTGAAGTGAAACATCTTGAAGCTCTGGAATTTTTCTGTGGAGTGGGGGTGTGTGTTTTGGGAGAGAAATAACAATGCATTGTTATTTCTTTGGTAGCAGTTCTTGCACATTTAGTAATATGTATGTAGCACCCAGAAACCTCAGTTAAGGACCATTATTATCCACAGCCTGGAAGTGAAGTGCCCTGAGGGCATGTAACTCACCTGTTACTGAGGCAGGTAAAAAAAAAGTGTGACACAGCAGTATAGAAAGCACTTGACAAATTCATTTCTGCCATAAACGGTGGAAGAGGATAATGAGATCTGTCAGAGGCACGTGTGGGTGTTTCACTCCTGTCTGTCCTGAGCATGCACATTGTAGTTCACAGTGTAATTGTGTGTAGGAACAAGATGTTTAAGTGTATTTGTTCTCTGACAGTCTGGCCCATCCTCTCAGCCTGGGTGGACAGCAGGGAAGGAAATCCATCTGGGTCTCATTTGGAAGGTGTGTGCTGCAGTGCTGGGCTGCCTGCCCCCAGCACAGGCTGCTGGGCACCTCCTGCTGCCCTGGCCCTTCTCCTGGCTGGCTTCTCCTTTGTTTCCCACCATGTATATCAAATTTGTCATGTTAAAATCCATTTCCAAAAACTCAGTTCAGGTCCAATGTCTAGAAATAAATAATGGCGCTACAAGTGAAAAATGGATTTTTAAAGCACAGTGAATTCTGGTGGTGTCTCAGGCCCTCTCTGTTCTAACTGTGAAAAGTTATGAAGCATGGAGGAAGTTGTGCTGTTGTGATTGCAAGATTTAGAAATCAATGAGATGCACAAAATACATGCTTTTAACTCTGTCTCTTATGGTTTTATATCCTATTTTATATGTATTTTTGAAAAAATTGTTTTTGCCTCACATTTTTCTTTGAGGAAACGTAGCAATGTGACTTTCATATATACTTGGGGTAACTTGCTGAATCCTGCCCTGTGATGCAACACCTACTTCACAAAATTTAGTGAAAGCAGGTGTAATTGAATAATTTGTATTTTTTAAATAAGTATTTTCTTAAGAATGGGTGAAATTAGTTAAGTGGAAGATGGATTTTTAAAAATTATTTTTCTTTTTCTTGGGCTCATGTACCATTAGAAGGGTTTTCCCACCATGTAGGAAGGACCTAATTTGGCTTCTCGATTTTGAGGGACTGGGAGCTGAACTTCTTTTTCTTGATATCTATAACTCTGAATTTGAGTCAAAACCCCCCAAAAAGATAAGCTTTAAGCATCTCCTCTTCATGCACTTCAGTGAAACTGAGCGATAATGGAGAAGCTTCTAAAGCCTTGCTGATATGAATAACTCAGTGGGTTATTCATAATCAAAACATACAGATGAAGAAATCATCCCATTCTGACTTGGGAAAGTCAACATTTAGAATAAGCTCTCCCAAAGGAGCCACAAAGGCCATCCTGAATGAGATTGCAGCAGTGTGAAGTGTTGTGGCAACAGCTGCACCATCCAGATTGTCATGCTTGGGCAGAGCGATGAACATCCCCAAAGTGCTGTTAAATGTTCTTTTATTGGTTTGGTTAAAGCCCTGGTAGTTGTAATTAGAGTGACAAAAAACACTTCAAAAATGAACAATCACTTTATGGCAATAAAATCCTGGAGCAGGCCCGCCCCTCCGCAAGGGCACAGGCCGCACGCTGGCTACAGGGCAGACACCTTTGAAGAGCCTGACATGAGTCTGGTAAGAAAATTGCAGAATAGTTTGTCAGTCCAGGAAAAACCTTGGTTTACTTTTTGAACTGCTGTTGTTTCTTCCTAGGAGAACATTGAATCGTAGGAGCACTGGTGGGAAGAGGTTGATGAAGGGCTCTTGTCTGGGCTCCAGCGCAGAAGGGTTTGATCAACATCCCCCTTGATCTGAGGGCCCAGAGCTGGGTCCAGCTCTCATCTACAGCTGTGCCAGCCTCAGCAGAGGGAGGATAGTGCTGTTTTCAATCCACTACCCTCTCAGCACTATTGAGCAATGCAAACCAATAAATCCACAGTGGCTGTGGCTCCTCCAGCCAGCCCCACCCTGTGCCTCCCTGGGTTGGGATGTTGGTTTGTCGGGCTAAGCCTTGCTGTCGAAGGATGTGACATTTAGCAGTCTGCCTTGTAAAATCCATCATTTGTGTTTGGACATCCTCAAATGCCTGTGAGAGAACACAAGGTCAGCCATTAGGTTCACAGTTGTGCTTGCACATGTCCAGCTGTTCAGCCCCCCATGCTGGAGGAGCTTTTTTTCCTTTCTTGTCTGCATATCACAAACTGTTGCAGGTCTGTGGACCCCCATCAGAGATACTGGGTTTTACATTGTGATAAGCCACAACAGTTTAATTCTCTTGTGAAAACCATTAAGTGTGTTTAGGCTGAAGGACCATTTATAATTGTTTCATGTGGTCTGATTATTAATTTAATGTGTTGAAAACATAGACTACTTTTTTTCCTTTTAAACACACAGCACGTGGTGTGGAAGGTGGAAAGCTTTTGTCTTCTATGATCTCACCCCAGTATATAGGGGAAAAACTTAGTCTGGTGCTTGTGATGACTCTGAGGTTCACTTTAGGTAGCTGTTCAGAGGTTTCCTTCTTGCTGGCTTATTTTTAAAAGAGCCTTCAGGGAAAAACTGGATGCTGCTTCATGAAACTGCACGCATGAATCATTAAAACAAAACAAATGGGAAAAGGAGTACCAGCCATTCTACTAAATTTGGGCTTTGAAGTGGATACTTGCTGTATGGAAGTCTCTGTTTTTGTCAAATGCCCTGTTCTGTGTCTCTGCCCATTTTCCCCACAGCACCATCTCGGTTTCCTGGTCAGTTTGTAGAGAGAAGGTTAGTGCCTTATGTTGCTGGGGTAGGGCAGCGTGTAATGGTCACCACTTTCTACAAATTATGAACTTAATTATTCAGAAGTTTGCATTTCTGCAAGAGATGAGGATGAGGGAATAAGCAGGGAGGGAGAAATATCTCCAGGTGTTCAGCTTGTGGAAAGATGGCAACTGATGCAGGTGGGCTGGAGCACCTTGGCAGAGGTGGGACAGGACATTGATCCTGGAGGCTGCTGGGGTTTGGTTTAATGCAATATTGTTGTGATTTACAGGAGAATAAACCAACATGACTCCTTCAAGACCTGTGAATTTTTTGTAGATTAGGCTGCACCTTAAATCCTGTGTTCATTTTTGGGCCCCTCACTGTAAAAACCACATTGAGGTGCTGGGGAAAGATGAGAGGAAACAGCCTCAAGGTGTTCCAGGGGAGGTTCACACTGGACACTAGCAAACATTTCTTCACTGAAAGGGCTGTCATGCCCAAGGAGTGGTGGAGTTCCCCTCTCTGGAGCTGTTCAAATGACACAGAAATGGCACAGGGGGACGTGGTTTAGTGGTGGGTCTGGTAATGCTGGGTTAATGGTTGGACTCTGTGCTCTTAGAGGACATTTCCAACCTCGATAATAATGATTCTAGGTATAATTCTGAACAAAGTTGGATCTGCTCTGCTGAATCTCTAACCTGAAGACTAGGACAATAGTCCTGGGAAGCTTTGGTACTGCAAAGCTAGTTTTGGTTAGGATATTTTTATCACTTAAAAATAGTCTTTTTTATAAGAAGTTTTTGTTTATAAGAAGGAAAGATTTCTACAAAAACCTACACATCTGCAAAGTCCATGGAAGAATTGATAGGTAATTCAAAACCCCGGCCTTGCTTTTAGTTGTTGAAGCTATTCTAATTGTATAAAAACATTTTGATTAACACAATCTCTGTTTTTCAGATGGTTTTGGAAAGGAACAAGCTTCTGTGGGAAGTGAGTTCTTCTGTGATGCTTGAGTAGACCAAAGAACAGGGGAAATGGGGATTCTCTGGAAAAATACTCTTATGATTCACTCAGATTCTGTAAACTAATATGGGAAGGGCTTATTCTTCCTAAAATCCGGTGGTAACACCTGGTTTTAGTTTTTAAAGGAGCTTGTTGCCTGTGCTGCTCTATCAGCAGAGCATGACATTTTCCATTACTTTAAGCAAGAGTTTTGACATGTTTCTTTAGCAGATGTACTACTGTGAGTTTTTTCCAGTTTCTAAAAATTCAAATATTCTGTTTTCCAGTAGGAGAGGACCAATTGCACTCTACTGTTTTACCTTGTAGCTCGATAATGTGTATACATTCTTTTTCCAAGGAAAACTCAGAGCCAAAATATCAAGGAAAGAAGCACAAGTACAAATCGTTGCAAGTACAAATTACTGCTGCTTTGTTGAATATTCTCACTCTGCACACATGGAGAGACTTATGCCCACTTTTGTAATTATGATCTGGTCCTTAGAATCTGCCTTAACCTATATATTACACTTAATAATATCCTTTTTTAAAACTTATAAACATCTGAAATAACTCACCATTAGACTTTGCATGTGATTTGAGGGGACTCATCAAATCCAGAGACTGAATGCTGACAGCAGGAATCAATTATGAAACCTAATATGAGATTAAAAGGTTCCTGAGTGTATCTGTAATTGAATTGTACAAAATGCCTGATTTGTGCACTGGACACAGTGCACAAGAGACCACAAACCTAAATGAAGCAAATTATAATTCAATTATATAAATGCTTCCAGAGCATTTCAAATCCCATCTTTAAGACCACTAAATGTGGAGAAAATGCTTTTGCTTTTTTTCTGTTAGGGTATAAAAAATAAGCTGTTATCTGAAGGGTATCCTCTGTACCACTTCTGGCAGCAAACTGGAGTGTATAACCACACTGGCTACAGTGATGATGTCGGTCTGTAAAAGAGGAAGAAAATAGATATTTTGTAGAGAAATTGGAGAAAATTATGATAATTTGTAGTGGTGAAAAACAGTCCACTGGAGCTATCTTGCAAGCTCGGCTCAGATTTTCCCATTTTCATGAGGCACTTATGAATTCAGTCCCCTTGCAGAGCTTGTCACCAAGTAAGTCCAGCCTGACTTAAATTTAATTCAATCCAACTTGTGCTTATCTTGGGATATCTGTTTGTGTCTTCCCTTACAATCAATGCATGTTGGCAGTTTGAGTGCTGTAATGTTTAACTAACCCTCTCAGTTGCTCTGTTTAATTGCAGGGGAAATTTAGTCCTCACTGGATGCCCATGTCTACAGCTCACCATTGCAAAGCAAAAAACCCCTAATTTTTAGCAGAAATAAGAACCTAAAATGTCAGAAATTTATAAAATATGAAGGTTTCTAGTCACTGCTGCCTCTTTTATTTCTTATTTTTCCAGAGGATGATATTGGAGTCAAATATTACCACCTTAGCCAACAAGCAAGGGTTTGGCTGTATCCAAAATTTGCAGAGAAATGATGGATAAGGTGTGAAGTAAGTTGGGATGGTGATTGCAGGAGTCTAGAAAGCTTAGTTGGGATTGATACACTTGGAAAATAATAGGAGAAATGGGAGCTTGTTTGCTTGACATAAGCCTGACACTCATTCTCACTGTTTTCTAGCAGATTACTTTTCTTGAGGATTTAAAAAAAATTTTTTTTTTTTACTTTTTTATTTCCTCCTAGTGGGGCAGATGAGTGTAACATTCCATTAAACTTTTGCAGAGCCAGCAGCAGGAATAACTCTGGCAGCAGTCAGGTTGTGCTTTCCTGTCCAGACTTCTCAGCTGTCTGGGCATCACTGTTAGTCACTAAAATAATAATAATAATAATAATAATAGTAATAATAGTAATAATAATAGTAATAATAGTAATAATAATAATAATAATAATAATAATAATGCACCTTTAAAAACTTGTGGGGCTGGGAGGGGTCTGACTACCAGGCATGCTGGCAGACTGTAGCCACTCAGTAAATACCACAGGAAATTGCTTAATGAGAGCAGATATAAGAATATCTCTTCCTCTAAAAAATTTTTGGCTTGGCTGCTCCTGGATAATGTGAATTAGGCTGTGTGCTTTGTGAGGCCCAGAGGGCAAAATTGGCATGACTTCCCTGCCCGTATTAGGGAATAATTGCTGCCTAGACGAGGGAGGCCAAGGTTGCCTATTAATTTTAAGTGGAAGCAGTGAATGGGCTTGCTGGTTAATTCAGTGTATCCTATAGAAAAACCTCTGTTCCTCCATCAGTGGTAGCATAAAACAGATTTATGCAATGGTTTGCTACATTTTATCTTGTCTGGAGGATCTCTTGCTTAGGGTGCTCCTGGTGTTCTCCAGGTCCAGGGGATACTTGTCCAGGATGACCCCAACTATTCCAGGTGAAAATCACTGATCTGAAACCTCTGTTTCTATACAACAAATTGCTGTGTAAGCAAAAGCAGGCTCAGAAATATGTCCTATGTGTAGATATTTGCCACAAATCCTCTGTGATATCCAACAAAGGGGTGCTGAACACAGCAGTCACATTAACTCTTATGCGAGTTTTGGGTAGCTGAGACCTATCCAACAAGTTTAAATTGTTCAGTCACCTGCAATCTTTAAGAATTTCATTAAAAATCCTCCTCTGTATAAATTTATTTGTTTTAGGATGTGATGATATAAGTACTATTCCATGGATTTGTTCAGAACAGCAGGCCAGATTTGTCTGTCTCAAAGCTGGGAGAGTTGTGCCAGAGATGAGTTGAGTTTGGTGCATTTAAGGCAAATTTCCTTATGTTTTATAGTTCTGGTGTTTGTGACAGGCACTTCTCAATGTTAAACATCTTGCTCATTTTAGTTTCTTCTTTGAAAATTCTTTAGTCTGAAAGACTGTGTGATGAATTGCCAAAGTTCACGTTTCAAATTACATTCCTTCTGGGCTATATAAAAGAATAAATGAGCATCATGCTGCTTGTGTATTTCTTGTTCACTTTATTATTTTCTGGTTTCAAAAGAAGTGTTTTTGTTTTGTTTTTTTTAACTTGTGAAGTGAAATGAAATGTGCTCTTTTGCCAAATTAATGCATGTTCAGATTTACTGGAGAGTGAAACTCAGCTCTGGGTTTCCAGTACATCTATTTGGAGAGGTCAGTGGAGGTATTAAAAGAATGACCCATCCTTCCCTGACTTCAGCTCAAGGTACCATCCATGGAAGCTATTTTAAAGAGTAAATTAAGATCCATCCAAAGGCTTCTATGCTTCTTTTTTTTCTGTCTGGATTCTGTTCCTTCAAGCAGTTCAAGAGTGTTTCTTTCTCAACCTGTAACCCCAGCTCTCTGCTGGTCTTTTCTCTGGCAACAGCTGTGTGAATTAGTGAAGTTCTTTGATTCTCCTCTGACTTGTCATGGCCCATCCACCTTTCTCTCATTCCCCAAGGTGAGCTGCAGCAGGGCAGATGCCCTGGGAACTCAGGGGGTTTATTTTATGATTTATTTTTATTATGTTATTGGTCCCTTGTGTTTCCTCCTAACACACACTTGTGGGTGGATGGTGGGAAGATCTGTGGGATTTGACTTTATTTTGGCGTCCTGCACCAATATGGGCAGCACCAGTGTGTTTGAAGTGCCTTGAAAGTACAATTACTAGACATTAATTTTTGTGGTCAGGCTGAAGGAGTCACATTGTTCTTGAGTGTACTTTAACACCAAATCCCCCAGTTTGCTGAATCTACCAGCAGCACATCTGCAGAGAGCAGGAGCTGCCCTGTGTGCTGGGGTCTCTAAAAGGCTGGTGGGCAGCTTCCTGCAAAACCTCCTTTCTGGAGTTCTTAAGATCTGCCACGAGCTAAGAGTTCAACCCTACACATAAATTTTTCATGGTCCAGCAGGAAAAAACTATAATCTCCTTCTGGTCTGAAAAAGACTTGCTTCTAAACTGCTCTTCTATTACTCTTGGCCCACTCTTTCAGGGAAATGATTCCATAATAAAAACAAGATCTTTATTTCTTAGAACTCTGTTTCTTTCTGCTTTGCTGAATTTCTCATCTTCCCCTTCTGATATGGCCCAATCAGGCAAGCGACTCGGTGTAAATCCACTAAAAATTAAGATTTCTTGTTTCCTTGAAAAAAAACTCTTCTCCACTTCCTATGCTCAGACTACCTCAGTTAAACTATTTATGACAATAGGTGCAAATTCATAGGCTTTGTTTTCTTAGCTTGGATCTGTTTTCTTTTATGAATATTGTGTTTCCTTAGCTCTGCTGAACTGAACATCCTCTTAAACCATCAGTAAAACTCGTAGTGCAAAACACAGTGAATGCCTCTTTTGAACTTATTGCTATAGGAACTTCAGTTATTGCTTGGGAGTTTTTTAGACTAAAATTAAGGTTTTTACAAGCCCCATTTCTTGAACAGTTAATTAAAAAACAAAACAACCTCAAACTCAAAAGCCAAAAGAAACAACAAAACTATGAATGAGCAAATTTAGGAAATGGCCCTAAAATACCTTTTGGCAGATTTCCTGAATGGGCATCTTGCCATGCTTGTCTTTGAAGATGCAGGAAGTTTAATCCTTCAGAGCTGATCAAATTTGCAGAACTTTGAGCTTTTAACAGCTTGTTTTTTGTGGTAAATAACTGGGTTGAATCAAATTGTGTGTCTCCTTGGCCCTTTTTTGGGCTAAAAAGAAGCAAATTTATCCGACACAGAGTGAATGCTACTGATCTTGGCTGCCCCAGCTCTGTGTTGTAGGGTTGCTCTGGGGTGGTTGTACATCTGTTTCTTGAAATTTTGACTTGTAACATGTAAGGGTGTTTGGTTTATTGTGATATTGCAGGCAGGGGAGTTGAGCTGGGTGATGATGGAAGTGATGGAAAAGTCAAGGCACAGGACACAGCTGTGCCCTGCATCAGGATCAGCCCTTGTGAGAGGGGCTTGAGGTCTGGGAAGGGGATGGTGGATGGGTTTGGTTATTTTTCAGCCCTGTGCAGGCTGAGCTCATACAGAGCTGGGGGCTTTGGGGAGGTGAAGGCTGGGATAAGGCATCAAGGTTTAGCTCAGGGCAGCATGGTGGGGCTGCACTCTGGATTTGCTTATGTGTGCAGGAGTGGTGGCTTTCATCTAAATAAAAATGCCTGAGTAATTCAAAATATATATATTTGTTCGTAGAGCAGATCACCTATTCCCTTTGCTGGCTCTCTAAAATCTTTCCCTCTGCACCTTCTGTCATGTCAGAGCAGGGAAAGCACCACATGCAGTACTTTGTCTTTTTTTAGAGCATGTGAGAAAGGCAGAAGGGGACAGGAAGATCATCACTACCTGTGGTATGAACTTCTTGGTGGAAGAGCATCCCTGCCTCTCCCTGCCTCTCCCTGCCTCTCCCTGCCTCTCCCTGCCTCTCCCTGCCTCTCCCTGCCTCTCCCTGCCTCTCCCTGCCTCTCCCTGCCTCTCCCTGCCTCTCCCTGCCTCTCCCTGCCTCTCCCTGCCTCTCCCTGCCTCTCCCTGCCTCTCCCTGCCTCTCCCTGCCTCTCCCTGCCTCTCCCTGCCTCTCCCTGCCTCTCCCTGCCTCTCCCTGCCTCTCCCTGCCTCTCCCTGCCTCTCCCTGCCTCTCCCTGCCTCTCCCTGCCTCTCCCTGCCTCTCCCTGCCTCTCCCTGCCTCTCCCTGCCTCTCCCTGCCTCTCCCTGCCTCTCCCTGCCTCTCCCTGCCTCTCCCTCCTTCAATCTCTTTTCCAAGCAAAAAGCAAGCTATAAAATGGGTGCTGTTGAATGCTGACTTCAGCTGTAAATTTATTCTAGAAGGGAATTATTTTATTTTTAAAAAATGGTAGTTCTGTGTAAGTGAGGAATAATTCCTCTCAGAGGCCTGTGTGTAGCAGGATAAGAGGATGTGTAAGAAAATGAGGCAAACCAGACCCTGACCTGCTTCTTTTTATCTGGTTGCTGTCAACTCAACAGATCTTGATTGTCGACTTCTGCGTTCCTGTAGTTTACTTGTTTATCTGAGCAGAGGCCAAATCAAACAGCCACAAAATGTGCCTTTAATCTGCAGCGATAAAGAATACCTTGGAGAGGAAATTACATTGTAATGTTGGGAGAAGAGGAATAACTGGAGAGAAATGCATGTGAAAGCATTGCTCTGCTTTCCCTAGAAACAGTTTTTTCCCATCACATTTTTTTCCCAAAAGAAGAAAAATGAGGGAGGGAAGGGGAGCTGTGGGGAATGGCAGGTTCCTGCTTGCTGTTTCAGAAGGAAATTGCAAAATATTAATTACAAAGATAAAATTTGAGGGGGGATTAAGAATTGTTATTTTGAGACATTAGTTTCCATTTAAATGCTTTGATGACATTGCTGCCTTTCTTTAATAAGAATCTTTAACTTTGTCTTTACTTAATGTAATAAGTGTTAATTATCTTAATTTTTTCTCTTCTTTCTCTAATTTTCAAAATCTTGGCTGGGAGTGAATTATTTTGAGTTTTTCTGGCCTGCCTGGCTCTCTGGGTTTAGCCCTGATTGTCAGGCCTTTGAGGAAGAGATTGTATTTCATTATGTGTGGACTATCTAGCCCAGAGCTTCCCTTCTCCCAGTCAGAATTGCAGATGCCCATATGTGCAGAAGTATTCTGCTTTTTAAGTAAAAATAATTCTGAACAAATTTTGCCATGAGTTTGTTTCCCCTCTTTCAACTAATGGGTTCTCTAAAACCTGGTTTGTGTTTCTGGTGCTCATAATTCTGACTTAACATCACCTAAAGTTTTACAAGGAAAGCTGCCTTTGGGGCTTTGACAGGAAAACTTTAGTCCTTTGCAAAATTTGTTTAGTAAACCTATTTGCAACTGAAAAAGGGGATTAAATTGGAAATGCTATCTAGTCCTAATGCCCTCTGCTGTAACCTATGTCTGCAGATATGTAATACCTCATATCCTTACCATAACCTCCTGCCTTACTGAGTGGCTTATCTCTGTGTGAAATTCCTGCTTAAATATTTTCGGTGAACAAGTTTAAATAAACTGATGGATAATTGCTTTCTCTCATTCCTTACAGCTTTTGGCACTTCTAGACTTTGCAGCGTTTTTATGAAGCGTTTTAGCCTCATGCATTAAATTGGGAACCTGAGAAGAAAGCTGATGTATACTTCATTTAAGTGAAATCAGAGCATTTTAATTAAGCCATTTCTTGGGCTGTGGTGGGGACTGACAGAGATGCAGAGCACAGCCAGCCATTGGTAAAGCCAATTATGCAGATTTTTGCTTTGCCTGTCTCTCCCTGCACTGCACATCAGCCCAGTGTTGATGTGGTAGTGTACCCCCTAATTCTGATTTATTTCTGGTTTTAGTTTCAGGGGGTTTTTTTCAGTGTTTTTGTACAAACAAATTGATGTGTTAATCTGGTCTTTCAGGTTCATATGCAGCCTAGAAGTCTGAGGAAAGTAGCTGTCCCCTAAAGAAAACCCTCATATTATGTTACCAAGTGCTCTGAACCGAAGCTGGTCTTGGAAAACAGACCATAAAACACAGCCCTGGTGGCTCTAATCCCTGGTTTAGGATGGGGTGGAAACTGGTTTCCTGTGGCATACTGGGCAGTGCTTTCACTGGGGAGCTTATTTGATGGCTAAGAAAATAATTTGGTATTTCAAGCCTGCTCAGCTGATTTTGGTTGATATTTCACTCTCCCTGGGAGTTTAGTACATGGAGCCAGGGCTGTATCACAACCCCAAACTTCTGTGGGGCTCTGAGAGGAAAACCTTATCCCTGCCCTTGTTGCTTTTGAATAATAAATTCCCATAGTGACTTATGCATTTCATCTCCTCTGACTCCTCAAACAGAATCAGTTACATGTTTAGTGGTATTTTGTAGCCAGGAAAGGGAAGGAGACACACAGATTCCCTAATTTCTTGCCTTTGGTGTATTTCTGTTGAGTTTTTGGAGGATTGGAAATGAATATGCAGTTGTCCTCTTTAATCTAGGTCTTGTGACACATTGCAGATTAAATACCATAAGTCAGAGTTTAACATTGCCTGAACATGACAGTTTCAGCCATAAGAAATCAATCATCTTGCAATACAGCCTTGCAGCACATAAAATGCCCCAGCAATTACATTCACATGCATTGCTTGGACTCACATATTTTAAAAAGCTGCTATTTCTGGACTCTGTTGGAAATGGAGGCATCAGAAAGGAGGAACTGGTTGCACCAGTACTTTGTGTTAACACAGAAAATGTATTTGTACTTGATTAAGTACCAAGTCCCTCATGTCTGGCCTCGAGATGTGTGTTTGACTGATCAGTATATGTTCCTTTTTTGACACTGAAGCTGGGAGTGACACACGTAACTAAATCTAGGGAAATGTACAAGGAAACTCATTTAGTGAAAATAGTGAAAAGTCTTGCAAAATTACCATGATAAGTAAGGGTATCAAATTATGGTATTAAAGGTACTTGTGCTCTGAATGGACTGCCCATACTGCACTTTTTAAATGGCCTTTTTATTTAATCCAGAGTTGTCTGTAAACAAGCAGGGAAATAGAAAAAATTCTCTTCTTATACAGAAGTTATTACTGAATTACAGAAGTTATACAATGAGTAGTTGAAGACTGAGGACAAAGCCGTGTGAGAAGCTGGTTCTCTCAGTGCTGTAGCTCTTATTTTGGGATTGATTTGGTCAGTAAAAAGACCTCAACTGCACTATTGGTAGCTCAGAGTGAACATGGAAGAGTGGATACTGTTCTCCAAACTGGCACCATCACTGAAGTTTCTGTGATGTCTTCTGAGGCAGAGGGAGGGTTGCAATAAAAACCTGTGGCTGGGCTCTCATTTTACACACTGAGAAAGAGAGGAACCACATCTACAACTTGAAAAAAAGAAATATAGAAAAGATTTTTGTGTTCTAGTTAATGAATAAGTACAGGATTGAGTTTAATAACTTAAGATCTGTTTGGATTCATGTCTCCCGCCCTGTTGATTTAAAAAAAAATTAAAGTATATGGGTTCAGATGGTGCTACTGCTGCTGTGCTTTACTAAAGAAATTTCTCTTGTTGAGGTACTTAAATTTTAACAGGTTGATCAAGTAAAAAATTTTGAACTAGACAGTTGTGGTTTTGTCCAAATCTGAAATGACAATTTACAACTTGATAAGCACAAGTGCTGCAGAGCTGAAGTCTTTGTGAACCCCAACACAAACACTTTTTTCTGCCAAAGTCACTTTGACCCAACCTTTTCTTTTATTTTGGGAATTAGTCATTGCATCCTTCTGTTTTTAATCAACCTAATTGATAGAAAAAGAAAATTAAAGAAAAGCTGAGACTTGTACCATTCAGTCTGCTGATCACAATTGTGGTGTATGGTTTGATGTAGGTACTTAGCAGCTGTTGCTGGTTGTCTCTGCAGTAGTTCTTCTAATGTTAAGCAAGAGGGGTTTTTATTTGATTGTAAGCACTTTCCAAACCAACTAAAAATGGCATTACACCCCAATATCTCTGCCTAGTGGTGATTGGGACTGAATTAGACTTCATGGCAGGCTGAAACCCTGGCATTTGGCAGAACTTAAAAGGGGGGCAAAGCCTTGGGCTCTATCCAGGACCATGAAACACTTCCTTTACTTAGCTGGGTGATTGCCATTAAAAATATTTTGGTGTAATACGTGTAATTCTGATGTGGGCAGTGGCATTGGTGCCATCAGCCACAGAGACTCTGGGTTGCTTGGGAGCCACAAGCAGTGGTGTCAGGCTGCACTTACATCTCTAACCAGATCAGGTGGTCTAAAATCATTTTGGGCAACCAAAAGAGCTCAAGTTCCCAAGAGGGTCCCTGAGGGGGTTCTTCCTGGCCAGCTCAGCTTAGGTACACTGCATTATGTGCTTGTCATTACCAGGACAGCCTAATTACTGCATTGGTGACAGCCAAAATATGCTGAAAGAAACAGCAGATGCCAAACCCAGCCTGAGCTGCTGAGCTGAGCGTGGCTGCCTCACCAATGTGGCTTGGCCAGAAAGGATAAAACCATGTGCTAAAAACCCTACAGGTCTGTGTTTAGAGACCACATTTGAGGCAGTGCACGGCCCATCCCTGGAAATACTCAAGGCCAGGTTGGACTGGGCTCTGAACAACTTGATCTAGTGGAAGATGTCCCTACCCACGGCAGGGGGTTGGACTGGATGACCTTTAGTGGTCCCTTCCAACCCAAACCACTTTGTGATTCCATGTCCAGCTTGTGCCTTGGCAACACTGCTCAGGGATTTTGATAACAGCAGACTTCCACAGAGATAATGAGCACTGTGCTCTCACGGGCTTTGTTGAATGGACAATTTCTTGTCCTGTGGTCATGGGGACAAATGTGGTCTCTGTGTGACTCATGAGACACAGGTGGTGTTCATGGTACACCAGAAACGTGTTTGCAGGGCACAATTATCTTTCCATTGCTTTGTCAGGGGTGCTTATGAAAGACAGACCTCCTTTTGAACAGTTTCCATCCTGCAGAGACCTTCCCTCCACAGTCAGACAGGCACTGCTCTATCCATGCTGCTGCTTGTACCACCAGCTCTTCACTGGAGTGGCTGAATATCCTGAATCCAAAGTGGTTTTTCCTTGCAGCCTCAATGTTTTTGGTGTAGAACAGTGGATGTGATGCTGAATGATCGGTGCTGTGGGTGGCCAAAAAGTGCTGTTTCTGTTCTGTCAGAGCAGTGCAATAACACATCCTGTAAGGCATGGAAAAAAGAAGGTGTGAGAAATGCAGCTCTGCCAGCTGTAATGCTGAATGAAAGGCTGGAGGTTAGCAAATAACTGGTAAGGCAGTAGAGCTGATGCTTTTTTTGCTTCTGGAAATTCCCCTGGAACATGATGGAATTGCTGGAAATAGTATCAGGGATGAGCAAATTTCCCAGGTGATGTGGGGGGATAGTAAGGAAATGCTTGAAGAGAAGGAAGGTCTTGGCAAGGGGTGATTCCACAAAATTTTGTGGGTTTGTTTGTGTTTTTAAAGAACATAAAGCAAAACAAAAAAGCATGTGGATTTGTAGATGTTACAATCTGTGCAATACAATGTTTTGAGCTATGATAAAGGTTTGTGCTGCAATAGCAGATGTAATTTCAAGCAAAGAGATTCCTCTGGAACACACAAGGTGGGCTTTAGTACACATTTACCAGAAGAGTGGCTGAGCTCTGCAGAGTGAGATGGAGAGAGGAGAGCAAATGGCTTGGGGGAGAATTAATGGCAGTTGTTTACAGCTCACATTTGAGCTCTCAAGCTGAAAGATCAGCTTTCCTTGGAGGATGATGCTTGTTGCTGGCAAACCTTTTCAAGCCTGAGGACAAGTCAGAGGCCTGATAAGATATTTGGACTTTTTTTGTTATTACTATTATTTTTAACTCAGTGGAGGGGAGTGACAGGAGGCAATTGGTGTGCCTAGTGTCTCTGTCCCTTGTGGCACTCTGCCAGCTGCATGGCTCAGGATGGCTACCAGCAGACTTCGTGATTTAGAGTAAGCCATCCAAAAATTTAAAGGGTAAATCCAATGGCACACAGTGTTCTCAAAGTGTAACTTAAAACATTTCTGAGAAGAGTATCTCTTAGTCTTGGACTACAAGAGTTGTCTTGGAATATGGAGGGCTCATAAAAATCAGGAAAACCCCTGGATTTCCAGGACCATGGAAATGTGTTCCTGATAAAAATCTGGCCTTGTGCTGCCTGGTATCTGTGTGGAAGCTCCTCTTGTATTTCATAGATTCCTAATGATAACATCTTTCATGGTGTCTTTGCTGTTGTTTAAAATATGACAATTAGAGCCATTGAAGACAGAATGCAATGTGTCATTTCCAAATTCACTGTCAGTGGGCTGGGACAATTGTGAGGCTACCCATCTTATGCAGAAGTGATTCCCAGTGTCCCTTTTCCACTTTCTGCAGGAGAATAAGTGTTATTAAATTACCAAAGTATTTTAATGAAAAGAATAAATATCACTGATGTGATGGCTGGGTGCAGCTCACAAGGAGGGCACAGACCCACCTTTTTCTTTATGCCTGGCTGTGCTACAAAGCTGGGTTAGCCCAAGACATTTTCAGACCCTTTTTCAGGTGTTCTTGGCCCTTGGAGAGCTTGGTGTCCTGAGCAGTACAGAGACATGGGGAAGATGTCTGCTATTCCCATGTCATGGGAGGACAAAATGTGGTCAGAAAAAGCTTCCCTTGTGCACTTAGAGTGATTGCAAAAATACTCCAAGTGACAGGAGTCGTAAAATGATCCATTCTTGCCCTTTCCTAAAAGGAGTGGAAAAAAGATGAGAGCAGATGCTGAGCAGTGAGCAAGAAGGATTAAGGTGTGTGGGGGTGTTTGGTGTTTATTGTCTTTCCTTCAGCAGCTGCTGGTTCTTCAGGCTGTTTTATATCCATGTGTGAGATTTGGTTTACTAGTGCTTTTAATTAGGAGATACTTCTAAGCTGAGTTGCCTCTTTTAGTTTACAGGGGATTTCAGAAGTGCATCCAGTTATGTAAACTGAAAATGTCCTTGTTCTCATGAAACGTTGTGACTTTTCTGGAAGTTTGCAGTTCTCATTGATCAATTTTGTATGGGATGTTGAAGTAGTAGGAGCCTCTGGTGTCCTTTAAGCCTTTACTTAGAGCTTGTTCAGTCTGGGGACAAACCAGATGCCTCAGCAAACGCTGTTCCCCAGCTTTGGGCAGGCGCAGCCCTGACTGTTTCCAGGCATGTGGATTGTGAGGTCTCTGCTCTCATCTTGGCTACAGCTAAAAAAATGCCTTACTTTAAAGCACACCTTGCTTCTTAGGGCCTTGTGTGTTCCGGATCTTTGTGGGGAGGAAAGACAAGGAGGAGTGTCCTGCAGAGATCTGGTGTGTGAGAAGCCTTCCAAGGAGACCATCTCGGAGGCTTCTGCCAGATTCAAGTTCTATCTGTTTATTTTTCTGTAGATGTGTTTACACATGCAAATGCTTGTGTACAGATGTATGGGGTCATGCATGAAGCCACCTCAGCCCTGAGTGCAAGGGAGAGCCTCCAGTCTGGGTTCACACTGCAGTAATGAACATAAGCTGCCACCAAAAGGTCCCTCTGTCCATGGTGGTGTGCTTGGTGTTGTGATTCTCTGGACTGATCTCTGCCCAGGTCCCATGACAGGGAAAAAGGGCTATTGTTGGAGAAATCTGCTCCTAGATCTATTTAGACACATCATAAAATCTCTGTGTAACACGTTTCCCCAGGCAACATCAACCACATCTACTCACATTGCAAACAGAGTTTTTGACCCTGTGCTACCTCTTGTCCCTCTACCATCTCTTCCCTTTTGTTGGCATGAACTCTTAGGGATTCAGCCCCACTTTATTCTCTCAATTTGTCCACAGGAATCTCTCCTGTGGCTCTATTCTGGCTCACCCTGCAGCCTCATTGGCAATGGGCCAGCACAGGGTTGGATGGGGCTGGAGCTGGGAGCGAGCAGCAGAGCCTCTTCCAAGGACAGTGCTGGTTTAAACACCTCTCACGATGGTGGCAGTAGGTTAAATAATGTGTTGAAACATCCATGGGGGAAGAAGCTGAAACTAATGCATGTCCAAGGACTTGTGCCTGGCATTAAACATCATTCCTGAGGAGCTGTACGCAGTTTTTTTGTTCACATTTTGTTGCTGCAGAAATTGTAAATATTTATAACCTACAACTTGGGAAATCATGTTTTCTAGCTCAGTGTGCAACTTAAAACTGCATTAAACTGATTGGGATGGGCTTAATCCAAAGCAGTATTACTGGGGTTTTTTCCTCCTCAAGTTTGTGTACATTAGTGCAAAATTCTGGGAAAAGCCTCTCTATACAACGGGGGCGAGAGGCTGCTAGAACTTTACTGGCAACTCACATCTGGTTTTGACCTCATCCCCTGCCTGTCAAATTGGAAGATCTTGCAATTACTTGTAAATCTTATCTCCTTAAGTTGCTTTTCCTCTGGTCTTTAAATTTTTGGTTCTCTGCCAAACCCAGCTAGGGCAAGCACAGGACACATCCCACTTCTCCTTTGCCACTGAAGGATGATGTGTGGGTTGAGGTTACAGAAGCTGCAGAGTCAAAGACCTCAGCCCTTTCGGGGGGACCATGTGCTGGGTACCCCCTTTCCTCCCCTCTTCTATTTCTTATAAGGGAAGTGCCTTCTCCTGTCCTTATTGATTTGTGTGTGAAACAAGAGGGTCATTTCATTGTTGGATGCTGCAAGAGTCAGGGTGGAACAGGGGAGCAGCAGGGATGAAATGGGTGTTCTCCAAGTTCTGACAAATCTGAGCTCTTGGCTGAGCTCTGGGCCATGGCTTGGCGGTCCTTGTGCCCTCACACTGGTGCTGGTGTAGGGGAGTGGGGGTCCTGCTGCAGCCCATGGAGAGCAGCAGCACTGCTGGGCACTGGTGTGCCCAGGTGTGTGTTGGTGTCTCCCCATCCAGCCCCTCCTTGGCAGTAGTTTTCCAAGATGAAATGCAGAGTGGTCGCTGTGCTGGTGAGCAGGCAGGACTTTGGTGTGGATAACACTAGAGCCAAACACAGATTGGCTTGTATCTTGTGGTGCTGCTGTGCTGCCATCCCATGTCTCTGGCTGGAGGGGAGCTTGTCCTCCCTTGCAGCTCTGTACTAGATGATCTGAGCCTTAAGGCTTTTCTGTTTAGTTCTGGTTTTTTTCTTCCACACTTCTACAAGCATCAGTCTTTCTTATTCATATTCAGATGAAAACAAACCAGAAAATTCCCATATGCTAAATACACTTTCAGCCACCTCTGGCTTTGCTAAGGAAGCCTGTGCTTGGGCAAAGTTTTGCAGAGGCCAGCAACAGCTTTGTTTTATGAAATCTGCATTTAGGGGCTACATGTGCCATTTGGTCACCAGCTGACTTAGCTTGAAAACCAAAAACCAAAACCTCCTTTGACTTCATAAGCTTTCAACTCATGTGTGGCACCTACAGAGACTGACTTAGCAAAGAGGAGTTTTCCAGTAATAATAACTTCATTGTAAGAATATGGGTATGAATCACATAGGATTAAACACATGGGGAGAATGTCAGCTTTTCAACTACATGGAATATTTGGAAGCTGATGGATGATTCTTCATAACGTGCTCATATTCTTCTGTAGGTAAAAGAAGTGGAAAGCCATTGCCCCATTGATTAAAATGGCATCTACTGTATGGAACTTGAAACTAATTCATTTTTATTAAATTGCCTTTCCTTTAACAAGTCATGAGAAAAACATGGTTCTTCTGAAGACATCCAAAATCATACTTGAGATATGAGAAAAAAATTAAGGTTATATCTGCAGGAGAGGAATCACCTGGGCTCACACTTTGTTTTGTCATTTCTTACTTCTATCAAGTCAAACTTGCAATTGTCCCGAACACTTGCAAAGCAAGTTATGATAATGCTGTCCCAGGGATAAGAGGGAATCCACGATTCACTCCTTTGAGTGAGTGGTGATTGCTTGTATCAGGGGAGTTATGCAGAAGTGAGGCAGCATCTGCCTGCCCTGTACAGTAGTTGTGGCTGGGGGAGGCGTGAGAGCGTGGGGCTCTGGTTTCTTTTTGCTGAACACTGATACCTGTTGTTCATGTGAATGAATTCCTACCTTCTAGTTGATATTTTTTAATGCCTATTTCTTATGTATTTTTGTCAACTGGGAGACATCAAAGCTGTTCTACCCAGGAAAAACAAGAGAGATAGGGAATAGCAATTGTTTCAAATTAGGTCTTAATGAGGTGCAGATGTTGAGCTGTGCTTGCTAGAATTTCTTTGAAACTACAGATGGTCTGGTAGTTCAGGGGTAAGAGAGGGGCTGGGAGGCTTTTTGGTTTCATTTTCCCTCCTGTGCCATTTGCATGACATGTTAGATTAGGGCTGAATGTAAATGAAGAGCTAATACCCTGCTAGGGTCTCTGGCCTTGCAAAAGCAGTGTGTGTCTAATTTTGTTAGTGAAGCAGATTTTTTAAAGCAGCCTGGGCTTATGTATAATACATCTTTCTGCTTTCCCTTGGTATTTTGTATTGCTGAGGGTTGTCGGTGAATGGTGAAGAGCAGAGGGGCTCTGAAATATGCAGAGATATCCCACCTGTCTAGAAGTACTTTGGACCTTTTCTGCTCTAAAATGTACTATTGTATTTTAACAGAACCAGTGTAAAGGATGTTTAAAATGCATATGGCTCTTTCTGCTCTGTTTAACTTGGTAAAAATGTAATATCTGCCTTCCCCTACTAGTTCTTGCATTTTACTGCTCTCTGGGGTGAATCTCAATAAATAACTGGGAACCAGATCAAAGGCCCATCTTTAAGACTGTTTATAAACGCTTGTGTTCTCTAGAAGAGATGATTGTGCACGTTGGAGGACAGGGTTTGGTCTGAACAGTGTGCTACGTCTAAGGCCTGCTTTAAAATACATCATGTTTTGGTGTTTTTTTTTCTCATCCCAAAGGTGCTGAACCTCAGAGCTTGGCTGAACTCAATGGGCTTTTCAGGCTTTTAGCACATTTGGAAGCCACACTTATCCATGATTATTGAGCTATGTAGGAAGCCATGAGGAGTGTTTTGAAGCTGCTTCAACCCTTGATGAATAGAGGGATGAGGTTGCTGGTGTCTGTCTCCTGCCCTGCTGTGTGCTCCCAGCAGATTTGTCTCCTCTGGTTACACTGCTGAGCCCCAAAGCTCCCATTGCCTGCTGTGAAAGAGGGATTTCACCCCAAAAGAGGGCAATGTTCATGGTGTTTGTGCTGCAACACCTTGTGCGGCCTGTATCTCCACAGTGAATTTCTCTGGTGTTGTT
Organism: Pseudopodoces humilis; assembly: GCF_049639895.1. Lineage (NCBI taxonomy): Eukaryota > Metazoa > Chordata > Aves > Passeriformes > Paridae > Pseudopodoces > Pseudopodoces humilis. The sequence goes on from NC_142216.1 coordinate 7,689,252, forward strand.
TGCATGTTTGGCATTAGACCTCCTGCTAATTAATGTGAAACAAAGCCCTTGCAGTCCCTTTGATGTGGTCTTCTGCCTTTCTTCCTCCTCCATGTAATGCTAAGCCTTTTAAATCTAGATGGATAAATGCACTATCTATGGCTGTAAAAGCACTAACATAATTAAACCTCCAGTAACAGGGGCTACACTTTGTTAGCTCAAATTCAGAGCTGGGAAATAACAAGTAAGCTTCAGCATCTCTGAGCCTTCTCCCTGTTCAGGAGGGGTCAGGGAAGGCATGATGTGGCTCATCTGCTGCCCAGAGCCTCCCTGCAATGCAAAATTACATTTCTGGTAGTGGGTTAAAGCTGTTGGACTTGGGCTGGCAATGGGTGCAATTGCATGAACAAAATGGTTGGAGGGAAGAAAAGAGATTTTGTGTTGTTGTCGATATTGAGGCACCGAATGTCATCCCACATCGGACAATCAGATTCAGCTCACACACTGGAAGATCTCTAACCAGATAAGGAAGGAGGTTCTGCATCATCATGCAGGCTTTACTGAGTCTGGCTGGCTCCAAGAGGAGCTTTTTGATGTAGTTTGTTGAACAACAGAATAGTTTGGGTTGGGAGGAACCTCAAAGACCATCTTGTTCCACCCCCTCCATGGGCAGGGACACCTTCCACTATCCCAGGTTGCTCCAAGCCCCATCCAACCTTTTCTTGAACACTTCCAGGGATGGGGCAGCCACAGCTTCTCTATGGCTACAGCAACCTGTGCCAGGGCCTCACCACCCTCAGAGCAAAGAATTTCTTTCTCTTGTCCAATCTACCCCTGCCCCGTGTCAGTGGGAAGCCATTCCCCCTTGCTCCATGCTCTTGTCAGAAATCTCTCTCCAGCTCTCTTGTTGCACCATTATGTTGGTGCAAAGATGACTTTAGGGAAATACAAGTCCAGGCAGTCATGTGTACTCTTAATGTTTTTTAATTTGTCTTTAGCTGGTGTTAGTAACTTTTCACTAGATAAAGCTCCTGTGAGCTGCAGGCTTGCAGAGCTCCTCTTTTAAGGTAAAGCAGTAGGGAATATCTGACCTCTGAAAGTGATGTTATCTTCAAAGGAAGGTCAGAGTGTCCTTGGGATGTTGGGTAGGAGTGTGCATTGCCCCAAATTGTATAGAGGAAGAGGTGTAAGTGACCACCAGTGGGTGCTCGGGGTGGAGCTGTGGGGCCACCCGAGACACTGGGCACATGATGCAGATATCTGGTGGCTGCTTTAGTCAAGGTTTGTCTGGATTTCTGGAAAAACAGAGCTCCAGATGCACTATAGTTTGGAGTAGCCATCTGTTGACCAGCTAGCCAGTAGTTATTAAGCATTTAAAATTTATCACCTCTTTTCCAGTGTGAGATTTTTATGTAGGCTTATGTGACTGCGAAGGAGCAGCGTGGTTGTAATCTCAGCCCTGGATAACAGATGCCAAACACTCCCAGATTACAGATTAGATTTATTTTTTTAAGGCCAGAAAGAATTATTAGGGTTGTTAAATCTGTGTTTGATACCTCCCAGTGCAGGATTTCTTCCAGAAAGCAGATTAAAACCTCTCATTTTCGAGAGGTATCTAATCTCCTCTGTAAGGCTCCAAGCACTGGCAAGTCATCCATCACAGACCAAAATCGTCAAGCAGTGATGGGCCAGCAGTAGGGACTTCAGATTTGGGTTTGGAGCAGCACCCAAGCTTCACATTCTTGCTCAGAGCTTATCTGGCAAACCCAGACCTCTGGAGCCTGTGGATTCAGTGTGTGAGCTGGAGTGAACAGCCTTCTTCCTTGCATGGCTGCACAGAAGCTGCTTTGTCATTTTCACTGTGTATTTGAGTAGAGAATAGAGCAACAGACCTGGATTTTGGGAAGGATTGAGTGCAGGTGCTGATGTTTTACACTATATGTCAAAGCTCTGTTTGATCCATTGCTGCACATCCCAAAGAATGGTGAAAGCATGACCATGAACAAAGTGTAATTGGAAGCATCTTTGTCCTTTCTTTTGGATTTAATCTATGCCAGAGGTATGTAGGTTCAAATTTTCCCACTTCTTCCATTAATCCATTTGTTACTCTTGAGGAGCTGTGATAAAGAAGCAGCTTGTACTGAACTGAGTGAGTGTACAAGTGTCCCAGCTCATGTCAGCAGCTGCTTTTGAATTTTCTGAGTGAGGAGAAGCTGCAGTGACAGAACAACCTGTCACCACCAGAGAATGTCATAGTGCCTATGCGGGAGAGTGGTTTGGTAAGGAAGGGAAAGAGATCTAAAATGGGAAGAGAGAGCATAAATTCAACAAGCTTGACTTAATGTTTTCACTGAAAGTTCAATTTACCCATGGAGAAATCAAGCAGTTCAAAGGGGAAGGGCTGCTTTGTTCATTGACAGATAAACTGCATCTGTGCTGTCTTCTATTTTTTAACTATTAGGTATTTTATAGGGATTTGAAATATACCTGATTGCAAATGGTAAACTTTAGCTTTAAGTGGGATATGAGTGGCTGTCATTTGAGAACAAGGAGGGCTTAGATGGTCCTGAGCTGGATTTGAAAGGTGGGACTATTGACAGGTTATATAGACAGTGCAGTGATGGAAGTTGCAGTGTCTACTGACAAGGCTGGACAAGATTAGAAAAATCAGGTGCTGGTAAAATACAATGATTATGTAGACATTAACTGTTAATGAGGTGTTTTCTAATTGGTGAAAAGCTGCAGAAAGAGGTTTAGTGGCACAGGAATCCTTCTCTGCTCTTTGCACAAAGAACTTTTCTTCATAGGAATTTCTGTCATTAGGAGCTGACTTTGGGTTGTTTCCCTTTTGTATAAAGTTCTCTGAACCTTTTGTAAGTGACTACTAATGATTTCTTTTTCTTTCTTTTTTTTTTTTTTTTTTTTTGGCTTTGCTATTGTTTCAAATAAGTCTTTGCTGTAGTAGCCTTTAGAGCCTTTTCTTGGTCTTGTTGGCTGACAGCAGACCTGTGTCTCATTCTCTTGTTTAGGTTTCTGCTTACTTTGTTCCAGGCACTGACATGCTGGCATGGAAAATGGCCAAATTTTCAAAAATGCTGACTATCCTGACTAAAATCCTGACTATCTAATATTGTGACAAGAGAAACATTCAAGTCATGAGTGGCTGCTTCATTCCCTTGCCGTCCTGGGAAAAAAGAGAGTCTTGGCTCCAGAAAGGATGTCCTGAGATGCAGGTCAGTGCTGGGCTTTGGAGAGGCCAGCTCAGATGGTGCAGTGGTGGCGTGAGCCTGGGCAGTTCATTGTGAAAGAGCCTCATGCTGGTGGCTGCTGGGGCCCTGTCTGAGCCTCACAGATTGCAGGACTCGGCTGGGGACCGACTCCTTGTCGTGTTTGCTTTCAAATGCTGTTGGGAAGGGTTGTGCTGGCTGCCCACAGACATTCCTGGAGCAGGAGTGCCAGCCGGACACACAGCTGTTTTCTCTCCATCACTGCTCAGCTCTGAGAAGGAACCTTGGCAGAATGAAGGTGGTGTTTGGTTCAGTCCCGGTGATCTGAGCTTGTGCATAGCCTAGGCTTGGAGTTAGACAGGGAAGATGTGCTGTTCTCAAAACACAGCAGCAAGTAAGGATTCTGCAGAGGGACAGCAGAGGGGTTTCTTAAAAAGTCAGTGTGGATGGCACGGATTTCTCTGGTCATGTCACTGCTGGAGTGGCAGCAAACTCAGTAAAACTTGGAGAAGCCACACACAAGGTAAAGATCTCAGCGTTATCAGCTCTGGTGGATTGACAGACTTGTCCTGGCTGACTCTGATCTCTTAAGGGGCTAATCTCAAAATCAATTGCAGAGTGAAAACAAGCAGTTAACTTGGAAAGGACAAGACAAGAGTCTCATCGAAGTCCCACAGGGTGTCAGAACTGGAAGTGCCTCGTTTCATGTCAGCAGCACCAGCCAGGCACTGTTTCTTGGCCTGTTGCTGGTTATTAAGCTGACTACAACCTATGTGGTGGCTGGTTGGCAGCCTGGGGCTTGCATGACACCCCAGAATTCTTTCTAGCAATTCAGATAATTAACATTTCATTGCAAAATAAACAAACAAACAAAACTCTAAACCATAATGGCAGGAGTTTTAAGGATTTCATCTTTTTTATGTTTTTTTGTAAGACTTACACACTAGAAACTTAATCAGCTTGGAGCTTTACCCTTGTTTTGCATACTGAATATGATCTGTTGGCATTTTCTTCTGAAGCTCTGCAACCCCAATCTGTGGTGAGGATGAGTTGTAAGCTTTAAATTAAATAAATGTCTTGTCTGGGACGACCCAATGACCAGGAAGTTTATATGCTGCTTAATGCTTCAGTGTCTGCAGTGGGTCTGTCTCTGCTGCTGGAAGAGGTTCTGTGTCCCCAAGGATGGCACTGTCCATGCATGTGGCACCGTGCCATTGTTCCCTGTGACTCTGCTGTCCTTTTCCATCATGGTCCTTTTCCATGTCACTTCTCTCTGTTCCCACAGTGCTGGAGGAAGCCACCCCTCTGCTCCCCAGCCCTCTCTGCCTCCAGGGTGCAGCCCTGTGGTCACCAGCCCGTTTCTCCCTTGGGCTCAGCCCTGCTTTGAAGGCTCACCAGCATGGGATAAGTCAGCATTCCATGTGGGGAATTTGGGCAGGTCAGGTGCTGCAGGGCAGAGAAACAACAACAAGCAATTCTTGTCCTAGTTTTTATCTCCGTGCCAAGGATGGGAAAATTATGTTTCCTTTTGCCTTCAAGTAAAGATTCCTGTCTCTTCTTCAGCTAGGGTGAGTTTGGTGGTTGTGTGGCATTTTCTGTCCTTGCCTGTGTTTTGGGTTAAAGGATGGAAACTGTTACGATTTTGATGTGAGCTAGAGAAAAATGGTCTGATCAGTGCTGGGTATGTGAGTGTTCTTCTGCAAAGGAAGCTCTTTATAGCCTTTTGTGTTGATTGCCCACCTTCATCTGAGGGAGGCTGGTGGTTTAGGACACTTATGGATGTTCAGGCTCTATCTCTCAAAGGGAATTGTTAACCTTGATGCTGCAGCAGCTCTGTTCCATAATTCAGTAACAGCTCTGTATAAAGTGATGTTCTGATCAAGTCTTGCATTTCATGGTGCTGCATTGCTAAGGAAATGTCCTTTATATGCTTTTTGCCTGGAGATAATGTTTAAAGGAATAGAAAAGAAAAAAAATCTAATTTTTCTACTGAATAGAAATAAGGAAATGATGGAATGGGTGGTATTGTTCCTAGTGCCTCCTGTTCAACACAGCTGTCTTTTCTGCTATCCTGTGACACTTTCCCTCCTTTCCCCTGGTAATCCCATATACTCCCAAACCATACCTCTTTGCACCAGTACCTGGAGAGTGACAGTCATGGCTGTGACTGATTTCCCAAGCTCAGTCACTTCTCATGACAGTAATTGGTGGATGATCTCTCCCTGTCCTTATCTCGACCCAGAGCATTTAGCTGTATCTTGTCCAGCTGAGGAGGGGAGTAATGGAGCAGCTTTGGTTGGCACCCAGAGACCAGCCAGGGTCAACCCACGACACAGAGACATGATGCACAAGGGTTGCAGGACAGAATTCGTATTTATTATGTATTAAATGGGGATTTATATACTTGTATTTGAATTTTAACTCATCAAAGAAGGACTTTGATTTTCAGCCATGGAATTGCGGTAATCACAGAATCTTAAATTCCTGGGCTTTCACCATAGTTCAAGTGTATCTTTGAAGTGTTTTCAAGTTGTTCAGCCCCTGTTGCGTTCAGGTCCTCCTTTTCCCAGCCTTGGCCATGAGAATGAGAATCTTCTCTGGTGGAAAGTAGGATTTTTATGCAATGCCCTACTTCCAGGAACTGCTGTCTGCAGGGAAAATGCCTGTTCTAGAATAAGATTTTGAAAAGCAACTGTGATTGCTAATGTTGATAAAACTAAAGCACTGCTAGTGTTTGGCTGGGACTGCACAGCTTCTTGTTAGCGGTGACGCCTCTGAGTTGGTTCCCTGGTGCTGCCAGTGCTGAGCAGACAGGACATCAGTGGTGGTGGTGGTGTGGCATCAGATGGGACAAGCACAAGGGATGACTTTCCCCATGCTTTGTGCTTATGGAAAAAAACCATAAAACTCCTTTACAGCTTGTTTTGACAGTGTTTAAAGAGCTGGGGCTGGGGTGCTTTGTAGCACCGCAAATACCAGAGATAATGGGGATGTGTGTTTGCCTTTCTGAACTGTAACGTGCTTGTGCCTTTCCAGGACAGCAGGAATCCCTGTAAAGCTACCTCATGTGCTTATGGGGCTTTCACTTGCAGTGGTACATGTCAGCTGGAAGGGAGGATCTTTGCATGGTCTCCTAATGAACAGGAGAGAGGAAAAAATGTGCACAGCCATCCCATTTTGATGGGGACAGGGAGTGGGACAAGGGTTTTACACATTGCTACATGCCCTTTGTTAGTGCGTGGCTGATGCTGCCTCTGGGAGTTCTGTTGTTTCCCTGTTCAGTTTTGCACAAGAGTTGTCAGACACCAGCTCAAAGACCCTCAGCACTTTTTTTATTTTTATTTTTTTTTGCTCTGTGAAGCTGCTTCCCAGGGAGCCTGAGCCATGTGCTGGGGGTTCCCAGGGAGCATGGAGAGGGAGGCCCAGTTTTGGGAATCTTATTGTATTTATTTTTCCCCTGTCCTGCTGCTTTCTCAAGCCAGCTATCTCTGAAGTCAGGGCAGGAAATGAAAGGGCTGAGAGGTCAGGGGTGCCTGGGGAGTGCTAAGGACCTGCTTGCCGAAAGCCTGCAGTGACTCTCCAGGCTTGGACACAAAAGCAGGAGGCTGCATATACTTAGAAGCATTTCTAGCTTGATTCATTAATAGCCAAGCCAAAAAAAATTAACGTGCAGCCCTTCCAAAAGGGAAATATAACCTTGTGTTGAGCTGGATGCTGTATTTGGAGTGCAGAGCTGTGTTTTGGGTAGGAACAGTGTGGCTACTGCAGGAAATTCCATGCGATGGTGTTAGAGATCTATAGGGATTACCTTTGGAGCTGTGTCCTTGTTGCTGTCTTTAATTTGCCCATCAGCTCTCATCAAAAACTGCAAGATGCTGTAGAGAATCTCAAACTACAGGTGTCCTCTTGTAGTTTCCTGGTGACATTCAGTGTATGAGAGGATATTTTTAAGCATTCTCTATATAAATACTCAGGAGTTGGGCAAGAGAGCTGGCAGCATCAGTAGAGAGGGCTTCTGAAAGGACTTCTGGTTCTTCAGGGCATGGCTGGAAATGGAGGAGGCCTTACTCAATTTGAGCCTTGCTTTAAGCTAAGATTTATTCAGGCACTGTGATGTGCCAGTGTGATATCCTGTCCAAGCTAAAACCGGTTAAATGAGGTGGTGAACAAGGCAAAGGATGCGCAGTGCCAAGGAGCAGGGTGCATGGCTGTGAAGGGGGGATTGGAATACAGGAAAGGCTGTTTTTCTATAGCACCCTGCTCCTGGCTGGGCCCATCCAAGAGCCTTTCTGCATCCTCTGTGCTGCACACAGGATCTGCAGCCACGACTTGCAGGTGTTTGTCCTCTGCATGCATGCCCAACCCCTTCTGGGCTGGCAAGAGAGCCTTTTCAGGTTAAACACCTCTGCCTCTTTAGAAGATGGGCTGTTATTTGCCTCTGACATCTGCACACGTTCAGTTTAGGGGTGGACTGAGAAGTGATGAGCTGGCATGGCCAGGTGGCCTTGCTGATGTACTGCAGCTGTTTTGCCCCCGGAGGGAACTGAGGCTGCCCAGTCATCCCCACCTTGCAGGGATGAAAGTTTAACAAAATGCTCTGAAGAATGGTCCTCAAGGTTTTTGGGGGTTTTTTTAGCATAAATATTTTCAAATAGTAATTTCTTATTTTGCACTGCTGCTTCCAAGCTGTGGTGGGTGCACCCACCCTGTAGGGGCTGACACATTGAAACTTGGAGAGTTTTACCTTACAAGGATGTTTTCCCTAGTGCTAATGAAGCTTTTTTGGTGTATACTTAGTGATCTTGTGAGAACTCCAGTTTTTTTCTACCAGGAAAAAAATTTGGAAATTAATATTTCCATTTTTTGCATTGCCTTGTCATGGTTTGAAATAATAGGGGAAGTGGGCTTTTCAATTAGAATTTTAGTTAGTTCTCCTTTATGAGTAATAAATTACATATCTGCTGTGCAGATTTCTCTCTTGAATTGAATTATTTAACTTAGTTCCACATATTTTTTTTGCCTGAAATATCTCAGGCTTCTTTATTTCACAAGGAATTTTTTCCTTTCCTTTTCCTTCTGTTATGATTTTTGTATTGTATGACTAAAAAAAAGAAAGCTGCATGTAGTGTGCTTTTTTGGGCACTGCAAATGAGTAGACATTTGTAAACCATTAGCTTAAGAATTAGTAAGAACAGATAAAAACAGTTTTGGTGATTTTGTCAAAATAGACATTTGCTTTATCTTAGTAAAAGACTTTCCAAGTCATAAGCAGATCAGCTGCCAAACTACCATTGACTTTTTGGAGGAGTAAGATCCATTTCTGCCTAACACAGCATCCTCTTAAATGGGACGCACCTTCTTGACCTTCTATGTTTATGTAGATACAATTATAATTGTATGGGATTTTTATTATTTGATTATGATGTTCCAAAGCAGGGGTTAGTAATTACTGGTATTCCTCCAATATCCCTGAAGGTGAGCTCTCCTGTGGCCTTGTACTGAATGCTTTTTAAAGAAGATTGTGTGTAAAGCACTCTGCAGTCTTAAAAGTTTGGGTTTTTTTTATTCTGTTGGTTTCTTAACACAAAATCCCACATGAGGTTACAACTGATTGTCAGCATTTGTAAAAGCTTATTTCTACTTGTATTTAGAAAGAAATTTAAGTTTTCAGATGTGGAGTTCCAAAATCATCTCATAGAGCAAACATACATTTAGCATTACCTCAGTTTGTGTTGCAACTCCATAGAAAAACAAATGATCTTCATCAAAAATAACACAGAGCTGGTGCCAGTGCTTCTATTGCTCAATTCTCACATTTATTTCAAACAAGCACCTTCATGCTTGGGAGCAGCTGCTTGTAGACATCTGCAAAATCATCTCATCATTCCCATCCTGAGTCCCACTCATAAATCTCTCAAGGTTTTTAAAAAAATAAAGGAAAAGGCCTGGCTGGTAGGAAGGACACTTTTACTGCATTGATCATTAGGAGTTTTGGGCTTCTGTCTTGGTTGAGCTGTTGCTTTATGAATTGAGAGCTTTTTGGGTAAGGGGTTACTTTTGTCACTGTGTTTGTGCAGTACTTGCCATAGTTTTTGTATGTGTCAGGGGCAGGGTAACACTGGAGTACAGAAAAATACAAATGCTTGTAATAAGGATAGAATTTGCCTGTCAGGGCTATAAGCTCCCAGCAGATCTTGCAGACCTCCTTGCTGCTGCCACCACTCTCTGCTGAGGACACTCATAGCTAAGGAGTGAGCTGTCATTCCTCAAGGGTTGGAGAGGAAACAATTTGTCTCCTATGAGTCCAGTGATACTTCCTTTTCATTAAAGGATCTCCTGGTGCTGAACATCAGAATGAGTTTTTAAGAATGAAATGAGTGGTCACAACTGTTCTTTGCTTTAGAATATATTTTAAGTGTTTGTAATATAATCCATGGTTCGTGGTCTTAGCAGTAGTTTTCCAGAGTAGCAAAGAGTCAATGGAGGGGTCAATTACACATGCATGGAGAGGAGGACTTGGGAGAATAAACACAGGAGAAAAATATTGTGTGTTGCAATAAAAATAAGCTAAGTTCTTCTCATGGGCTCTTGAACTCTGTGCTGGGTTTGACAGGCAGCATGAGGTTTGCAGCTGTCATTCTCCTGCCTCTTCATGGGGACAGCTTCATAACCTGGGAGGTCTTTAAATACAAGCAGCAGATCAAAAGCAAGAGGAAGAATTCAGGCTCTGGGCTCAACTCTGCCCATTAGGTTATGTTACTTGTTTAAACCCACTTTTTTTTTGGAAGCATGTGAGGGAACTGTGTGCTGCTAGCACCACAACAGTTTCTGTGGTTTGCAGATGTAAATGCAGTGCTAACAACACTAACTAAAAGGCTCTGGCTGTGATTTATGGCTGGTGCATATGGCAGTGAAACAATATCCCCCCGTGAGCGTGCTGGTATGAGCGGGATGCGCGATGATTCTGCCCAAGGAACAGGTGGTCACGTATTATTTGGGGGCTCCAAATCTGTGCTGTATGCTTTGTGTAGGGTGAAGTTTAATGTTCAGCTGCTGGCTGCCTTTGATGGCCCTGCTGGTTTGCACGGGAGAAGTGGCTGGTGCTGTGAAGGCACAAGGATTCTGCTTCTGCAGCTGTACTGGCAGTTTTCCTCTCCATAGTCCAAACCAATTTTCTCATGCAGCTTGTCAGCAGTAGCTGTTTTCCCCTGCAGACAAGACAGAGAGATCAATGACTGCTCTAATAGTTATCCTTAGTCTATGTACAGCCTTCTTTACTGAAAGGGTTAGTGGATTTTATTACCAATGTGCAGCAGAAACTTTTTGACTAGTACCATCAAACACCAAAATGTTTCTATTCTGCAGCGAACTTCAAAGGGGGAGAAGCAGAACAAAGCTAGGAAGAAGATAAAAACAAACTTTCCAACCATCCAGGATGCTGTAAAGCATTTATTGATTCTGCTTGGGAAGAGATCTTCATAACTCTACCAGACCTGGACTCAAAGTAATAAAAATTTTAAAGGAATCTGTCCAATCATATGTTCTCTCTATCCTTGAATTTCATAAGCAGTGTAAACATGGAATTTTACCAGGCTCTAGTCCCAGGAGGAGGCTTTTACATACACAAATAAGAGCAAGAATATGACTGTTTTTCCCATTTTCATTCTTTTTCTCCTTTGCATGTTGTTTACTATTTAGACTTCATGGATTTGTATATTTTCCTGATTATTATCCAAAAGGAAACCACAGTAATTAGGGAGGTTTTGGTATATACAACATCCTATCATGTGTCCATAAAAGAGAAAATTATGACAACTTGACTTAGGGTCAAATAATTGTAAACCTCCATCTGACAGTCCTTCCCTTGGAGCTGTGCTCTTCATGGCAGCACTGTAGGAGCACCCTGCTAGTGGGGAAGCTCTCAGGCTTCTCTCGGTGATGAATATCACCAGGACATCAGGGTAGTGTTAATTATTTCAAGATTTGGGAGTCTGGAAAATTGTTTTGTAGGGGTTTAGGGGGCATGTTTTGTTTTAGGTTTTTTTTTAAAGAAAAAAGTAGAAACACTTTGAGATGTGTGTTTATTTACTCAGGAGTCTGTTTCCTACTGAGAACATGATCCAGCTGTGTGGTTTTAAGTCTCCTGCAAATATTCTTGTGCATAGAATATGCAGGTTTTGGAGCACAGGTTTTGGAGCAGGAATGTTGTTGCTCTGAAGTGCACTTTCATGTCCACATTGAGAAATGAGGTGGTCTGTGGGCTTGCATAGAAAGCAAGCTGCTTTTAGATCTTGTCATGATAAACTGAAAAATGGAAGTTATAAAACTCTCTATGGTATAAACCACTGTAATCCTGCGGTGTAAAGGGGAGAAGTGGTGTGGTATGAGTGAAAGATGACCGTGCTTTTCTTGGAAACAAGAAAGGGAAAGGGACTCAGATTTCTTGGAGAATGAATTGGTTGGTTGTAATCTAGTTGTGGACTTAAAAGAAAGTGAGATGCTGAATTTTTGTGGTGTTTGTGCATCCAGGAATTAACTTCTGTGTAGACAACTTTTAGCATCCCAGATAATAATCTCATGTGGTTTTTGCAAAGTATCTCTCTAAAATGCATGGGTCTGGTCAATCTTGGCCCTTTGTCTCCTCCTAACCAGCCTTCCTCCAACTCCTTAAGATACAGCCGTCAAAGTGACTTGAAAGGTGTGGTGGGATGTTTGACTAAGCAGTTTCTATAAAAACAGGACAAGCCTGCAGGACACATCTGTTCAGAGCTCTCCAGGGAGCTTTTGCTGAAGATAAAGCTGAACATGTGTTGTGAAGAGCTTGGGTGTGGTTGGGTTGGGGTTTTCCTCCACTCTGTGGGGTTTTTGGGGGTTGTTTTCTAATGACAAGATACATGTGCTGTGTCCATGTTGTAATTACCCAACAGCTGCTGCGTGCCAGGCGATAAAATGACAGACAAAATGTGGTGCAGATAAATAAAATAGTCTTGTGTGTGGGAGATGGATGAGTAATGACTGGGAATGACGAGAGACATCTCGGGCTCACCTACATCTTGAGGCAGTATGTGTGTCTCCTCCTTTCTCCCAAAGGAGACAGAGGACCTTTGAAGTGCAGAGGAGGGTGAAAAAGGCGGTGAAATTTAAGGGACAGCAAAGAACCATTGAGTAGACAGTTCTTGCATGTTTTCAAGTACTTGGCCAAGAGCAGGAAGAGTCCCCTGGTTATTTTGGTTGGCATGATTTGGGTTTTTAGCCAGGAAAAGAGTGCAAATGCAGTTCCCCCCCAGCACAGCTCCTAGAGTTGTTTCCTGCCCCCAGGGTAATCAAGCACAAGAGTTGGTGCAAGTGCTCAAGATACAATCTTCTCAACCTGCTAAAAGCATTCTCCCTGTTCCCCACTGTTGGACATGGGTTAATAATAAAGAGGAGAGTCATCCCACACATGTTCATGTTTCAACTTCTTGCTAATGCTGTCATGTGCGTCAGCAGAACTGCCAACAGCAGAGCCGTGTAACACCCTCTTCCCCCAGCCCTGCACTCCCTCGTGCAGCACAGAATCCTGCTCATAGCCATGGCATGTGGTATTAACCACCATGCAGAAAGCTGGGTTTGTGGGTTTGGCAGCCCATCTGCTGTGGTGGCATGTGAACATTTGCCCAGGCAAATCACTGCACAGCTGGGCAACAGCTTAAAGCAGCACCTTGCTCCCACCAGGTAGCCCACGCAGGTAGGCAGCACTCAAATAGTAGCTGTTCTCTAGTGAAAGCCTCTTACCAGCAAATTTTGTGATTGCTTTGGGTATTCACTGGATTTTATTTTCACTAAAATAATCCAGTAGTGATTTTCTTATTAGAATTAAGCTTGCTTTTTTTTTTTCTTTCTTTTTTCCTCTCTTCTCTGGAACAAGTCTATAAGCTGAGTTTCATTGAAGTTTTTTTTTGGGTGACTGTGCTGCCCAAACCAAGTAAATATTAAAGTCTTCCAATTGATTTCACTGGAACTCTAATGGGGTCTAAAGTTTATGAGGACTTTTTCAGTTGGCCAATTTTTTTAAATTGTGATTTTCTCCTATAGAATGAAAAGATACCATTTCAAATTCAGTCAGTTGCAGGTGTAATTTCCTGGTTTTAATTAAAAATCACGTAGCAGCACAAATGGTTGTCTCTTATGTTGACCCAGGATCTGATCTTGTCTGCTTGTGAAGGAAAAAATTTCCAAATGTTAGGACCACTGATGTAAGATATCTGGACACATGTAAGTCACTTCAGGTTTCTGAGCTTCTAAAATCTTGTTTGTATCTTGGGATCAAAGAACCCCTTGTTTGTAAGTAGTCTATGTCAATGATTGGCTCTGAATAATTTGCAGTGCCTGTTTTACTGGTCCTGTTCAGTAACAACAAAATGCCTTTGGTCCTTTTATGTGCTACATTCATCATTCCAGTTAAAGCTGTCCAATTAAATGGGCCAGAGATGGGCAGACACAGCTGAATTCATCTGTCTTAAATGTCCCTCTTCCCTGGGTCTGAGTCCACAAGCTAGAGCTGGTTAGAAGTCCTTGGGGAGAAGCAGCTCTCCTGGTACAGGGGACCTCTCCAGAGGTTGTCATCAGCCTTTTCTTTGGACTCTGTAAAGGCTTGTGATGAACAACTCTGATGGAAAACCCTCCTTCTAAGGCATGCCAAGGCAGGTGAGAGGAATTCTGCTCTCAAATCCTTATCAAACATGCTGGAATAATTTTGCTGTGCTTTGAGGCTTTCTCTCATAAAGCAGTGCCAAAAATAGTGAACTATCTTCAATTTACTCAAGAATTTAGTTTCTATAACTCCTTTCAGACAGAAACATGCGAACACATTTCATAATTTCCTCTACAATTGTGTGCATCCATCTATGCAAATAAACAGGCTGCTGGAATTATTTAATATTGTAGTGCTTTGAAAATGTAATGTGCTGCGTAAATGCAAAGTATCAACGATAGAGTCCTACGATTAATAAGGGCCTTTTATTAAATAAATGTCAGTTCTTGCCAAAATTCCAGAGAGACTTGTGGTAGAGCATGTGTACTTAACAGGTCAGAATGTGAAAGTAATAACACACATTCTCAAATAGAAAACACATGTATTTGTTTTTAAACTTGGATATATTATTTTAAATTCTTAATACCCTCACCCTTCTTTGATTAAAGGGCCATAGACTAAGTGGGGTTTTGTAAGAGATTTTCTAACAGATGTTCACTGCTGAGAACATTTCAAACTGAAGACAGAACAGATGAAAATCTGTAGAGGAAAATACAATATAAAATTGATCTTTAAACTTGGAAGTCTGTGAAAAATAAGCACAGCTTTCCTTCTCTTAGCAGTTGGTGCTTTGCACTGACTGCAGTTTCTGCAGTTGCAGAAATCTACATACAGCAGTAGCAAGAGGAAAAAATGAGAAAGCTGGTCTGTATTAAATAATACTCTGATCATACAAAGAAATTAGGCTGTTTGTGTTAATCCCCATGAATGCCACTTAAGTGAGCAGGTATATAAAATTATACTAAGGCTTAGGTCTGCCTCCTATCTCAGCTGCATCATCTTAAGTGGAAACATTGCTCAGATTGATGGCACTTTTGTTATCAAGTGCTCCTTTATTAGTGTTAGGCTCAATTCTTGTTTCTGTTCAATTTATTATCTCTTACTACAAACAGATTAGAAGCAATAGAAGCTTTATCTGACCTGAAAGCCTCGAGACTCAGCCATGAATGATACTGTTTTGTTACACAGACCACTGGGAAAAAATTGAACTAATCAAGGAAATAAATTGCGTGGACATTTAGAAGTTTGGGCTTTTGAAGAGAGATTACCTTTGCTATTCAGCAGGATGTGTTGTGGTAAATTGCTCTGTAGTGCTTTGTGGGGAGGGAGGTGGAGATGTGAGCTGGCTTCAGCTCCAGGGCTTCAGTGTCCTGAGGTATTTGTTAAGATTCCAAGCATGATGTGAAGGTGCCAAACAGCCTCCCTTGCTGCCTGTTTCAAAGTGGGTGTTTTGACAATCGCAAAGGAATCTGAGATCAAAATCTGTTGAAGCACAGCTTCAACATAATGTCAGTAAGCAAATAGAAAAATCACACTAAAAAAAATAAAAATAAAAACCCCAAACAACAACAAAACTAAACAAAAGATGAATCAAACCAATCTAAAAAGCCCTAAAACTAGAGAATCTGTGAACTTCAGTGTTCCAGGCTCCCTTCTCTCTCTTTATACTCAAAAAACCAAACTGAAATGAGGCAATGAGATGAGGAAGGTGGAAAGCCACTTGGCGGGAGAACTTCCTGTGTTTCACTGGTTCAGAAGTGTGGGATTCTAGCTCGCTCCTTGTCAGGGAGGCAGGGTCACCAAAAGGGATGGGGCTGGCACAGCTGGCTGCTCTATGTCCCCAGGGGCACTGCTGGGAGCACTGTGATTGCAATGTAGCCTGGAGCAGCATATTGATTTGGAAATCTACTGCAGATGAGCGTTTAGGGGACAAATGCGCACCACTATTGATGGGATATGCCAGATAATAGGTTCTGCCCATCTTGAACTCTAGTTTTCTGCATTGCTATGTGAGAACGTTGCCAAAGCAGCCGATCTTTAACCATGATAGAGCGCAAGGACCTTGATGTTTTGTGGCAACTCAAATTTTCTCTTTTTTCAAGTTCAGTTTGCATATTAAACTGCTTAGCAGCTGCTAAAAATGGTTAGGACAGGATATGGACATTCTCATTGTACAGTGTATCTCTTAATTAGTTTCTACTTCTAGCTGCTTTTATTCTTCCTTTTGTTTATCATACGATTATGTTTATCTATGGATTTAAATACTGAAACAAGCAGGTTAGATGAGTTTGATCTCTGCCAACCTCCTATACTTTTGCAGTTGTCTTTAAACTTAGATTTTACTTTAGAGCCTAGTGCAAATATAAAACTGGGTTCTCATTCTGGACAACTTTGATATCTTCTTTAAAGAAAAATTTGCTCTGCTTATCTTGATGCTGTGATTCAGCTATGTCTCTTGTCTCTTTATGTTCTTTTTCCTTTTCCTACTTTTGTTGCTATTAAATACTGATAGGCAATATGGTTGGGGGAAGCTTTTTCTTGTGTTGAATTTTTGCATCAGCAGTGCTGGCACTCTGTGGTGCAGGTCTGGAAACAGCCCCTCTGCCCATTTTGATATGGGGAGAGTCTGGCTTTGGTTTCCATACAAAAATTTGTTAAAAGCAGGAGGATCGTCTTTCATCTCATTTACTGAGGGAAGCATGTTTCACCACAAGCCAAGTCTGGAAATAGGAGAATGTAGTTTGTGAAGGAAAATTATCAGGTTTGGGATAGTAAGGGCTTTCTGCTTGGGAGGCAGTGGCCCCTCGCTGCTGAAAAATGGTGACATCTATCAATCCATCAAAGGGCAGAGCAGTAAGGTAAACAACAGCCCTAAACAGGGACATCTGGCTCTCATAAATTAATTGGCCATTTACACAGTGAGGGCTGTTTGCATGTAAAAGAAGGCCTTCCTGCTAACACTGTCATACGCTTTTCATTCTCCTGGTTCATCCATGAATTAGGATGGCTTGTTTTAGTCAGCTGGGTTTAATTTATTTTACTTTGTCACTCTTGAAATGAAGAGGAACTGGGCGGTCATGAATCATCTGACACTGACACTTTGTCTTTTGATCGTCTGGGATCTTGCTTATATTTTCCTCTTATAATAAGAAACCCAAGAAAAGGGAATGATGAGTCTGTCTGCACGAACGTGAGTTCAGACTCCTCTTCCCCTGAGAAATCTTTTTTTTTTTCCCTCCTCTGCCACTGCTGTTGAGTGTAATTGATAGTGTCATGGGCTGAGGAGATTTCCTCCTTGCTAAGAATGTTCAGAACAGTCCCCATATGTGAGAGCAGCCCAGGTTCCCTGGACTGCTGTTGGCCTCATGAGTTACTAACTGGGCATGACAAGCTCTGAGGCCTGCACTTGCTCTGGAGCAATCAAGAAGTTGTATTTGACTGGACTCTTGAAAAACCTGGGGATGGATGGAGGGGTGTGGAGATGCTGCTGTTGGGATGGACAGGGCTTTGGAATGTATCCAGTGGAAAGACTGAAACAAACTCAATCCAGTGTAAGGAATGGATTTATGTTCCTGGGCCTGCAGCCAGGACATGCTGAATGCATCCCAGAAGTGTTGTACTACTTATTTAACATGCCTTTTCCATGGTTAAGAGAAGTTTGCCCTTCAGGGCTGCTCTCCTTGATTCATCCATTAAGTAATGTTGCAGTGGGGGGAAAAAAAAAATCTCCTAACATGTTGTTTTAGCTTGAATGAAGTAACCCTTGCTGCCACATGTGGCACTGTGGATTGTCATCCAAATATTTGAGTCTGTTAAATAGCTGAGGCTTCTTCTCTTCTTCACCCTGAGGTGAAGAACACATGGTCTGGCTTTTCCAGTTGTTGAACTGAAATGTTGGGGTTTTTGGTCTGGGTTGGTTGGTTTGTTTTTTTTTCAGGCATCTGTCAGCAGTGCTGTGGAGTGGGTGGCTGACCCTTTCTGAAGTTCTCAAGGAGGAGATAATTGATTTTTATCACTTTGGCATAATTGCTAGAGTGTGTTATCTAGAGAAAAAAAGAAAACAAAAAGATATTATAAAGGGGGAAAAAGGCCATTTAAAACTCTCTTTCAATGTTTAAAATACACCATGGAGGGGAAGAATTGCTGCTGGCATATGAAACAAGCTGGTCTAGAACTGAGAGGCCTGAGGGGATGTGTTTTGCTGCTGCTTTTTCCTTTTGACACTATGCAAAGATGAATTTTTTTTTCTTCTCTTTGGCAATCTCTGCCCCAAGGTACCAGGATTTTGAATGCTCAACTGAGTGGTGGTTTAGCTGGATGGATGGACCCTTTGCAAACCTGTGAGTCTGGTAGATGTTGGTTTCAGGATCAGGACCATCTGGAGTGCAATGGAAAGAAATCTGCCATTGCATCCAACCAGTGTATCCAGCTTTTCTTGAACAAGCACTATGGGAATTTGTTTTTTGAGCCAGTCTGTAAGCCACTTGAGAGAATACTAAGTAAATATGTACAGTTGGATCAGGCAGGCTTTGTACTAAAGAGGGAATTTATTAGAAAGTATTCATTGAATAATAAACATCACTGAGAATTCCTGGGTCCCTGCCCATGGATTTATGAGTTTATACTTTAGCTGGATAAATCTCTGCGCCTTAGTTTTCTCATTAGGATGCAGTGTCATCCCCAGCCTTCTTTCCCTGCTCGTATCATGGAACTAAAAAATGACATAACCATTGTTCCTGTTAGCTTTACACTAATTTTTCTATGTTGCTTCATGGGCTTGTCTAACTCCTACTGAAAGTGGTGTTGATTGGTTAAGTGGCTGTTACCATCAGGGTGAAGATTTAGGGAGATCCCTGCAAGGTTTAGGATCTGTGAGGAGTTGTTCCCCATGCAGTGAATATTTTGCCTTCTGTCTGGATTTGTTTCCCTGAGTCGTAGGTTCCTGTGGTTGTTTTTGGGCACCCACAGCTCTGAGATGAGGAGGCATATTTTCAGTGCAGGCATGTAAAAAGGAATGAGTCCAAAAGCACTGGCACTGTTTGAATGCCATCAGAGAAACAAAAAGCATGTTCTTCAGCTTTGTGAATTACCCTGGTTTTAAATGCTAGTACTGGCACCTTGGTTTCAAAATTAGCTGGTTTTTAATATGACTAATTGAGGTCTTAAGCACTGACCCTGGCTACCTCCCAGGAGCATCTCCTCTCCACTGAGGGCTCCCTGCAGGATGAAAATCCACCAACCCTTTTGTACCAAATACAAGCCTCTTTTAGGGGATGTTTTTTGAGAAAAGATGTTCTTTCTTCCTGGCAAATATAGCTGAGGAGATAGTCTGTGGCTTCCTGAGCAGTGAGTGTTTGAAGGTATGGGGATGTTCCAACCTTGGGAAAGTAAGAGCTGGCTTAGCACACTTTACTAGGTGAGTCTTGGAGGGAGCCAACAACAAAAAAAAAAAAAGCAGGATGCGAGGCCTGGGTTTGTTTTGTTTTGTTGTTTTTAAGTAAAGATGAAGTGGAAATAGGAACTCTTCTCCCTACTTCCCAGTAAGCAGCAAAGTTTGTCAGTGTCTGAGCCCACCAGACTTCACAGTGTACTTGTGATTTCTGCAGCCAGTGGTGATGAAAAGTCAAGGGTGAGTTCTCTGCTCTTTTTGTCTGGTTTAGGTAAAGCTTTCCATGGTGAGAATCACCAGGATCCAACCCAGAAACAGCTGATGGAACTCCAGGCATGAGATCTCCAGGATCTGCTTCTTCCCTTCCTCCCTCTCCAGCTCCAGGAATAAACTGCCCTAAAAACTGCTGCCTTTCTGAGGTTATTTGCTTTGCTGAGGCCTCTTGTTGCAGGGCCACCATGTTGGTAAATGGAGCAGCGTGTGATTCAGGCACTGGTGTTGAGGGAGGCTTTCCTCTTGTTTTCTTCTCAAGGGGTCCAGGTTGAACCCACTTATCTCCTTTCCTGTGGATTATCAGGAGCTTGTTTTTGTGCTCCCAAGCCCTGTCTCTTGGGCTTCATCTGCTTTCCCTAAAATCCAGCAGGCTTTTGAAAGCTGTGAGGCATTGATGACAAAGCACAGGAGCTGTATTTGGGTTTTGATGGGAAAGATACAAGCATCAGGATATTTTTTATATGTGGGTTACTTCTGAAGCTCAGAGCAGTGAAGAGTTTTCATTTATGCTTTCAGAAGTTACTTCCAGGAGGAACAATGTAGGTCTTTGTGTGTCTATGTATCAATTCCCTTAGTGTGTTTCTACTCATATTTCATTAATAAAAGAAATATATTCTAATAATATTTTTCTAGTGACATTAAATAACGCACTCTCTTCTGAAAAAGTTGAAATCTATCCATAAATTTTAAGTAGGCTCTTTGTTGCTCAGGGTTGGCTTGAATATTTCAATCTCTATCCAGCACTGTAAAATGTAACAAGCATTTTGAATAAGCAATTTGGGGCTATTTTTTAATTCAGTGTGGATGTTTTTTTCCTGCCTCTAATTTAAGGAATCAAATTAATACTCCTTGCATTTCCTAAGCAGAAACGTAGTTTTGATGGATGGCATGCTTTCATAGGAAGAGATTAAAGTATCAAATGCTTACTTTAATGATGTAATGAGATGCAGTTTGCAGATATTCCTTATAATTTTAGGATTTGATGAAAGTCCCTCTAGGTTTATACTGCATCCTTATAGTCTCATTTCCCATTATCTTGTTTTGGTAGAGGAACTATAACTTATTAAATGAGGAGCTGGAGTTTAATTTATTATGGGTAACTCTCCTAAAATCTACTTTCATGTACAGATGGGCTGCAGCACTTTTAAGTGACTGTTGGGCAGAATGATCTATTTATTTTTGTTGCTGGTTGATAGAGAAGAATTTTTCCCCAGGGATGTAGTACTGCACAACTGACCTATTGCATTAAATAAATTCTCTGCTTTCCTTTGGAGTAAGCAAACCAGTCTATTCCCAGAGCAATTACGGATGTGTGCCCCTTCCCCTTGCTGTGATTCATACCACATTGGTACAAAGTCTGTAAATAAACAGAGCTGAATTCTTACCTAACTGTTTTACATGGGAACGGTGCTGTTGGGCTGGCTGGGGGTGATATGATCCTTTTGAACTGTTGCAACTGTGCCTGAGAATTGCCTTGACACATTGGCCTCATGGAAAAGATTTGGAGATGAGCATTGCAGGGGCTGGAGAGGTGGTCGCAGCCTTGAGGGGTTGTAAAAAACAATCAAGCAATAAGCATGGCATGATGGCTTTGAGGAAGAGACAAGTACCATATCAGTCAGTGTGGAGCTGTCATCACTGGGAAGCTGAGGACAGAAATAAAACACAGCTCCATCTCCATGCTGGTGCTGAGCTGTCATAGCATGATGGCAGAGGAATGAGCGAAAATAGAGCAGGATTCACTCTGTAGCTCAGATGATTAAAGAAGCTCTAATGCTAATTCTAAGCCCTGTTCCAGATTTCCTTTCTAGATTTTATAAACTGCTTTTTGCGGGAAAGCCCAGTTTGTCTTGATATCATCTGAGTGTTTGACATGAGCACAGATGTTGTCGACAGAAACTCCCTAAGAATTGGCACCACATCTGCTGCTTTGCCTCTTTATTGTGCCTCCATCTCCCTAAGGAGCAGCCCCGGGGCCAAAAGGAGCAGCCTGTCCTTCTGTCTCCAGCACACCTGACACATCTGCTGCCATGTTCCTTTAGGAATGGTTATTCCCAAGCACACTTTTGTTCTCATCACTGGATTTTTGTTCTCATCGCTGTTTTAATTCCCTTTGATTTCCCACCTTCTGAGAAGTATTTAAAGCAAAGAATTACACAATAGGGACATGGACAACCTAAGCGCTGTTCCCAACATGCTTTAATGAAGAACAGAAAATGAGAAGGAAGTTAGGCTACTGCCAAACTCTAATGTATGACATAAGTTCCAGAGAACATCACAAACTTGTACATGTAGTCTGAGTCCTTGCACTCAGGCTTAGGGTTTTACAGGAAATTCTACCTCTGCATCAGCGTTTTAAACACATGATGTCAGAGAGCTGTCTAAAGTAGTCATGTAATTGTCCTCCTTTAGCTTTAGTTAGTGACAAAATTACTCCTGAAGTGAAAGCTTTTTAAGCTTGGATCTGAAATTTGGTATGGTTACATGTTCAGGCTATTAAGCCTTGCCTACAGTCACTGGGACTATATGTGGAAAAACTCCGGAAAAAAATTAGGTGCACCTTAGTTTTAATTACAAAAAACCACCCTCTTTTCTTATAGCTTTAAGTCTTGCTTATATTGCATAATAGTTACACTTCATAACAACTTTATAATATACAAAATTGACTTGGCACAAGTACTTTGCTCATAAAAAGAACATTTCAGCCTGCAAGTGCTGGTTCCCGAGGCTCAGGGATATTGGTTATTCCAAAACATGCAATGATTTGTCACTCAGTTTTAAACTTATGTATAGAGAGAAAATCCTTTCCTAAATATATTTTCATGTCTGTCCTGTGAAATAGAAGTGTTGTTCCTTGTTACTGAAAGGGGATTCTCTGAAAATATTTTTGTATGCTTAAACCTGGGTTTTGAGGGAAATCCTCCACTTTGCATTATGGTTATGAAGTTGGAGATAAAAAAAACCACTGTGCATTTTCATCTGATGGATCACTGCTGTACACAAGCCTAAAATCTTCAATGAAATATAAAAGTATAAATGTGGAGCTTTTGTTGTTGAAAAGCAAGCTTTAATTCCAGAATATTTACCCCATTTTCCTGTCCCATAGAGGCCATAGAAATCCCATCAGAATCACACTGAAGTGTCCATTGCCAAGACCTGCTGTACTGTTTGGCTCCTATGGGCAGGAAAGCAGAATATTGTGTGGAATATAAACAGCTCTCAATCCCAGCTGTGTGTTTTTACTAGTTTTATCTATTTTCTGTATCAAAATCTGGTATTGTCAGAGTTCTCTGTTTCTCTATCTGTGACAAGACAAGATCCACACCTTTGGAGTATTGCAAGGACATGGAGTAATTAGTTGTAATTATTTTCCAAAATAATTGTTTGCTGGTTTTATAGTAAAACATGACAGCTTGAAAGAAATTTGTGTCCTGTCCAAGGATAGCTGGGTCTTTTTCAGTTACTTGTATATAGCCTTGACTTTTCTGCAATTACTAAAAGCAGCTATTGAGCAACTGAGGAGTAAATTAAGTCCATTCCTTGTGCTTATACCCTTTCATTAGAAGCAGCAGCATTTAATTAAGGACTGCAAAGCCTGAGATAGTAACCTAAACTACAGTAACGTATGCCTTGTCCCAAACAAATTATTATTTACCAATTTCAAAATGCTTCTAAGAAGTGTAGGCACAAAAAGAAATATCTTGCTGAAGGCTACAGCATTGTAACCTTGAGCAAGTTGCTACTGAAGGGCAGGAGTGGGCAAACCCAAACCTTCTGGGACATGGTCAGGTCTTCTGCCCCATGGATTAGGCTCATGGAATCTTAGAATATCCTGAGTTGGAAAGGGACCCATAAGGATCATCAAGTCCAGTTCCTGGCTCACCACAGGATGACCCCAAAAAACCATACCATGTGTTTCACTGTGTTGTCCACAAGGTTCTTGAACTCTGTCAAGTGATTACTCTTTGTTTCAGACCCTTCCCAATGGCTTTCTTCTCTTCTGTCTCTTTGGAGTTCTGGTTTTACTGACTTTCTCTTCATGTGTGTTGCTTTAAACTGGTAACTGCTGTGTTGAAACATTTCTGAACTGTGCAGGAATTGATTAATCTGAGCACTGGAATGGTGCCATTGACAGAAGAATATGTGTGCATGTCTGTTTTCATCAGTACAGAAAAAAATAGTAGTCATTAGTCATTGGGTTTCTTTCAATAAAGATCTTATTTTAAGACATGTCAAATATCTCTTGGAGCCAAGGAGAGGTTTGTTCTGAGTCAGCTGAAAACTAAGATCCTAAATACCAGTAGGAAATTTTTCTAATCAGATTTTCTGATCATATATGATTGTAGCACGCTAAAATGGAGTTCTTTGAAACATAGGCTGTTTCTTGGATTATGGCGATTACAGAGCAGAGAAAAACTTAAGCTAGTGGAAAAATAAATTTATACTTGACAATTTACATACTGATGTCCAGAAACAATAAAATGTACTTGATGTGCAAATAAACAGATTCTCCCCTCTGATGAATTTGAGTGGCATAGCTCCAAGCACAATAGCTTTCCACTGAGGACATTTTCATGAAAAAAAAAAATAAAAGCCTGGGTGTACTATTTGTTTTCCTTTTCATCCATAGAGAATGTACAATTTGGGGAATTACAAGGGTCTTTCTAGGAACTGTGCCAATAAATGGACCTTGGTGGTGGTGTTGTCTTTGGCAGCTCACCAGGGAATAATTCTGAATTAGGTCTGAAGGCCCTGTTTCTAAGAAGTCCAGCAGTCCGAGGTCAGGGTTGAAACAACCCAATAAGGCAGGGTAGAAAGGACATTTTGTATCTGAAATGGTGCCTGTTTTAGCATTTTAATCTTATTTTGTATGGAGTCCTGCTGGCTGTGCCCAGGCACCTGTGTGAGCAAGATAGTGCTTGTGTGGGCTGGTGGAAAAGGATGCAGCAGGAGTCCTTGGCACAACTACTTTAAAAGGAAAAGTGATAGTTCGTGCAGTATTTTTGAAAGATTGTTGGGGAACACTAAATCTTTTGTGACTTGAATGTCTTGGATATAATACCCTGATTTAAAAAAGAAAAGGTCTGGTTGAAGAATTAATCAACAGGAAATGTTGGTTGGTGTAAACAGCGTTTATTTCTTCTTTGACCATGTAACACAAAGGCACAAAACCACTCCAGAAATGCTCTGCTCCCAACTGTCCAACAAGAGAACAGGAGCTGGACCAGCAGCCTTGGCTGCTCAGCAGCAGCAGAGCATCAGGGAGAGAGGGATGGGTGCCTGGAGATTTAGCACCTTCCTTCTTTTCCCTCTGTTCACCCAGGGTCTAATCCTGCAAATGCCAGTGGGGAGCAGAGAGCAGGAAGCTGTGGAAGGGAAGGAACCCTGGAGTGGGCTTTTGGGCTCACCAGGAACAGGAAGAGCTTCTGCTGGGAAACCACACAAGCTTCAAATTCTTCATCACAGGGGTTCATGGTGGTTGTATTTTCCCTCACTTTCCATGAAAGGGAAGGAACGAATAACACAGGTTGTAGTTTTGAATTCATGGCTGAACAATTAAATTACCATGTTTTCAGTTCACTACCATCCTCCACTCTGAGTAGATCTGGATTATTTTGCAAAATGTTTTTTTTGCACATGCATATGTGACTTTTTTAATATAGAATAGAGTGGATGCAGTTTATCTGTGTATGTGTGTGCAGATGAGATGCTTCCTTATATTAAAAATATGAGCACCTTTCCAGAAACTAAACCCACTATATTCCTGCTTTTTTGCTGCTTCTTTAGTGCAAAAGAGGTGAGAAGGGTGGAGTGCAGGTGCGTGTAGGGGAGTGCTGGCCACAGCCCCAGCTCCACATGCTCCATCATGCGAGGAAGCTCCGTTGTCCTCGTGACCCTGCCTGCAGCTGGGGATGCTCCGTGCACATCCCGGGGCTCCAGATCCGCTTGCGTGATCCCAGCCCACGTTTCATGTTTGGGACGACTGTAAATTCTGCAGTGTGACAGCCTCTTCCATGGAATACTGTTGCTGCTTAAATGCTGAAGTCATTTTGATTTACTACATCATGAAGTTATACGTGGCTTTGAAATACTACGTGCGTAGTTTACCAAGAGCTCCTTCCAGGCTTTTTTTTTTAATCTTGCCACAAAGTGTCACGACTGCGGAATGGCTTGTGTTTGGTCTGTGGTTTTGCAAATGGGCTCTGAGACCAGGATTTGAAAGGCAACAACAACGAAAACCTCAGAACTTCGAAACATATCCCTAGCTCTATTTTGGGATCCAGCGCTACAAAGGAGCGGCAAGAAGCAGGAGCCAAGGTCTGCTCTTGGTTACCCTGCTGAAGCAGGGTGTTATTTCAAGCTGTCATCCAACCAAAGCGTCTCTCAGCAGCAATACCAGCACAAGTAGCGTCTGCAGCTCTGTGTGGTGAAATGGGCTGGGAACTGACTTGGTTACTGAAAATAGTACATGGAAATGGCTCTTCTGAGCCTGGGCCAGGTCCTGGTTGGGTACCACAGGCGCTGTCACCCAAGGAAATGCTTCTTGTCTTGCACACTGCAGTAATTGCAGCAGCCCTTTTACCACATAGTAACCAAGGCTGTATGTGGCCAAATGTTTGTTTTCTAGACAAAAACCAGAAGCTCAAGCCTGCTGCTGTGAGAAAAAGGGCAAGGGTATACATTTTGCAACACAGAGGACTTGCTGGGGTGGGCTTTTGGTTCGGTTCTGCTCACAGATGCAAGTGTTCATTGCTGGGCTGATGCTCAGCTGTGCCAATGGGACTGAGGTTCTTGCACTTGATTTATCCAGGAGAGGTCAGTTCAGAAGCAGCATCTAGTTTTCAGCTGAACTTTACTTGGGTTTTTAAGCTGAGAAAGGCACAGGGAAGCTCACCACAATCTGCCCTGGGCTGTGTGGTGAATAAATGGCTTGTTTTCATAATCACAGGTCCTTCTAGGTTAGTAGTCATTGCTAGAGCTGTATTAACTTTGTTGAAATACACAGATGTTCTTCACCTTAATAACTCAGTAATTCCCATATTGTTTGGAAATGCAGAGAAGAATCCAGCTGAATTTCAATGTTGTTGGAGTATTGCATTTATTATTACTCAGTATGACCTCCTTAAAGCACAGTGTGTTCATATTTCATGTAGTACACAAAATATTGCCTGGACTGTGAAACCAAACGACCCAAGGGATGAACTTTTCCTTACCTGCTGTACCTAAGGCAAGTTTATATCAGAAACACCATCTGAATGCAGAGCTGACTCTTGCATGGGGGATTTGGAAGCTGTTTTGTTGGTTCTTTTAATTGATAGAAGCTTATTGTTAGCACTGGGGTATCCTGTGTTAAGAGGCACGCTTTTTGTGGTTTTCCTTTTGGAAAGGTTCCTATGTTGACTTAAAGCACAGACATGCTGCTGTGTATTTGGGCCTTTTGAGCTCAGGGAGCAGGAGGCTGTGCCATGGTGCTGCAGCTCTGGGAAAAGGATCCGAAGACCCCAGATATGCGCATAGAATCCCAGAATGGTTTGGGTTGGAAGGGACAGTAAAGATCATCCAGTTTCATCTGCCCCTACCATGGGCAGGGACACCTTCTGCTAGACCAGGTTGCTCCAAGACCCATCCAACTTGACCTTGTACACTTGCAGGGGTGGGACAGCCACAGCCCCTCTGGGCAACCTGTGCCTGTGTCTCACCACCCTCACAGTAAAAAAATTCTATTAACCCACCTAACTTTGCCCTCTCTGTTTGAAGCCCTTTCCTCTTGCCCTGTCACTCCAGCTCCCTGTCCAAAGTCCCTCACTCTTGGAGTCCCTTTAGGCACTGGAAGTGTCTCTAGAGTCTCCCTGCAGCCTCCTCTTCCCCAGGCTAAACAGCCCCAGGTGTCTCAGCCTTTCCCATAGTAGAGCTGCTCCAACCCTCTGAGCATCTTCATGACCTACTGTGGTCTCTCTCCAACATGTCCATGTCCTTTTTATGTTGGTGGCCCCAGCTCTGGACGCAGTGCTCCACACTTCGCTTTAGTGTGACATGGCAAGCTGAGGTGTCTGTGCTCTGTCAGATCTTAGAGGGAAAAGGAGTTTTGCAAAGACAAGTTCTGTATCCACCCCCAGCTGGACTGGGACTCTCAGCTGACCAAAGTGTGCCACTCAAGTCATGTCCAGAAATGGAGTGAGCAGTAGCAGGGGGAGAATCTACCCAAGCAATGGTGTTATGGCAGGGATGGTCTGGGTGCAGGGATGTGCCTGTCTCTGAGGGAGGCTGTGGGTGCTGCCACGTGGCCAAGCCAGACCTGAGCCGTGCTGTGCATCTCCCCCAACTCACAGAATTCTCATCAGCCACACATGGGTGTTTAGGTTGTTCTGTAGTTGGTTTATTGCTTTCACATGCTGCTTTCATTATACCTTGCAGCCTTATTAGTTTTGGGTGGTTTTTTCTGGTTTTGTTTTTTTTGTTTGTTTTTTAGGGGAGGGAAAAAGTAGAGGAACAAATCCAAAACTAAAATTAGTCATTTGAGAGTCCAAGTTTGGTTTTCATTTGTTTGCAGATAGGATGAATTTGTGTTGAGGGAGGTTTCTTGAGGGGAGGGGACTGCAAAGATGAGCTGTGGGGCTGAGGCATTGCTGCCTCTTCTCCCTCAGTGTCAGCATAGCCCTTCTGCAGTCACACACTAATGTAACACCAAGGTCTTGATGTTTTATTAAGAATCTTCCTCCACTGGCTCTTCTCTCTTGTGGTGTTTATGTAGTGGAGATGAGTTATGGCCAAGCCACCCTCATCAGCACTCACAAGCACCTTGGTGCTGGGGTTACTGATCATCTCCTGGGTTCCTGCTGCTCCATCATTGCTTCATGCTGGAGCAACTGGTGGGACAGGCTCCAAAAAAATCAGAACAAGTCAGATGTGACCCAGCTGTCATCTCCCATTGCCTTCCTGGTGCTGGTGTGTTTTGGTGGGTATTTCTGCTCTTTAGTTCACGGCACGTCTGTCATCGCTGTCCTGCTGGCACTCAAATCACACGCTCTCCAGTCTCCTGGGACTGACATGGGAATGCTGCTGGTCTTGGGTGAGACAGTGATGGTTTGGTGCATGCCAGGGTAGCTGCTGTGTGTTCCAGCTTGAGCTGCAGCCATCTCTTTGATGGGGTTCCCACTCCCAGGCACCCTTTCATGCCTCCTTGCCACAAACCCTCATCCTGACTCTAAACCAAAGGTTTTTCTGCAATTATGAAACTGGCTTTTCCCCAGAGCCTGGCTTCTACATCTCTGCTACCGCTGGGCATGCTGGCCAGACTGATTGACACCTCCCTGGCAGCGAGCTCAGGGCCAGGCACTCATTAACAAGTACTTCAATCTCTATTGAACAGTAAAACATATAGTTGTTTCCAACACGTTCTGGGCTCCCATCAATCACCTGGAGGTAATGGGTGCCTATTGCTGTTCTTTAATTCTGTGCTTCCCCCACCATTCCTCTCACAGTCTGTGTGAGGATGGGCTCCATCCAGAGTCCCAGTGCTGTTCTGTGCTGCACAAGGGAGGCACAGGGCACCCTGCCCATGTTTCCTGCTGCAGGGATATCTCTGCTTGAGAGATTGTTGGGGCTTGGTCCTGCCATGGCCTAAGCAAACCTGCTGGTGGTGCATAATGATAAATCTCCTTGATCACCCTAATCTTGCCTCAATTCTGGTTTCTCCTGTGCAGGATCATGCCCTCCCACAAATACCTTTGGGTGATTTTAAAAGTAGTAAGAAACTACTGTTTCTCCCCATGGGAGCTTACATAGTGGTCTCATATATCTTCCTGATGGGATGTTTCTCCTGGCTGCCAGCCTGAACTTCTATCTTTTCCATTTTCCTAGGGCTCAGGTAGCAGCATGCACTGGAACATAGCTGTCCTCTTTGTGCCTCTTCTTGGTCAATTTATTACCAGTCCTTTTTAAGGTTTCATTTAACTACCTCTTCATCTTTTTATTTTTTTCTTTTTTTTCTGCATGAAGATATTTTGGTTGCAGAAGAACTGAAGAGTGTCCTATTGCCATGCTGGTTTCTGGTGGGAGCACACCAAAATGAGAGAGCTTTCATCATTTGCAGCCTTGTTACACTTCAACCTTTGTCTGTATATAGAAGTTTGTATTCACATTTTCCTTGTGGAGTTACTGCCTCTCTGATTTCCTTCTCCCTTTGAAGAAGTTGCTGGGAGTGCTGGTGCTGGTCCTACCTGGCAATAGCCATAGCACAGGGCAGTGATGTGTTAACTCTTGCATCCTGTCTGTGATAAAAACGCATCCTGCTGTGCTTTTATGGTGTATCAATTCAAGCATCAGCTATGTTCATATTTTCTTTTAAACCTTGATAAATCTCCTTGTATAAAATCTAATTTGAGATTTATAAGGAGAGATTTAAAACAGGAAAAACATCTGAGTGTAAGCTGAACAAAAATCCTATTAATGATGTGTTATTGAATTTGACGTCAGTCAAGTGGTTGTAAAACACGTTAGAAGTGCGCTGAGAACAAAATTGCTAACTACTTTTTGGCTCTGGTCATTTAGTTCTTCATTGTGAACATAACTTTATAATATTGGGTTTGTACATATTTTTATCCATTTTTTTCTTTTTAAGTGCCATAGAGCATCTTATAGCATCCTTACTTTTAACCCTTTCAGTAATGGTCCTAATAGAAATTTCAGGAGAACAGACTGTTGTGTTTGTTGTCTGTTGTTTCTGATGATGTTTTGTTGAAACATAGAACACATGTCTAAGAGCTGCATGAGTGCCCTTTGGGTGGAAACAGGCTCCACTGTGAGTTTACAAAAATTGATCGTGCCTGGGCAGAGAGAGGAGGAAGAAAACGCACTACATATCCTCCTTCCTCCCACCCCCTTTTCCTCTTTGGCATCAAATAAAACAATGTCTCATATGGTAGAGCACACTGTTACTGATGAGTTTACTGTCTTCATACCACCCAGGATGAGTCTGGTTCTTATTGTGTGTACTTGCACACACAGCATGGAAAAACAGACTCCTTTGCTGAAAAACAAAGATTTCAAAGCTTACTTGATTGGCAATTATTCACCTATTACCTTAGGATAGGAACCTGCAGGTTGGATGTAATTTTCTTCAAGTTGGGTTTATGCAGCTTGGGAAGGAAAAAGAGACAGTGAACTCCTTCCTCCTTCAGTGAAGAGTCCACATGTGGATAAGGGCTGAGAGCACTTGTGTTGGGTTTCTCCTCCAAGCTTAGTGTGAACAAAGCTTGACAAATAGTTGTTTCTTTGTCTGCTATCTATAAAGTGCAGAAATTGTTTGGCAGCCTCAGGGTAACTACTGAAATGTGTGGTGTTAGTTCATGGCTGTGGTCTCACTTTGGTACAAAAGCAGGGGAAGGACCTTTGGGTGAAATGTCTTCATAGAAAAAAGTTGCTTCACCCTCAGCCCCACTGATTTTATGTAAGTGGCAAAGCCACGGCAGAGAAGTCAGGCATTTTACCTCTAGCAAGTTGGAAACTGTCATTTGTTAGTGTTTCCTCCAGGCTCAGAAGCCCAACAATAACAGCTCTAGGTTGGCTCTGGTTCAGCCTGAAAGCACTGGCCAAGTTGTGACAGCATATTGCCTCCTCAAAGGCAAGGAAGATAGATGTGTGTGGAAAACGTCCCAGCTGTGGGATTGCTTGGCACCGTTCACCAGAAATCACCTAAAAGTAAATTCTCTGTTTAAAAAAGCATAACTTTTTTTTTCTCTCATGCACTTCTGCATGACAGCTTTGTGACTCAGGAGATGCAAAGCAGGTCTGTGATGGACAGCTTGGTAGGGCTTTTATCTACCTTTGAATCCAAGATGTTGTAACACTGAAGAGTCAAAGTGTGCTGTAAATAACTGGGATGAGGGAATGAGCAGGATCTAAGTATTTTTCCCTCTGAAAAACCTTTTACTTAGAGCAACTGATACAGGAATACAATCATGTCTGTGCAAAATATTACAGCATTGTAATATTCACTTTCAGGCAATTTATTGTCCAGAAACCCTATTCCAGAAAATGCTAAATTTGTTTGAAGATGAAAGTAACCCATCTATCTGAGATTCACTGTCGTACTTGTGAGAACATGAGCCACAGCAGGTATTTGTGGGATTTTTAGGGATCTTTTACAATGGGCTTTAGTAAGGGGTTTATTACTGGTTCTGAATTTGTGTTTGGCACCAAACTGTTAGGAGAGTCTCACCATGAAACTTGCAACATTCAGATAAAACACTAAGCCTGTTTTAAGTGGTTTTTCCAGCTAAATTAAAGATTGTTGTGGCATACTTTCAAAGGACAGGGAAGCACCTCTCCATCCTGTTTTCACGTTGGGAGGCTCCCCCCAGCACGCTGCGAGCTCCAAGGCTGGAGAGGAGCCCTTGCAAAGCACATAATAGCAGCTCTGTCTGCCCACGCCGCCAGGGAGAGCCGGCACTGGCACCGCTCGCGTGCGAGGGGAAGCACAACTATGCAGAACAAAACAGCTGAACAGCCCACACAAACCTTGTAGACGCCAATATACTTCATCAGCCAATGTTTTCATGAGGATTAAGCCAGGTTGTTTGATAAAGCACATACAAGAACCATTGTGTCTTATCGCCTGGCACAGCCGGGCCGGTGCACAGAAACACTGATGTGCTAATGTGCAATGAAAGGCAGCTGCAGTGACTCTTCAGATGCCCGAGGATCTGATGACAAGTGTGCTCACTCAGACCCCTCCAATAAAGTCACTCGTGGGTTGTGGTATTCCCTCTGTGGGCAGTGCAGTTGGATGGGGCCACGGCTGGCAGATGGACTGGCCGCAGCTGATGGGAAACCCTACAGGGGCTCCAGCGTGAAGAAGAAATGAGAGACATGGGCAGAAATCTTTAAATAAACAGGGATTATGCTTAAGATATTTTTCTTTCATTTTGATTTATGGGAGCTGCACAGCTAAATCTACATAAATTAATCTTGCCTAATGCAAACAGAGTCATTTATCCCGTGAGAGAAAGTGGTGCTGGGGGAGGGATGGGGTGCGACAGCACGGGGACTCCAGGCTGGGAATGTTTCTTACTTTTCATGAACATGGGGTGTTTGCTCCACTCTTGAGGATGGTGGTGTAAAAAGTTTGCTGTTCAAAGCATGGAAGCCCAGATCTGTGAGTGCTGTCTTGGAAAGGATGAGAGAGGAAAGGGCTTGATGTGAGCAACATGTTCCCTGCTGTGCAGCTGCTTGTGTTGGCTGCACCCAAGGGTGTTAGTGGCTTTCCATATCGGCCTGGTCAGACCTTTTATGTGGCCTTTAACACCAATTCCTGGTTAGATATGAGGATTTGTAGACATGTACTAAAAGGAAAAAATAAAAAATACTTTCCCCAATTGCAGACTAAACCAAAAAAACTTTGGTTTGTGTTTTGATCAGAGCACAATCAGAGCTTCATCTGTACATCTCTCATACATGTCATGTGCTGAGCTCCTTTCTCCTTGGCTGAGCAGAGTAAATCCAGGCTGACATCTACAAGCAGGTCTCCCAGGGTTGTCCTTTCCCAGCCAGGTGTTTTTGGTGTAGCAGAAATGAGGAGCTGGAGTGTTGGGAAGCAGCTGTAGGAATTAGCTCTCTGAAGCAGTAAATTCAGAGCCCTGCTACTTAAGAGTACTGCAGGGAGGATTTTCACTATGTTTTGAGCCACTGGCTTTGCTAGTAAGGGAAATAAAGCTTAGCAGCTCTCGTCAGCTGTGGTTTGAATTCTCAAATGAAAAAACAGCTTATTAGATTTCTTTTTTTTTTAATACTGCTCTTAACATACCCTTTCCAAGAACAAAAATCTGCCTCCTTTGAAAATGACACTGGGGTATTGCATCTGCTGCACAAACACAGTAATAAATTCCATATTTAGGTCTCAGCACAAACCCATGGGCTGTTGTGTTTTCTTTCCTGTGTTTCAAATATCTGTGTGCTCCACCATGGTGCGTCTAGTCCCACTTAAAAGCTTTAATGGTGTCTCTGGAAGAAATGCGTAATGATTTTTGCTTTGTAATGAGGCTTAAACCCATATACACAAATTATTTAGTGTTAAATATTGGAGAGGAAAATAATACTACATGAAGAATGACCAAAGCTTGTGCTACAGGGGAAAAAGGAAGGTGTTACTGGTTAAAAAGAAAAGGGTGAAACTTTGATCTTTCCAAACAGTTCTTGACGGTGCAAATCATCAGGGCTACCGAGTTACACACACATTCCCTAACCCGAGTTATGGGGAGCGTGATGGCCGATGTGTGCAGGCAGCTGAGCGGCACAGCTTGTGAAATGAGACCCGAGCTCTGAGAAGCATCTGGAGACTTGAAAAATCAGATGGGTGAAACTGGACCCCCTGACAGTGCTGCACTGAGGCTGCAGGGGGCTGGGCAGCCCTGCCTGTGCAGCCTCTTGCCTCACTACTAAACACCAAAGCAGCCTCTGAAGGGAAAACACTCAAGGGATGCTCATATTGATTTTTAAAGTATTAGTAATTTTAATAAAGAGAGCAACTTCCACCTTGAGATAAATGCTATGCAGACGGGAAGTTCTGTGTTGACAGCAGATAAAATTATCTCTTCAGATTACTTTCTAGCTGACTCTTTCAATCACTGCAGTGCTCTTTTAAACTGAGCAGTTACAAACTCCAAATTATTGCTCCTTTATAGGATTCTTCACTCGAATGTGCCGCCTTCTTGGGCTTGGAGAGTTTTTCTTCTTTAAACTCAGCAGTAGGAGGCAATAAGGATTTCTGAGAAAAAAGGACTGTGGTGGATCCCCTGATAATAAGGATTTGCTGTCAGTAACTTGCTGCTTCTGAACTCTGGCTTGGGACAGAAGTTCATTTCTGGTCTGGCTGGGAAACCAGGCAGGTCATTCCCACACATGAGTACACTCTGCTACACTTTCCAGGCATGATGTCTGTCACTGACATGACCAATGGGGGAGTTTTCTATATTTCCTGTTAACAGAAAATAGAATTCTCCTCCCATTCCTTTGGAAGTGGATTTGGGGAGCACATGGCAGCATGGTGGGCTGGGGCAATGGCAGCTCCCTGGCTGGGGCATGGAGCTGGGGGTTTGAAGAGTTGGGTTCGTGTCTCACTGTGAGAGACCTCACTGTGATCAGGCACAGAGTGTAGGTTGTAATATCTCTGTTGATCCATTGCTGTCTGAGGGGAGGGGGAAAAAAGATCACATAAAATACTTAATTGTGAGAGTTGAACTTCCACAAGGGCATGTGAAGATCCTCTTTAGTGTTACAAGTGGTAATTAGTGCTTAAATTCACCACTCACCTGGAGTCGCAATTACCTACTAATGTTGCAAGTGACCTTTCCCTGCTTTAGAGCAGCCTGTGCCATAAAGCCTAAACTAGAATATGTGAATGCAGGCATCATTCACAATCTGTTCTTAATCCCAACCCAGAGCACAAGAACCTCTGCTGGAAATGGGTCTTCAAGTAATCATGGCAGTTTGGCAAAAGAGGGAGAATGTGTTAAATCTCACATTACACAACCTACCATTCTGCTTACTGAATCATCTACTACTTTAGTCACTTCTTGGAAGGGAAGCTGCTATTTTTCTTTTCTGGGTGCTTAGCAGAGGTTCAAATACTTGCAATATTATGGAAACGTTTTTTCCTGTGTGACTTCTTGTATTTCACAAGCAGTACCAGTTTGCTCATGAAACTACTCTTATTAGGGCTGTTACCTTGGATAATAATGAATGTTTTGGGTTCCTTGGGTTGTAACTGGATGTTAGTGAAGCTACATGACTCAATTCCTCATTTGTTTTTATGCAGAAACAATTGAATCTGTTAAACTTCACTGTTTCAAAAGTACGTGGTTAGTACCTAGGTTAAGTACAATATCTTGTGAAGAAAATTTGGTTTTATGATATCATTTAAAACTTGTAAGAGACCAAAATACTCTTCAAAACTTATAGTTGAAAACCCAAAAGAAATCATAATTCTACAGTGATTTATTCCCATTGGCACTGAGATATTTTATGTCTGACCTGTGCACTCTATTTTTTTTTATAGGCAGCAGGGTATCAAGCACAATAGATATGTAAGGCTGCAATAGCAGTAAAAGTCTGATGGATTAGTGCTTCCCTTCCCCTTTGGAAGCCTTAAAGACTGGAATATTGCAGTAAAAGCCCAGAAAATAGTATCTTGTTAGACAGTGTTGGGAGTTGGAAAGTCTTCCTAGGGATGAAAGGTCAAAAGCTGGTGTTCAGAGGCAGGGCATCGGGGTAAGTGTCATACAGACATTCTTAAGAAGTCTCCACCACTTCAAAGCCCAGACAACTGGGTGCTTGTGCCAGAGGGTCACTTCCTCTATGAATTGCTAAGATGCACTAAGAAACTCTTTGGAGAAATTCATGGTACAGTGCCAGAAGTTTAATACTCATAGGGTCATCTTTGTTGTTTGGTTTGGTTTTTTTTTTGCTCCTTATAAAAATATTTTGGGAAGAGAAATACTGCTTTTCAGGATCTTGTTTTTACTTGAGTTTTTGCAACCCCTGGTAATACCTTGCAAGTCTTTATTCTTTCATGCAGAGATAGTGTTAGATTTGTTTATTTTATAACCACATCTCATTGGAATGTTTTATTTCTGATTTGTAATTAAATCTTACATTTGTTTCTTAGCTCACTGCTTACCCTGGTGTCTGTGCATAGGTGTGTGTAGTTGGGAACAGCATAGTGGGAGAAGGGAAGGAAGGGCAGAGAGTGGGGAATTTTCTCTATTGGCCTCTGCTGTGGTCCTGGAGGGCAGCTGGGGAAGGGGTCTGGGAGGATCCTAGCCTTGGATGTACCAATATCACAGATATTTGTGTTAAAGACCAGGTTTTTCTCCAACTTTGCCTTGTGCTTTCTGTGTCGGGGACAGTCCAGCCAGTGTCACTACAGAAGATAT
This sequence comes from Pseudopodoces humilis, assembly GCF_049639895.1. Classification (NCBI taxonomy): domain Eukaryota; kingdom Metazoa; phylum Chordata; class Aves; order Passeriformes; family Paridae; genus Pseudopodoces; species Pseudopodoces humilis. The sequence continues at coordinate 7,725,624 of NC_142216.1, forward strand.
TCCCTTTTTTATTATCGCTTGAACAGCAGCAGCTATTTGAATTCCCAGCCTAGCAGTGAAGAGAACAGAACCAGTTCTTATTTCTCAGTAAGTGGGAGTTGGGAGCAATAAAACCAGGCCTGTTGTTTAAGAGCTTGGCTTAGCCCAGCTGGCATTTATGACTGCAGACAACAGGATCGCCTGTTGAGGGTGCTTATTTTAGACTAACATTTTTGTGGGGATAAATTGTCTTTGTCCCTTCTGCCCCCACTTAGATGCTTGCTGATAATGTGATTTCAATAGCTGGGATGCCGCAGCATGGCTTGTGAGCATGAGCAAGTGCAGGAGCTTATCTTGCACTGCTTTGGGCAGCTCTGTGAAAAGCACCCACACCTGCTGTTCCCATGGTACCTGTAATTCTGGAGTGTGGAAAAGCAACTTGAAAATAAATTGTTACTGAGGAGGAAGCCCAATGCCTCCCATCCTATTCTAACCTTGAAAGTTTGCTGCATTTGCCAGCTACTGGGCTTGTTTTATGAGCAGTACGTAGATCTGATGGAATTCATTTGAGAAATCTCACATTCATCTGCAGTTGTGAAGCTTTCCAAGAACTGTCATGTTGGCAGATTCTCTGAGAGTTGCTCAGATTTAAGCTAGACCAAGCTTGCAGGAGGATGTTATTTCCTACAAGAGCTGCGCAAGCAGAAATGAAATTACTTTTTTTTTGTTTTTTTTTTAAGTTAAAGAAATCCACCTGTCCCTGGAAAAGGGAGAAATATAAACCCCTTTGCCAGTAGCCTCCTTATTTGGTGTTTTGCACTTCCCTGCGGTCCAATTTGGACCAGCAAATGCTTTCTTTATAGGGCAAACATTTCCTGATGTGATTTTGGTTGTGTCTCGCAGCTCACCAGGGTGCAGCCACTGAAGCACATCAAAGAGCTGCCAGGAGTTTCTGTGAGGGGAAGATTGGCTGTCTTCTCCTTTCCCCATTGCAGTGGGTCGGTGTGTCCTGCCTCACAGGGCCCATCAGCAGCGCTCCCATGGGATCAGTTCTCCGGCCTTTTCCTTCAGGGGGTGCTGGGATGGCTGTAACCCTGATTACTGAAATGTTTGCTCTGTGTCCTCCAGCTGAGTCCACCCAGATACTCTTTCAGCACTGCTCAGGTTTGTGTAAGAGCAGAAAACCAGCTCCCTGTGTGGCCTGAAGCTGCCATGCAGCCTGGGACAGGATCTGCCCTGCACTGCTCTCTTTAAACTGGAACTTCATTGAATTATGTGGTTTTTTGAACCTCTTTCTAAATTTAAGAGCAGTTCTAGAGTGCACAGTGTTTCAGTAGCTTCATGAGAGAGAAATCAACTTTTTGGCAAATAAGTCAAAATCTTTTGTGGGTGGTGTGGATTCTGTTCTATCTTAAATGGGCCATTTTAAGTCTGTTGGTGTGACAGAAATCATTTCAAGATTGATGGTAAATCTTGTCCCTGCAGGGAGTATCAGAAACAGCATTTTACGTACAGTGTAAACAAAAGGATGATCATTAGCCATAATTAGATTTTTATGGGTTTGTAAGATGACTCATGCCCCCTGGAACTTTTGCACAGCGAACTAAAGACATGCCAAGGCTTAGAAAAGCGTGATTGCTCTTTGGCTTGTAAAAACACCAAGCCTGGATGTACAGCTGTTGTGTGTCCCTAATAATGCTAAGACAACTATGTTGTAACCTTTAGTCATCCCTTCTTCCATCAAACTTTCCATGGGATGGAGTAAGAGCTGCAGGATATAATTGTGGACCCTGGCTGTTAATGTTAGATTGGAAAGCCAGTGGCAAAAACAGCCAAACTCTGATGTTTCCTCAATTTTCGGGGATGCCAAAGATAGCAGGCTTCTGAGAGGCCACCAGATCTCAGTCCAAGCTTTGAAGTGATGAAAAATATCAACTGTAACAGTAAGTCTTGGCCTTTTGGAAGACCTAAACCATGTGCTATGTTGAGGAGCAAGACATTCTGTAGGACACTCTCACAGAAAGAGCTGTGGAGAAGTTCCCTCTGAAATTCAATAGGTGGCTGACTCCTGAGTGTGCCTCTTGTGTCTGTGTCATCTACCTGTAAGGCTTTTACAGCTTCTCACACTGTCTGTTGACACAGAGCATGCTGCATTAGATAACTCTTCTGATCCACAGGTCTGTTGACATGAGTTTCTACCTTAAATACCAATCACAAAAGATACCTTCTTGAGATGCATCTTGCCCTTGAGGTGGTCCCTGAGGCCACTGGCTGTCGCTGAGCCCTTCTGGCTCCTTTGGGATCAGAAGTTCAGTCTGGCACCCGAAGTTTCCCAGGCTGAATGTTCTGTGCAGGATTCAGGGACTGGCCCAGTGTCCCTTCTTCCTGTGCTGCCTTCTGTCATCACTCTCCCTCTGTCATCACAGCTGTGCCTGGGTGAGGCACATGCTTGACCCTGGATTGTTAATGCTGTGTGGGGCTGTTTTCCCTTGTATTGCATGTTACCTGGCTCAGCTTCTCACGTGTCTATCCAATATATTAACTTGCATATGTAAGAGACAGGAAAAGTCTCTTAATGGTTGACAAAATTATTGTGTATTTTTTCTGAAGAAACCCAGAAGTATCAATATACACCAGCCTTCAAAATTACTGCTTCCTCTGGTGGTTTTTTTAGCATATGGGAACTGTCTCCCGCATAGTCATGGAATATTGAGATTTAAATGAAGATGTGCATGGGTGTGCATGTCCTCAAAGGACTGGGCACATGGATATGTGTAAATAGGGAAATAAGCAGACTGGTTTCACAGTGCTTATTACAAGGTGCAGAGGCTGCAAAGCACAGAGCTGTGACAAAATGCACAAACTGGCCTAAAATGCTGAAGTACTGAGTCTGTTCATGCTGAAATCATATAGATACTTTGGGATAGGTGCTGCTCACTCAAAATAAGGGATCTGGTTTACCCCTCTTTAAAAGCATATTAATAACACAGCAGCATAAAGCATGTTTTATTTAACCCTGTTGGTAATGCTTCCTGTAACTTTAAACTTGGCAAAGCACCTCCTAAGAGAGAGCATGGGAAGAAAATGGTCCTGTGTCATTTGGGGGAAAAAAACGGACAAGAAAATTGACTAGCATTTGCACACTTCTAAAACATGTCATTCTGGAAACCCTGAACCAGAAACAGGAGCTTTGAGGTATACAGGGTCTGAATTTTGGGTCGTTTTCTTGCCTCTCCTCACCCTCTTGCCCAGGGGCTGCCAGGCAGTGCTGAAGGTTGGGAGCCAGATGCCTGTGAGGGCTTGTGGCTGTTTGCAAGTTTGCTGCTGACTCCAGGAGTGGCTGCTGTGCTACCTTGATGGAGACTTTTTTTTATTATTTTCTTAACATCTGTTGTGCATTTGTCTATGGCAAGAATTACAATCCCTGAAGGAATTGTTGGCTGATGTATAGATGATGCCAGATGAGGAAAAGCACCGTTTGGCACATTCCAAAAGAAGCAGCTCTCCGTGTATGACACTGTCATTTGGAGATGATTTACACAGCCGCGTTTGCCATCAGGATGTCATCTGCCCTCTCTGCACTGCTGAGCTTTAAGGCTTGGATGCAGCCTCACTACTTAAACACACTGCTGTGATTGGAAACACACTGAGGGAAACACATGCATGCGCTTGCCTTTTGTTGCAAACTGTTTTATTTCAATGGAAAGCAGAAAGAGTGGAGTCATTTTCCCCCCCTCTCTGATGTTGTTGTCAGGATTTCAAGCCTGACTGCCTGGATGACGAGAGCCGTGGTATTTCCACAGGACAGAGCCATTGTCAGGTTTCAGTGTGTTCCCGCTAATGTGGAGGGAGAAAACTTCGGACTCCTTCCCATCTTGCCCAGATGTTTCCACACACTAGCGTGGGTATCATGCGTGTTCTTCCAGCTGCGTTTTGTCCTCAGGAGATTTTGTTTTCCATCCTTTCATCTTCGTTTTGCTTGATGTAAAAATAACCATGGACAGGTTGTGATGATTAGTCCAGATCCTGTGCTGGTGTAAATCAGCAAAGCTGTGACTTCTACAAGATGGCCAAGTCCATCTCCTCACTGGTTTTTGGCCATGTGTGCTGTAGAGAGGGGTTGTGGATGGATGTGGTGGTGGCTGGACCAGCCCTCAGCTGAGCAGCTCACGAAGATGTTACTCAAGTTCAGTTAAAATGGGCTTGGACTGTTTTAGAAGCAACAGAATCCCTGATGCGTACTTAATGTTGTGGAAACAACAAAAGAATATCCAAAAGTTCATATCTTTTGTCCACAGCTTGGGGCTGAATTGAAGTCTGTATAGTGATACAGCTGCCCTCTGTAGGAGTTGGCTTTACCATTGAACTCTCTCTGGGGACAGTTTCTTTACTTTCAACTGTGTATTTAGTGTGTTTAAAATTGTGTGTGTCCAGAAGACAAACATTTCATTCTGTACTTAACTCTAATGGTCTTTCCAAGACCATGAAGTTACTTAGTCAGTAATCCTTGCCTACAAATGCTGTATTTCCACACCAAAACCTTCCAACTCGAGATAAATTCAGTTCTGCAGTTTTTTCAGTAAAATCCCATTCCTCCAGTATATGTCTATCCTTGCTGGCTTAATGAAATGTTTGCTGGAGTGAAGCCTATGGCTCTGAGGGTGGGTGATTTTTCCCTTCTGTATGACAAGAAAATACAGGCAAATGTTACCCAAACTTAAAGCCAGAGTTTTCTTTGTCTCTTAGGTAGTGTAGTGATTTTAAGCTGAAAGTAGGACAACTTAGAATGTTGAAAACTTTCTGTGTTTAGTCTGTGGAAGCTAAAATCACTACTTTGAAATGGATAAAGCAAGAATTGCATTCTATTCTGCTCTTGGCACTGTATCAACATTTATGTAGCAATGTAAAAGTTTTAAACTGTGAAAGAAATAATCGGCTGCTCTAATCAGCATTTTCAGGGGAAGGCTTATTAAAGGACTGATACATTATCTTAAACTTTTGAGTACTGTTCCTTCTATTTACAAGAACTTGAACTTTCCATAGCTGCATCGATAAACTTTTCAACAGGGTTCAAAAAACTAACAAACGATCTCATTACACCATACGTTAAAAATCTATTCATCTTATACTAATGAGTTAGTGGACATGCATAAAATAAAAATATCTGTTCCTTTTACTTTGTTTAAATCGCTACTGTCATGTACTTCAGCTCCAAATGATAACACGTGCTTAAAAAAACAAATACATTACTGTTTCATGTTATTTTAAAATGTCTCTGACTTTTTTCAAGTGATTTATATTGTGTTTGTGATTCAAGCATGAAAGTATGCTAAGAGGCCTGGGGAGAGAAAAGTTTCTCTAGAATCAGAGTATTTTGCATACTCTTACCCCAAGCCAGTGAAGTGATGGAATACCATAAAGAAATTGGTTTGCTGGTTTTATCTTTAACAAGTTTATTAAGAAGACAATATTTTATAAAATGACAAATCAATTTAGTGACGAGACCTAGAACATGGGATGCCTGAGTAATCCTTCTGTATTGCACCTCATTTGCTTCCCCTTGTGGTTTGTTTTCAAGACGTGCAGTTGTAATCTCTTGGAAAAATCAGCCGTGTGTTGTTGTAAGCACATCTTTCCAATGGAGGCAAATCCGCTGTTTGACAGGCATCTCTGACATTAAACTGCAGTGCAGAAAGAGCACTGACCTTTAAGAAGTTCTTCATGGGCACATGCACTGAATGGAAAGGGCTTTAGGTACAAAAAACCCTTTTGGCTTGATTTGTAAGGGAGAGAACAAGAAGTTCCTACAGAGAGATCTGTGTGTACTGGGAAATGTGCTTTGGGTGATGCCTGTCCCATAGAGCTCCTGCTCCACCTGGGCTGTGTGGTTTTGCTGTCAGCATCCTCCTGCTGCAGTAGCTGATGTATTCTGGTTGCCTTCAATGGTCTGAAGGGAGCAGGTTTGGAGCCCACTCGAATAGCTGATGTCAGCTAACACTTAAGTAAGATATCCAGCAAAAGCTGTGGCTGAGCAGGCAGCCAGTTTCCATGCTGAAACAGGAACACATGTGAAGGGAAACCACCTTGGGAGCAGGGGCTCGGATACAGTTCACAGCTGGTGACTGTAGATTGTCAAGTTTGTCCCAAGGGATTCCCTGCAGGCAACTTGATGATTTAGCTCCCTCTGTGTCATTCAGAGATGCTCTAGGAAAGTGGAAACTGCACAGGGATGATTGAAGTCCTGAGAACAATTCCCAGCAAGCAATCACATTTGTTTAATCCTTGGTTTAAATCAGTGAATCTGTTTTAAAAGTGCTGGTTTTTTTCTTTTTTTTTTCTTTCATCTGGACTCAGCTGTCCAAAAACTACTCCATATCTTCTGTTGCTTGGAAAACTCCTAATTTTTAACATAATCTTATTCCTGGTCAGTTTAATACTTTCAAGCCAACACTGCTTCATAGTTTAAACAACTTTTTGGAAACAGAACTGGGCGTACCTCCCTCATGCTGTGTTTGCAGATGGCAATCTGTCCCATCTGTCTTGGGACCTCCTGGTCCCTTGGGCAAGGCTGAACCCCCAGTGTCCTGCTCCTCTCTGGCTCCCACTGGCTAAGGAATAAAACCAGGAATACAAGTTTCATCTGAAAGCCACCTTCAGAAGGCAACACCAGGCCAGACTTCTCTCTGGACCTTAATTGGCTTAGTTTTATTTTTTCCTGATAACAATTTAAAAAGACACATGTGAGAAATGTCAGAGAGCAGTTGTGGATCCAAAGGTCTCTCCTGGAAACAAAGCTGCTCTGTGTGTGCTGTGTCCAGGCTGGTGAAGATGCTGTGGTGTTCCCATGCCCCTCAGGCAGAGATTGTGCTGATGTTAATTTGTAGTGAACAAAAGCAAAGTCATATGTGAGTTTATTTCTTTCAGCTCTTTGTGTTTTCGGTGTTAACTCACATTTGAATAACCCAGGAATTCTGAATTATTTTAATATCTTCACAGTTACCAAATCATACCGATTTTTTTTTTAAAAGGAATATATATATATATATATATATATATGTATATATATGTATATATATATATATTTAATTTGGTTGGTTTCTTGAGGGGGATATGCAAAAATAATTTGAAGCAACCTGTAGAAATACCCTTTCCAGAAAATACCTGCAAACATTAGGTTGGTGATTGTGTCATGTTTTCCTGAAGACACCTGTGTTTGAAACAGGGCAAGCAAAGTCACATATGGATGCAGAGGTTTTACTGAGCTGATTTCTGTCACAGCAGTGGAAACACTGCTTACGGATTAAGACTACTTTTTTAGCTGTGTGGCTGAAAAACAGCCCATCTTAAGAGCACTGTCTTGAAAAACCAGCTGTGTAAATACTTCAGTACATTTTTCCCTCCTGATTTGTTATTCTTCCCCCACCCCCAGCCCCCTTTGCGATACCAGATTATTCACTTTTCCTTCAGAAAAAGATCTTTGGAGTTTGAAGTTTCCCGGCATCAAACTCCACAGGGAGCCTTCACTCTCCTTTGCAGCAGAGTTGAGCCCTTGCCGTCACATTGGTCAGAATTAAAACTAAATTATGATCCCTGGTATTTCCTTACCAGATGTCACATGCAGCAACCAGGGCATGGCAGGCAAGGCCAGCACCTGACCACCCAAATCTCTGGGGCATCATTCCCATTTTCAATAATGAACCTGGGAATTGTATTGTCGACCTTGCAGATGGAGTCGTCTGAACCCGGGTGTTTGTTTTACTTTCTATTTTGTTATTAGCTATAGTGTAATCTACTTTTCAATCTGCTGGAATAATTTGCAGGAAATCAGTGTGACTTTCTCTAGACCAAGATAAGCAGGAACACTTTGCTTTCCTGTTTTCCAAGGGCTTTCGTTCTGCAGCTTGAGGAGTCCAGTGGGTGTTTATAAGCTTGCAAAAAACTCTTGTCAGTAAAGATTTATTCCACTTCAGTTACAATCTTAATGTAAAGTGTCCATCTAAAAGTATTCTCCAAAACTGGAGCTGCTCTTCCAGAATGGACCAAATGATCTTGGTTGACTGCTCCAGCTGTGGCCTGTGACTGATGTTCCTGAGGAATTATTCTGGAGACAAGTCTGGCCACTAACAGGTGATTTATTCATGTCCTTTGGTGGGGTTTTTTTGGTTTTCTTTGGTTGGTTAGTTAGTCTTTGGTTCTGTTTTGTTTTGTTTTTTATATGGACCAGACTGGACTTAAAACCATGTGTAAACTTCAGAGTTGGAAAAAGTGCTAGGAGCAGCCCTCCTCCCTTACTGGCTCTGGGACATCCTTATAACTCCAGCTCAGATTTTTCCTTATTTAATACCTGATGCATGCTAATAAGATTTGGTTTTGTGGCTTTTGTTGTTTTCCATTGCAATTTTGTATTCCATTTTCTATTCAGAGATGCCATCAGAGCTGTGTTAATAATAAGCCCTGTGGACTATGTGGTTTGCTCTCAATTTCTATTAAATTTTGAATTACAAAGCCTCCAGGAGCTGGACAGTGATAGCCTCATAACAGTGTGGATTCGTATAATTATATCCTAAATGGAAATTCCCTACCCAAACAGCACCTTCCTACATAGTGCCCTAAAGAATGTGTAATCTCTCTGATGTACAGGTTAATGCTCTGAAATTAAACATAGAAATTCTTGTAGAAGGTGGACCAAAGCATTATTTTCACAACTCTCTGCAAGTATTAGCCACTCAGTTTACCTGCCAGACCTTGAAAGCAGAATCTTTGTTTGGGAAACCCTGATTCCAGGCTGGGCAAATGCCAGCTGCATGCATCTGGCTCAGGGGTTTTTTGTGCAAACAGGGCAGCTACTGCTTAGAAAGCATAGGGGTGTGAGGGGATAGAGTGGATCTAATGTGAGTTGTAGATGTTCTAGTTCAACATGTGCTGGTTTTAAACCTCAGTGGATGTAGGAACTTGAGAAAGGTGGTCTGTGGGGTCAACCACTGTTGTGCTCCCTGCAGCACTGCTGAGCAGCATGGAACTCATTGGGTTGCTACTGAAATGCAACTTGGGACTATTTAAGTCTGTGTTGACTTAGAATAGAAAATAAATGCTTAAACAGTGTCCAGTTGAAGTTTCAGGGGACTCTTTAAATGGGCTGGAGGAAATTCCTCTGGCCGGAATCTAGCGCAGCTCTTCCCAAGCACACACGTGAGTTTTCCCATCTGCCTCTTGTAGAAGGTGCATCATCCCATGTCTCCCTTGCACATACATTATTCTGATCAAGATAGCTAACTAAAAAACTAAAAAACTTTTTAGAAAGTAAGAAAAGCAAATTACTAGGGCAGGAAGATGGGACTGAGCCCTATGGCATGGCTTGCCAAAGGCTGGAGAAGAGCAGAGCTGAATGGGGGCAGATTGTGATCATTTGGAAGGATCCTAGTGAAGGGTTTAGACTCCCTCTGTTTTAACTTTGGCTTCTTTCTTCCTTTTCACTAATTTTTCATAACCATCCTGAAGTCAGGAGGGAAGTGAACCTCCAGGCTTGTGTCCAAAGGCAGGATTTGTGTAAGTGCTGCTCTGGAGGAGACTCAGGATGTGTTTTTCCTCCTTCTAGGGAAGAAGCTGAGTGGCCTGGCCCATGCTGAGCCCCTCATCCCTGCAGCTTTGCAGGATCTGATTTACCCTCTGCATCTGCATGGCACAAATTGCTGTGGGTGCCACATCTGCAGCCAAACAAAAAGATATTATTTGGGATTAGGCTGATACTCTTCCATCAATAGTGATCTGGCACACCACTTTTGCATTATTACACTTGGACCTTTCTTGTATTTATTTTAGTAATCATCAGGCATCTTAGAAGCTTTTCCTCAATTGTTGTATCCAAAGGAGATGCGAGGCAAAAATATTCACATGTTGTTCAGCTTCTACCTATAAGTAAGCAGTGGACATATTCATTCTTGCCAAAAAAGCCCCAGACTACTCTGTTTTGGACATAGATGTCAAGCCTGTATTTAAACTGACACTCTGCACACTCTGGGTCCATTATCCCATTGAGGGACAAGCTGCCATCTGATTTATTTTTTTTTTAAATTAGTAGAATTTAATTAAGTGGATCTTTTTTTTTCAGAAAGGCACTGACTTTTACAATCACAAATGAAATAATAGCCTGTAACCACTATCATTCCCTAAGCATAATTTGCAAAAAATACTTACATCAACTAAGTAAATGTGATCTGAATCAGAAAATTATTCCGCAAGACTGTTTTAGCTTAGCTTTGACCAAATTAATGTCAGTCTGGTTAGTGGCTTGATAATAAACATGCTTCTGCTTTCTGAAGCCACTACTGTATAATCTGATTACAGCTGATGTGGCTGGCAGGGAGCCAGCCCCAGCTTGCAGCAGCCTCCTTCCTCACTGGAATGTTCCAATAAAAAACACAGAATTTGCTTTGAAAGCCACTGGCCAAGGCAGCAGTGCAGGATTTCACCCAACCAGTGGCTTTGCTCCTTGCCCTCACTCCTGCGAGGTGATGTCTCTGCTTTAAAGGCTTTTTCTGTCTGCAGGGGCAGAGCACAAGGGTGGCAGTGACTTGGGACTGTTCTGGAGGTTGTCTGAAGCCAGGGAGCTCAGGTTAGAGGGTCCTGTCCTGGGTCTGCATCTCCTGCCCCTGTGGGAAGGGCTGTTCCATCCATCTGCTGCAGAGGCTGCTGTGGGAATAAAAGACGGTCATTGCAGTGGAGAATCCTGCATCATAAGTAGAATGTGAATTTTTCTTGTGATAAGCTCCTTTTGAAGCTTAAAAATAAAGTTTTCCGGGGATTTTTTTAATGCTTTACTCTTCCTCTGTGAGGTTCTGCAAAGTGAGTTGGATACCACGAGAGTGGTTTCCTGGGCAAAGCATCATCTCTTCCAGATAAGAAATATTTTGCTTCTTGCCAGCTGGATTGTTTTTAGTGCCTAAACATCTTCAAAGACTATAAAAAGGGAGACTTGTTATTGTTATTTCAGTGACTTTGTCCAAGATGTTTCTCCCTGGATGCTATATATATATATATATATATATATACACATGGTCTGTATTTTATATTTTCAAAGCTGCTGGCATGAAGGAAATCAGAAATAATATCTTCTGAAATAGAAGGAACTAGAAATACCTTCACCTGAAGGTAGCCAGTGATGAATAAAAGAGTTGAAAAACAAAAAGCCCTTAAATTTATTCCATACCACTAATAAATTAGAGAGTTATTTTGGTACTTCAGTGACTGTGAGATTTCTTCCACTGATGTTTTCCTCAACCCTTCTGGAAAAAGTTCATGAGAGGTACAGGGTTAAGCTCACATGTAGTTAAATACCCCTGGGGTAGGGCTCAAGAGCTAGATCAAGACTTAAAAATTGGCATGGGTATGATTGTATGATGGGTGGTTGTTGGGGTTTTTTTAGGGGGCAGGTTTTGTTTGGGGTTTGTTTGGGATTTTTTTTCTGTGGATAATATGGACACAGATATTTGATGTTGGTCCAGGCTCAAAATTCTTTGAAACTTTTTGTCAAAATCTCAAAAGTGGAGGTAGCTGTGGGTGAAAAAGAGCCTGTGGCTCTGCTTGTTCACTGCCCTGCACAGTGTAAAAAGTGGCACCTCTTTTAATCCAGACAGTCATTTGTATGTGTGTGCAGGGGGGTGAACCCTATCCCTCTATTATATATTATGTTGGCTAATAGAAAACAACTGTGCTCTGCTCACACCCATTGCACTAAAATAAATTAACTTTTCATATTCCATCTGAAAGGAATTATGCATAGATGATTGACATGCAAAATGCGTGATGATTGGGATGAAAAAGAAAATAATGTTGACTTTAAAAAGAACTAATTCTAAAATTGCATTTAATTTTGTTTAATGGATTGCTAAGAAAAGCACCTGAAACAATAATTTCACATAAACTGTGAATCATTACTGGGTTTTTAATAATGGAGAAAGAACAGAAACCTGAAAGAATTTCAGGAAAGATAAATTGACTCGTAAATGGGATATAAAATAAGGTACCTCGTTGTTTAACAGGATTCATCTCAAAATTTTTCAAATGTTTTAAGTGTTCTCTGAAATGCTGCAGAAACTGAAATCTGGGAGTATGCTGGTGTTCTGATAAGTTGAAACTAAATGAGAAGTCTTTCTGCAGCTTCAGAGAGGCACTTTAAGTTTATTTTGTATGATACAGAATATGGCCTGCACCAAAGAGGTCTGGATTGTGAAGATATTAAAAGTTTCTTTGTCAGGATGATGCAATCTGTCACAAAATTTAGTGGAAAGTCTGTTTTGCCATTCTGTTCTCTGCTTCACGTGAGATACAGGAATTGAAAGCAACGTCTGTCCCAGGCTTTTCAATTCACAGAGTGATTTGTTGAGGTTTCCAGGACTCAACTGCTGAATGGGGGAGACATTGGAAATACGGACTTTTGGGTAATTTGTATCTTTTTGCCAAGAGGACATCAAATGTTTCAGTAAATTCTTTCAGTAGGAATGTTTGCTTAGCTAAGAAGAAAGTGGGTCACTAGAAAACTTTTCCTCCTGCAGTTGTCTTCTTTTTATTTTAAATGTTTCTGCAAAGCATTTACAAATTTTTTTTTTTTTAACTGGAACCTTTATGGGACCATAAATCACAGTTTCATTGTGTTTCTTTTTTTTTGTTTTTATAAATACATATCACTAGCAAAGCAGACAATCAGCTTCACGGTTGGTAAAGGCAGAGGGGATGCAGGTTGTTCCAGAGCCATGAATGTTCTTAGTTTATTTGTTACTATTGAATTTGAACTTACTTTGCAATAAAACTGGAAAGGAAATGCTATTATTTCCCCCCAAAATGGTGCCAGGAAATGGATCTGCTGTGATTCTGTTTTATCTCTGGAGTCTTCCTGGAGCTTGGACTCCAAGTCCTGAAATGTGCCACTGTCCTGAGCATCATTTCTACCTCCAGGCCTCATGTCTGTGCTTTCCTGTCCCGCCTAAAGGCAGTTCTGGGGCTCATTTACTTCTCAGGGGGTGTTATGGCATGGATGACTACAGAAAAAGGCACAGCCTGGCACATCTGCTTAGTCTAGACATTAATTTTCCAGGTGTGATGTGTAAGGCCCTATGTATGCAGGAGAGCAAGCACCACTTTCATGTGCAAGTGCTTGTGTAACAGCTCTGCAGCGCCCAAACCTATGAGGATTTAGTGTGTGATGAGTTTCTGCTCATCATCTAGGCAGTGCTGTGCCTCCACAGTAATTTCTGTGTGCATAATAGATTGAAAATGGTGATATGGATGTTTTTGTCCTGCAGATTAAACTACTCTAGCCACAAACTCTGTCTGGATAAAGCACAAGTAACTTCTTGTAACAAAAATGTGCACGTGTGTGGTGTGTTCTCCTCTTTTCTGTTTTTTCTTTTTCCATTTCACTTAAATAAAAGCACAATCTGGTTTTTTGGGTTTTCTTTCATTTCCTCCCCAGCACGCCAGGTCTCTGCAGCGCTCCTGCCTGCACCTCAGCTGTGCTGGATCCGTACAGGAGACTGTGGGGGAGCTATCAGACTTTTTTCTGTGAAACCAACACTGAAGAACATATTGTAATGCAACTGGAGACACAGGCTCCCCTTGCTTTTCTAAAATACATTTGGCAACTGCAAAGCCAGAGGGTTTTCAGATCAAACAGAGGGTGGGTGTCCTTGCTCAGGAGGTTCACCTGCCTGCCACCAGACTTCATACTTTTCTTTTGGGGTATCTCCACTCAACTTGCAAGAAGCAGAACTGAGGCTTTAAGCAATGAAAACAACTTAATGAGCACCTGGTCTTGACCCTCTTGTCCATCCTGCTCGCTTTCTCCCTGCTCCCTTACAGGATGAAGTTCCAGGCACTTTGGCTGCTGAATGGCCCTGTGTCTGGGGAGGGATTTCTCTGCATGGAGACTGTGCAAAACCAAAATGCTTGGCCCTGGTTGCCTTTCTGCTCCACCCCAGCATGGCTGAGCTCTGATTTTGCAAGTACTTGGCTGTAACGATTTGAGAAATCACAGCAATCCAGTTAACTTTATCTTCCCTGCTTGGAAGAGGGACCTCCCTGCTGCAGAGGATGAGACCACCCTTCCTCTTTTGTTTAAAATATACAAGCTGGGAGATGAATGCAGTGGTATCTTCAGCTTCTGACTCCCTGGCCATGCTCCCCCAGGGAGTCATGTAAGTCAGGACCTGTGGCATAAACTGCATCAGAAATCACAGTGGAGCTGCTGGAAAAGCTCTTCCCCGTGATAGGAGTGCCAAGGCACTGCCAGTTCTCTGTTTAATAATCCACTCTCTTGGTTCTAATGAGAATTTGGGTTTGTATGTGTTTTAAAATAGAAGAGGAAGGGTTGTTTTCCTCTCTTTTTGCATGGATCTGTGAAACAAAGAGCTGTAGGACTTTGGGGGTGAAGCTGGAGTTTTGGTTCTGGGTTCCTGTAGCACCAGGTGTCCCAATGCCCAGAGGTGTGGTTGTTACACTTAGGATACAACTACCAAAAAGAACCCAGAAAAGGGCCATTCTTCTGAGGGCAGAGCTGAGAGTTTTTGTCCTTTTGTGCCTCTTTCTGCCGTTGGAGGTGGCTGTGGACATCCCTGTTCACTGGGGCCTGTGGCCACACATCGGTTGCACGTCAGCGCAGAGGGGTGTGAGGCTGTGCTGGTGGTATTGACTGGAGGATTTTCACCACTGAGATTTGCCTTTTTTTTAAAACCAGCTGTTGCTGGGGGGGCTTTGCGTGCGTGTCTGCATGTTGTGGAATTGCAGAGAATTTGGGTTCTGTTTTTTAGCAGACTCGTAAAATTCTAGCAGGGTCTTTAACGTGATGTGTACTCGTAGCACTGCTGCTCCACAGCTGTACGGTTATTGAAATGTTTTATTATTTCAATAACATTTTGAAAGGGATGTTTCCCTCCCAGCTTGAGGGAAGAAAATTTAATCCCCTTTCTGTTGCCTCATGGCTATGGGACTAAAACTGATGTGCTCAAACCTCATCTGAAAAGGGTTCATCACCTGTGCCTGGTGACTTGGCAAAGGGCAGGACGTGTGTCTCAGCAGATATCCTTTGCAAAGGCCAGTTTCATGGGTCTATTTTGCTCAGTGTGAGATGATTCTTGTGAATATAAATGCTTTCTTCCAATAATTTTTCAGATATTTGTGCTGCCTAGTTCTGTGCTGTTATGTATTCTAGCAGGAAGCAGCAGCAGGTAATGTATTTATACTATGCAATCTGCTTAAGAATAGTTTTTTCCTAGAGATCTTATGGCTTATGAAATTATAAATTAGAGATGAATTTGTACCAGCAGATAAAAAAAGGGCTGAGCATCTCTGCTTCCTATTGATCACGAGCTTATGCACAAAATCCTCTTTTTGGTTTTTCTTGTCATCCTGTGGTGCTGCCAGTCTTGTTTCTAGCCTCCCTGCTCTTCCCTGGGCAGCCTCAGAGCACTGGGATGGTGTCACTCGGGATTTTCTGAGTCATCACAACGTTGGTTGGGCTCTGTGGATGTTGTGCAAGGAGGGTTTTGCTTTGAAGTCCCTCCTGGCTTATGTTCTGTTGAGCAAACTTGTAGCAGGACCTTGCTTTGTTGCCATCCTTCTGTGTTAGATTAGTTTATTCCTGGCTTTGTGTGTCAGAGTGGTGGTTGATGGCTGACATTAAGACCAGGTTTTTCTGTGTGCAGCATTCCCTGGTTGATGGGAATGGGCACTGAGGCAAAAGCAAGATCAGTTTTCAGTGGTTTATCCACTGAAAGGAGGAGTTCCCACAGATGTTAGGAGAGCTTGTACCCTCTCTGAGGTTAGGTTGAGAACTTTCTTCAATCCTGTGCTAAAGCTGGATGTTCTGCTTAAATTTGCTTCCAAAGGCAACACATCCTTCTGGTTTAATACTTGGTGTGGTGAGGGGTAAGAGGTTTGAGCCAGCAGCTACAGCAAAACAGCTTTGGAGCTGCCCAGTCTACAGCCCAGTCCAGCTCTTCAGGTCTGTCCTTGGGGCTTGAGGTACCAAAAGAAACCAGAAGTTAAACGCATGTATTGAATTTTGTACTCTTTGTGACTGGAAATGAATTATCTTAAAGCAATAATAGAGAGGTGACTCCACCATGCAGATGTCCAGCAAGATGATCAGAGTGGACGGGGCTGGTGAATTTGGCAGGGAGGGATAGCTGTGTTGCTGCCCAGGAGAGAAAGACAAGGACAGGGTGTGTTCCTTGAGGATGAATGGTCCACTTTATTTGATTTGAAAGTTTTGAGTTAACTTAAATATAAAACCTCTGGAACAGCAGAGGGATGCTGTTTACAAAATCCAGTTGAGTGGAAAATCCCCAAATGATGATGTCTGAGGTGGTGTGAGCCTCAGAGCCTTCTCAGTGCCAGTGCTGCAGCTCCTGCCCAGTGTGGACATCAGGAGAGGGACTGCTCCCTTTTGTAAGGCTCGGTTGTATCACGAGCACGTGTCCACGTGAACGTCTCTCACTGTGGGTAATATGAACATATTTATCACTATTTAATATCAAGCAGTTGTCATTTGCATTACTCTCATGCCTCTGAGTTTCAGCCACAAGCTGTGTCCTGTTTTGCCCCTGGCTCAGCAGAAGGAGCTGCCAAGGAGCCCATCCCCACTGCCATCGTGGGTGCCCTTGCACTGAGCCCTTCCCAAACCACACCAAATAAACCCAGAGCAGAGGTTTATCCTATGCTGATAGCATAGGAACGTGCAGTTCTGCAATTATGGAGTGCAGATCATGGAATAAACCGTTTGAGAGGGCTCCAGAAATGTTTCCTTATCTTTTAGTAACAGATTACAGCTTTGTTTTTTGAAATAGATTCTGAGACAGATGGTTAAAGAATAGGGTGAATTTAAAAGCATATGTGTTATTCCCTTCCCCCTTCCTCCCCACAAAACCATCAAATCCACTCAGAAAACAAGCCAAAAAACCCCACATAAAAACTCCAAACCAAATGAACAAAATCTCATCCCTCATTTGGTTATTAACGAGGCAGAGCACAAAGGAAGGAGAGGTTGAAGACCTGCTTCAGGTTGACTTTTAGGTCTTCCTTTGCTTGAATTCTTCCTTCACCCCACAATCCCCAGCAACACTTGAGGGAAAAAATGCCCAAGGTGTGGACTTGCTGACAGAATGTGGGTCCTTTTGTTTGGTGCTGAGCATGGGGTTTTGTGAGTGAGCCAAAGGATTAATGAAATAAGTTCTTATAGACACAATGAAAAATTACTTGATTGCCAAGAAACTGTCGTCTTAATGAACTTGGGTAGTCTGTTGGAGACACCAGAAAATGGAAATGGGCTTGCATAGCTTTATTATATTCTAAAATAGACTTTAACTAGATCATCCTGTATTCTTTCCTGTTTGAGTAAAAACAGGGGCTGATAGAAGTTGAAAGCAGCAGATAAACTGATGTGGAGACACATATGGCTTGAAGCTAGTGTTTGAAAAGCAGGGAAACCATAATCAGTTGAAGGTAAAAAGAAAAATGTTCTTAGTAAAGAGCCCTGTTCTCAAGGCTTCGCTTCATGTTGGTATGAAGACAAGTTTCGATTAAGTCCAGATAAATTCTTTTTTTTTTAATGTGTACCTCATGCAGAATGGATGTTTGTCACTGTCCATCTTTGTTACTAGGGAGGAAGGAATGTGGAAGCATGTTGCTGCTCAGGCTTTTGGGGCCTTAATGCCAGAAATCAATTCAATGTGGTCATCTTATGAAAATGCTCTAAACAGCCCATGTGCTGCTTGGATTTCCTAGTCAAAATGGATATATTTCCTTCAGAATCAGAACTGTAAGACGGGAGAGAAAGTTCAGTTTTCTCTCTGCTTTTTCTAGGGGTGTTCAGTTGATGTAGGAAAGAGCTCAGTGAAGTATCTTAGATTTGCAGGAGGAGGGAAGACCCAAAGTGATGGGTAAATATGCATTGCATCTTCTCTGGTGTTTCCTCTTCTGGCAAATCTAAATCAAATCTAAGTCATCCAGCACAAAGTCTTGGCTGGATCCCTGCTGGTGGGATGTTGAACCATGGTCATTTGTGGCTCATCTCTCTCCTGGAATATTGTTGATATTTGCTTAGGTCTTGCACATCCACATAGTGAAGAGCAGGATGTCTTGATAAATATGTTGTCTGCCTTGGATACTTTTTATTTTAAAAGAGAGAAAACATCTTCCACAAAACTGAAAACACTTCCAGCTTTAATACTGTTTTTGACTGGAAAATGCAAATGCTTGTGTTGAATTCTTGACTATTTACTTTTTAAGTAAAAAAATTTACTGAGAAATACCCCTACTTTCTGTCTGGTACTTGGGCCTCTGTGCTTTGGACCAAGTAGTGGTTGTGGTCTCAGTTTCCCGTGACAGAAGTGCCACCTAAAACAATGTTGGCCTTTTATGAATGTTTTGAAAGTCAGAAGCAATGTCATGATACTGATAAATCAGCAGAATGATACAGTTATTTCATATACAGGATTGAAAAATAAAAATACTGTGTAGTTTTGGTGGTTTTTCATAAGTCTTTGCTCTTAGTTTTCAGCAATCAGATCACAGTATAAAAAACAAAGGTACTTGCAGAAGACTGACTGCAAATGAGTAATTTGCTTCTTTTCAAGGTTTTTGTATCTAGAATTTAGTTGGCAAGGAACAGATTAGTTAATAAATATATATATAAATATAAAAATTACAATATTTACTATAATATATAATTATTATATATTTTATTATACATTACTGTATTATATATACTACATATTTATCATATATATAGTATAATAAATATAGATATATAATCAATATAAATAATATAATAAATAAATAATAGAAAATAAATATAATTTTTAAAAATTACTATTAAAGTTACCCAGCAACAGAACATGTAGATGGG
Source organism: Pseudopodoces humilis (assembly GCF_049639895.1). NCBI lineage: Eukaryota > Metazoa > Chordata > Aves > Passeriformes > Paridae > Pseudopodoces > Pseudopodoces humilis. The sequence continues at coordinate 7,744,501 of NC_142216.1, forward strand.
TGAACAGAGCAGTGCAAATATTTCAGCTGGTCCCCAGGATAGGAGTTGTCTTTTGAAGTGAAAATCAAATAATTTGTCATTATTCCTGACCATAACTGCTAATATTGGGTAAACATCTCACGTGTTCAGGAGTTGCATTCCCTACATGTAAAATATGAATACAAATATTGTATAAATGTTCTTTGATCTATACTCATGAAAAGCTCTACGGAAATTCCAAGAATTTGATATTAAATGCTAGATTTAACCTTTGCAAATTGAGCCTAAGTTATTTATAAGTATCTTTGTTTTTTTAAGTAAAACATTCCTTTGGCACAGTTAATGCTTTCTACTGTGGTCAAATATGAGTGGCTAAGAATAAATTAAATTCTATATGTAGCAGTGATCAGGCGGTAATTTAATCTCTGCATTCCTACAGTATGTTCAGAGGCAGATTAAAAATGCTATGATCCAAGGAATAATGCAGTAATATGGTCTTGGTGAATGTTAAGGAGTAACTCTGAGGCAGGACTTGTGGCTGTTACTGTACAGCACTGGAAGAGAGAGCTGTCCCAACACTAGAAAGGAATTGAAATGGTAATTCTCCAAGTCAAACAAAGAATTGATTGGTTATTGCTGGTCTAACCATCATAAAATGTAAGTCAGGAAGGATACTGCAATTCAGGCTTTGGCACCTAATCTGGTCTCATTTGAACTCATGTGCTCCTTGATTCTCTGCCATCAATCTCTTTAGGAACTGCAAGCTGAAGTTAATGGCTTTCATCATAACAGCAATGAAAATACCATTTACCTATTTAAAATGCTCAGCAGGGAAATACTCAAGAATGATGCCTTGTGCTCCAGGCTTTTCATCCAGTTTGATGAAATCTCAATTTTTCGTTATGCCTGTGTGTATGCAGACACTGCAAGGCTTAGAGCTGACCATTTTGGGGTGTGATTCATTTGTGTCCACACCAGACAGCTTGTTGTGCATTAAGCCCTGCCAGCCAACAGATAATTTTTCTAGCATTTAAACCAATTTATGGTCTGGCTGACATGCTCATTGTTTCCCTAAACCTGGCCCGTCAGCACCATCTCCACCACAGAGCAGGAAATTAATCTTTGCAGTTATTTGACTCCATCAGCTTTACCTGCTGCATACAATTGTGGAGGAATCTGGCAAACTTTAAGAGCTACATCCTCAAATTGTGTTTGTTATAGCTGCCAGTATTCCTCCCTTCCTTTTCCTGGACCATGCCCTGAGGCATCATCTGTTCTCCCACCCGGCCGGGTGGAACCACAACACACAGCGCCCACAGGAGAGGGTTTGGCTGTCATTTGTGCAACCCAGGAGGGGGCACTGGAGGTTGCTGAGACTCATTCCTGGAGGAGACAGCAAATGTGTGATCTGAAGACTCATCTTCAATCTTCTACTGTTGACTTTATAAGCTTGGGGCTATTAAATATAAGAAAGACTTGGAAGGTACCAGCTTAGCTCCTTGGTTATGTTTCTGGTTTAAGACATGGGCATGGATGTAATTAGGTTCAAACTTCATCAGACTGAAGAGAAAAATTGCAAATTATCCAAAATGTGTCCTTTTACCTGCCTATTCATATGAACATTTTACAAAAAGATGGATCTGAAGCTCCTGTGTTGACTGTGGTGTGCTGTTGCAGTTGATGCTCATAAGGGATGAAAAAACAAATTGAGAAGAAATTGGGAAGGAAATTCAGTTCAAATTTTCCTCGACAAAAAGCACAGTAAGACTGGCACAAAACCAGCTCTGTGCCCAAGCCCCTGTAAGTTAAACCTCCATTTGTACAGGGAAGGTGGAGCAGAGCCTTGTATTTAGCCCTACAGAGCTGAGAGGTGCTGCTCTGCCAAAGCCTCCCTGGGACTCTCATTTTGGTATTCCAAATATCTACCTGTGTCCTTGCCTTGGAAAGAGTCCTGGAGCTGATACATGGTTTGAGCTAGTGATTATTTTATGACAGCTCTTTGCTTAAAATGAAAGCTTGGAATTCAAGTTATTTGGCTTATACTTTGCATGACTGAAAAGGCAGTTTGATTTGTTTTTTTAATTTTCAGGGATTGTGGAGACAGAGCTATCATGTGGAGAAATTCTCAGCAGAAAATTGGACGCATCAAAAAGATGCAGAGAGATAAATTTCAAGCAATCTAAAATTAATTCTGAGATCCCAAGGATTTCTCACTAAGTGACCAGTATTTTGCTGAAATGCCAGCATCATTTTTCTTTCCAATTTTGTTTTCTCTCTGAGCCATATCTATTGCCTTTGAAGTAGCTACAGCTGTGGCCAGAATTTGTGAATGCTGGGAAACCAGCAGTTCTAAGCAAGGAAGAACCTTTGTAGTCTGCTCACAGGCAGAGCAACAGAGTAGGAATTTTTTTTTTTTTAATTAATATTTTATTTCCAAGCCTCCAGCATTTGCTCCTGAGCTTCAGTCTTGTTGCATTAAAATGCATGGTGCAATATTAAAAGTCAATTTGCCAAGGGACAAAGACTTTGCTGGTCAAGGAGACCTGGCAAGGAGAGTGTCCTCCATGCTCCTGTACTGTCAAATTATTTAGGTTAAGTCATGGATTAGGTCTTGACTGGCTTTAAAATGCAATGTATTGTCTCTTCCAGGAGTTGTGCTGGTTAATTTGAACTGTGCTTATTGTCAGGAAATCAAGCCTTGGTTAAAACATGTGCAGCACTTCCATGGACTGATTTAGAGGGCTAAAATTAGGAATTGTGAGCATTGAGACTATATTCAGTACAATATCTGCTTCTTGGGATTGCCATTGGTGTGTTGTAGCCTCTCCATGTTCCCAGTTCTTAACTTCATCACCACAACTGCTAAACTGGAAAAACCTTTGGCTATGCCTGATACAATTCCTATTACCATATGACTTCCAGCCCTGGCATAGGAAGAGATAGTGAGTATTGTGAGCCATGTTGAAAAACAGAGATAATTAAATCTCGTATAACAGAAGTTGGTATTACGTAGCACAGATCCTGCCATGAGAGCGCTGCTGTTGCAAGCAGAAGATGAAAATCCAGGGATTTAAAGATCATTGCATTTTACTGTGGTTTTTACATGTTTCTTTCCATGAATTTCAAAAGAAAAGACAAAAAAATTAAAATACAGAAGAGTCTGGATGTCATCTGGAATTTATTTGACCTCTTACATTGGCTCTAAAAGAAATCATAAACAAATAAACAAATAAAACTTTTTTTCTAAGATAAAAAAAACACTTAATTTAATAACTAGATTAAAAGACAGTTTGAAACTTAGTGGGGGAGCTTGCATGTGGCACAAAAAAGGGAAGGAGAACATTTCATTTTAATGGAGATGCTGCCAGTTCTTTTGGCATGATCCCTTTGTCCAGGACATGAAGAAATTCCTGTTGTGGTGAGCACTCCACAGCTGCAGCGACATGTGCCCCTCAAGTTAGTGAAGTTGGGATCTTTATGTGGAGGATTGGGATGTTTGAATTTAAAAACAGTCATTTTATTGTGCAGGGAGTGAAATTTTAAAGACAGTATTTGGAAAGGACATCTTTCTTTACTAGGCAGCCCCAGTGGTCCCCTGGTGGTTTAAATCTATGTGATGATTATTGGGGTTTGTTTGTTTTTTAATTAATAACTAGTCTTCTCCACCTTTAAAAAGGTAAATTTTATTTGGAGCCAAAAGCACAATTTGAGACACACAGGAGCTGCTGCTTTTCTCACTAGGAGATTGTCCCAGCTCTTTCCCCATCACCCTGAACGTGACTTCTCCCTCCCAGAAGTTGCCACTGTAGATCTCTTGGATAAAACGTGCTGCTAGACATAAAACAAGAAAAATATTTGTTTATTCTATGGCAGACAGCTGTTTAGGATGCTGTGGAGGTCTAAGTCTTATGGTTTTGCAGATGTTGTTTGTACGTGACTTTTTCTTGGAAACCATCTGTGTTAGGAAGCACAGAGGGATTCTGTGCATCCCTTGGCAAAAAGAGTTGGGCTCTTTTCCTTCAGCATCTTTGTCCAAGGAATTTGAAGGAGGAGAGAGAGAGACAGAGGAGTGTTACCAATATTTGGTCCGAGTGAGGACCCATTTGGACTTGGGCTGTGAAAAGGTTTTTCTGGGATATTCAGTGTGTCCAAAGTCCAGTGGGGCAGAGAAAAAATCTTCCCTTCTTTCTAGAAACATGTAGAGCAAACTCCAAGTGATCTGTATGGAAGTGGTGGATAATGTCTAGAAACAGGTCTTGATTTTTGTGCAGAAAAGTTGTTTTGAACGGTCTGTGCTGCTGAGTTCAAAAGAGCTGGTTTGGTGAGATTAGTCTGCAAATCTCCAGGGCAATGTAAGGAAAAGGGGCTCCCTAGGGTGTGATGGCTGTAGGGAAGGGCAGGTTTCTCTCCAGAGGTGGGGATAAACATACACTCACATTTGAGTACTTACATATTTATATTAAGATAATTCAGCCAACAAAGCATATAGCCAAGGGTGATAGAAATTGAGGAATGTGGACTTTTTCTTGGCAGTTTGAATCTGGCTTGGAAGCATTTCAGGGGAGGATTAAATCTCGCTGCTCGGCAGGTCAGGGTTGGGGTAATTGGCAAAGACAGAGGTTGGGGACGGCTGAACTGGGGATTAGTGCGGCATGACTGCAAGTCTGGGGCTGCTGTAAATGAGGATGCAGATGAAAATATGTCAAGCATCTTTCATACTGGACATTTTCAAATGGGCTGTGGTATTTGCAGGAATTTTGACCTGGTGGAGTGGAGAGGGAAGGATGACAGAGCTGCTACCTGTGCTCAGCACAGTTTTCTATCAGGGATTAGCTGGCAAGTGATGGTGCCCTAGGCTTGTTTGATCCTGTTTTGTTTGCTTTCTGGGTACTCAAATACCTGAAGTATTATGATGAAAAATGGACTTTTGTGCCCTGACATTGTTTTCTTTGTGAAATCATCCACTTTGTCATTAGTTCACCCAATTTTGTGCAAGACCTGCATTGTATGCAAATTAATACGGTTAAACCAATGTCAAATACGCTTACATTTGAGAAAAGTTAATATTTCTCTTGACAGTCCTGATATTCTTTGTTCCTTATGCTGAAATTATGCTGAATTAATTTCTTCTGCTGGCTCTTGCTCTGTGCACATGGCCATGATGTCAGAGGGACTTGCTGAAAGAGCTCTGCCTTTCACTGGACAAGGTGGAAATTCCTATGTTTTGCAAAGTGCCTATCTGAGACACAACAGCTTCTGCAAAGTTCCAGGACAAGACAGCAGACCAAAAACATGGAGTAAAATGAAGCAGTTTGTGGTATGAAGCTCCCACAATCAAAACAAAGCCAGTGTTTTGAGTATTACTGAATTGCCGGCCGGACTGTGCTGGAGGCTCAGAGCGGGGATGTGGGATGAGTCCGGAGTGGTGGCTCAGTGCTTGTGTCCCCTTTGCCATGCTGCCATACTTTCCACTAGCAGGGTAATCAGCCAGGTTCCAAATGCAAATTGCAATTTCTGGATGCACAGCTCCAAATCTGGAGTTCATCCACTGTCAGAAGAGCTAAAACCAGAGACAATGCTGGTCGGGCCGTGCTCAGCATGAGCGTTTGTCATCTCCTGAACTCTGGGCAGGAGCGGCTGCCATGGTGCAACAGCACTTCAGGAATAAAGTGCCTCAGCCTTTCTCAGGTTGTCAGAGTGATTCTGTTTAAACACCCATTAAAAGAAGTTCAGTTTTGTTTTTTGGGTGCAAATGAAGCCTCAGGGTTTGTGTGATTCAGGGATAGTAGGAGCTGCGGGTCTTTGTGGCCCCATACAATGCATGATTTCAGTGTATATAAGCATAAATATATGTAAGTATCTGAAAGGAGAGTGTCAGGAGGATGGAGCAAGGCTCTTTCTGGTGGTACCAAGTAATAGAATGAGGTAATGGACAGAAACTGATGCACAGGAAGATCCACCTGAACATGAGGAGCAACTTCTGCAGTGGCCAGTGACGAGCACCAGCACAGATTGTCCAGAGAGAGTGTAGAGTCTCCCTCACTGGGGATATTTAAGAACTGTCCAAACATAATCCTGTGCCACGTGCTCTGGGATGACCCTGCTTGGGCAGGGGTTTGGATCAGATGACCCACTGAGGACCCTTCTGACCTGACCCATTCTGTGATTCTCCAGCACCATCAGTGCACCCATATGGAAACAACAAAGCAGCACTGGGTTTTCAGTCACTCCAAACTGAGAATTTTATGGACTTAAGAATGCTTCTAATTTCCATAGTGTTCAGGGGAGCCAGCTCCTACAGTGTCCCTGTGAGCTGCTTCTCTCTCCTGGACTTCATCACCTCTTGAAATGAAAAAATGCTTTAGAATCATGGAATCACAGAACTGTTATGATTAGGAAAGACCTCTGAGACTGAGTCCAACCATTAACCCAGCACTAAACCATGTTCCCAGGTGCCCCATCCATATACCTTTTCAACACTTCTAGGAATGGCAATTCCACTGCTTCCCTGGGCAGCTGTTTCAATGCCTGACCACCCTTTCAGTGAAGTTTTTCTCAGTATATAGTCTAAACTTCCCATGGGCCAACTTGGGGCCAAACTTTGAGGTTTACAATGGCTTAAATGAAGGCACTCACAGATCCCAGTAGTGTGAGACCCCACTGTAGAGGAGTCTGTTGGGTAGGACCAGCGAGATGGAGATGCAGGAGCAGCACTGGAGGAGAAGGGACTGCTCCACATATGTGCATGAAGGTTTTGGGCTGAACCCATCCATTATTCTTGTGTTTATTTCTCATTCCGTCAACTTAAGTTGTGTTTCTGGCATTTGTTTGTTTCCTTTGGGCAGTTATAGTTATATTAGTGTAAATATTTTCTAGTGATTGTCAAGTGTCCAGTTTACATTAGTTGCTTGCAATTTCCTGCTGTAGTTTAAATTTTTTATTTTTATTTTTTTGTAAAAGCATAAAATTACCCTTCCCATAAGCATCAAACTCTGCTTTTTCAGGCAAAACCCATACCCCTGAAATTTCAAAGGCACCTTTTCATAATTTGAGAACTGAAAAAAGAGGTGACATCTACACAGTTGGGTGAATTCTCCTTCATGGTTGTAAAATGGTTCAATAAAATCTGAGTGAGTCACTACCTCCAGAGTTAAGTGACCACGGGAAATTTATAGTCACACTCGAGTTGTTTATCCTTTTTTTCTTACGCCCCATTTCCTATTGAAACTCATTTTTGTTGTCGTGTGGGTATATCCGATAGCAGGGTCTTTAAAACAGGAGCCTTGTATGCCTGTCATCTGCAAAACTGATAAAAGTCTCCTGGTTGCTGTAACAGTAATAGCACAATAAATGCTCAGAGTGAACTGTGCTGAATATCTCTAATCTGGGACTATATTTTTCTTTTTTTCCCCCTGTTGTAAAGGTTCTCTTTCATAATTGCTTTCTACAGTTTCCCATTAAGTTTGTGCACAAGTGAGAGCTGGCTCCTGCCTTGGGCTGCTCAACTTCTGCAAAATTAATTTTTCTTGCAGCAATATGATGAAGGGCTGGATCTTATTTATTTTACCAAAGTAAATTTTTCAATATGAGAACAATTAATAAATGATTATGGAAAAGAAATTCAGCATTTGCTCCCCAGCCTCTATAAATAAGATAATTACCTTCTCCAGAGGGAATGGTGTTGGCAGTAGTTTCACAGGGAACTGTTGAACTGTTTGACACGTTATAAATGGTTTACCAAGCAAAATCAGTTTTAAAAGGAACGGGGCTTGTCAATCAGTCAGCTTGTGTTGGGTTGTTGATGTCCCCCTGTCAGTCAGAGCAGTAACAGCTTTCAGAGGTGGCTGAGGAGTTGCTGGAAGGGGGGGAGAAGCAGCTGTGATAATTTGGGGAGGGGGGGATGGTTTAAACATTCCTATTTAATACAAGTGACACGTAGTTTCTTGGAAGATCTGATTTATTATTATATGGATTCAGGCAGAGTGTTTGCAAAATTTACTCGACTTTATGGTACTGCAGCAAATGTAAACACATATAATTCAACAGTGCCAGAAGAAAATGAAGGTGGAAAAGAATCTCTGTCAGCAGCAGGAGGGGTTTAGAGAGAGCTGGGAAAAGGAGAGAAGTGGCAGAATTGTGACTGAGAATAAGTTGGGGTTTTTTTTTCATCTCCAAGAGGAAGACTATGGGCTATTTTTGAGGAAAATCGAGATGAAGCAAAGCCAGGGGTTAAGGGAGACTTGTGCCACACTGCATGGTGCCCAGCACTGGAGTGGCCATGGGGAAGTGTCCTGGTGAGCTCCCTGCCGGGGACCCAGGGTGCAGAGGGGCCGTGGGGGCTGACCCCTGCAGCAGCCAGTTCCTTCACTCAGCTGGAGCTTATTTGAGCTCCAAACACAAGTGAGAAGATAAGAAACAGAAACATCAGCAAGAGAGGTTTGACAGCCAAGCTGTGCAGAAACCAGATGTCATTCTTCAGAGCTTGCTTTCTCCCGGGAAACTTGGGTAATTGCACCTTTGCCTCGGGGTGAGCGAACATCTCCCTCCCAGAAAAAAGCCTGGCTTAGGACAAGTTTTAGCCATGGTTTCAGTGGGATTCCTGGTTATGGGCCTATGCAACCACTCACATGTATAAGGCAGTGATGTGCAACACAACCTAAGACTCCCAAGAGGTTCCTTTGTGGCAGGAGATGCCTCCTGGGGACACAGGGCTCCCCAGGAATTCCCTGCTGTGAACAGGATTTCTTGCTCACCAGTTCAGTAGATGTCGTTGCTCTGCATCAGATTAATCTAGGGTCATTTTTTCCCAAAGGCTGAGGACTATGTGGTGTGAAATACCTGTTCTTGCTGCATGGCAGCATTGCTCCACAGGCTGCTGGTCAGGGATTTGCAGGGGATGCTCAGCTGTGGATAGAGCTGACTGGGAGTAGCGCTAAGATAATGTGGATACCTGGTTGCAAAGAAAAATGTACTTTGGGAATTTACTCTGGCTCTGTGGTCTTTCTAATCATCTGGAGAATCCAAACCCAGAGTAGATTCTGAGACTGTTGAACAGTTTGGGAGGGGGGAAGAGGAAATGGGAAATGTCATTTTGTTGTTATTCTAAGTTCATACCTTAGTTCTACAGAACCATACTGAGTTTCTATAAAACCCTGTTAGATCTATAAGTATTTCTGTTCTTAGGGTGGGAATTTTTTGAATGTTTTCTGAAGCCTACAATGTGTGGAAACACTGGGATTTGGTTTTACCATCAGACTGAGCTTCATTGCCCAGTACTCCCTAAATGTCTCAAAGTCCTGGCCTGCAACACAAATGGCCTCTGCGTTATTCAGCTATGGATGCAGTAAATGCTGAAAGGCTGATTATGGATATTGATGAATAATCACATTACACCAACACAATTCTTAGAGGAATCTGCCAGATGTCCTAGAAAATTTTCATCTGTTGGGAGAAAAAAAAACCCATCTGAAGCCGTGGTTTTGAAAGCACTGTAATCCTGTGACCCCTACCAGCATGTTTTTTCTTTTTTTTTTCTTTTTTTTTTCCTGCTTTCAGTGTTAATTTCCATCTGCTATACTTCAATACGTGGTTAACTACCCTTTCAAAGGCTTCATTTAACTCCATTTCAGAATTCAGTGGCAATATATTTATATTCGTGCAAGACTCTCAAGATTTCTTCTTGAAATACTTTTAGATCCTCAGGTGAAATTACATCCAGGATATCAATAGTGTAAAAGTGTATTCTGGAATCCAGAAGGCAAAATTGAAAGCAGGACTTGACTTATTGTGTTGCATTTAAAATCCAGGTCTGATTTCAGTTAAAATCTTAGAAAGATCCAGCCATAGGTACCGTATATTAATCAATGGAAGATGAAGGCCAGCCCTGCTGCTTCACTTTGAGGAGAAACTTGCCATTTTTCATTGTGTTTCAAGAAAAGGTAAACTTGGAGGGTTGGCAAAAGTCTTTGTATAGTACCTAGAGCACATGACTAAGAAAATAGTGGTCTATGGGAAAAAAATGCTCATAAAATGATATAATGCTTCAATCAAGTCTCAAACTGACATATTTGGGAAGTGAAATCTTACTCATTGGTTCTCTTTGGTCCCTTACTGTGCCAAAAGGTTGTTCTGTCTCTCCTGGGTCCATATGATCTCACCACTACCCTTGTCCTTAACACCAAACCAAAAGAAAGTCAGATGCTTCTTGTCTTTCCCTTTCATATTTTTCTGGCTTGGTTTCCTTCTTTCACCGTGTTTTGTGCTGTTTTTCCCAAACTTGGACTCTTTAAAATACAAGTGGAAACTGATGGTCTTATCCAAACTTAGTAACATATTGGATAGCTTTGCTCAGAATAATTGCCTCTTTCTTTTCATCTCATCTCAGTGTTTAAAGAGCAACAATACCTCATCTCTGCTAAACCTTTGAACCTTTCCTGGATATCGTTTGGTAAGTTGAATTGGCAATCCAGCATTTGTTCAGCTGAGCTCTAAAAAGCACAGATGACACAATTCAAGTATCCGCAGGTAAAAATTTGCACCTTGGTATTGTCAGAAATAATTTAAGTTTTCCATGCGATCTTCAAGATGCTTTTTATTATTAAAAAATAAAAATGCTGCACACCTCCCACACTGCTGCATTTCTATCCTATTGAGTCTGCTTTTTTTACTTTAAAATGGGAAAGAATCGGTTTAGCTGCCATGTAAAAATATTTATAGACCTATTGCTTTATAGACAACTGAAACTCTGAAGCTGAAAATGATCTAGGTACCTCTGAAAGATGCATTTGGTTAATTGGTAATGAGCTAAGCATCTGGAAGAAGCAGCTGAGCAAAGTCAGTCACTTCATTATGGCTTTTTGAGCTGTTTGCCAGACTGGTGAGCTCAGATAAACCAGACTGGTCATGAAATAAGATGCACTGAGTAGGCAAATTACCTGATTAAGCAAATTACAGTGTTCCTTTTGGTAATCTGTGGGTTTAATGTTCACTCACAGAGCTCCACACTGTACCTGTGTCTTGGAAAGGCATCGGCGCAGGCACGTGCTTGGAAGCAACTTGTGGTGCAACACATTGGCCCAGAAGACTTTGGTCTAAAATGAACTTGTTACTGAAACATTTCCCAGATGTGTGAGCAATAAATCATCTCCTCTTTGCACTTCAATAGAAACAACCATTGCCACTGAATTCTGGGCCAGAGCAGGCCCAGAACACAGCAGAAAGGGGCTGTAACAGAGTTTGCCTTTGCAAATTCATGAGTGTTGGCTCATTGTGTTTCACTAATTGCACCTGCTCCCCACCTCGAGCCAACCACCTCCAAGGCATGGCATGTGCCAGAGAAGTGTCAGCAGGCTCTCTGGTATCTTAATTCTGCTTTAATATGTGCTAATACACCTCTTTTTTAATTCTGAGTTTCCTACAGCTGTTTTGTAGTCAACTTCATTTCTAACCATATCCTTTAGCATCCACACTCCCAGCCTGGAGTGAGCACTCCCTCACCCTGGCACTGATCTCTGCAGCCTGGTCACGTAGGCTTGGGCATGGCCAAAGGGAGCTTTCATGTCTCTGTGGCAGGTATCTTAGGCTGGAGCTGTCTTTCCTACCAATGGAAGTTGTGATTAAATTCTGGAACACTTTTATACTTCATGGGGTTGCCCAGAGGCTTGTGCAATTATTGCCTGTACCCAGCCTGAAAGTGCACTCTGATTTTATTCTGTTTTTTTCTTTTTTTTCTAATCAGTTCCTTTGTATTAGCTATCATGCTCCTGCTTGTTAATTGAATTCAGACTTGACATGGATTAGCATTATGGCTGGAAGCCTAATTCTTTAAAAGGATATACAAATGCTGCTCTTAAGGTAGTCATTAATTACTTTTATTTATTAGAGCTCATAAGTGTGGGCGTTTAGGCCTCATCTGGCAATTTTAACTGTGACTTCCTCAGCTTATTTCTGCTGGAAGCTGTGCAATGTAGGTCAGGTACACGGCAGTAAAAGGGATTATATTGTTTTGATCATTCACACTTGCTACAGGAAACACCATATTATTTCTGGGGAGTGAATATGGCTGTAGCATGTGCTGGTTCTGCCTATAGAATAGAAACTGTATTTTTCATTAGAGTTCATGTATTCCTTTGTTAGAAGGATCTCAGATGGGTGGGAAAGCAAACTGTTTGCACAAAGTCAATCTGGTGTTTGCCCAAGTTCAGCAGGGAGAGAAGACACTTGTACTTTTAATTATATTCTCAGTTGAAATAAGAAGTTAATTTTAGCAAACGACTAAATACTTCTAGAGAAATACTTGTTTTTTTCTCTGCATCTCTTCTGTAAAAATTTTTCATCACTGATTTCATTGCATTATCAGGACTCAAATGAGAAACACTGCTTACAAGCAAATACAGCATCCAAATGTGGGCCAGGAATTTCTTTTACAACATAAGCTTTTGTGTGAAATAAAAGCCAAACAGCTGCTCACAACTTAAGTCTGAGTAAGTGATCTAATACTATTGCTCTGGTCTCAAATTTGAGGCTAAGTTGTTTCTTTGCCAAAGACCTTGTGCCAACCTACCTGGTCCCAATTTGTGAGAACAAAGTATATTGTTTCTGCTGCTCTGGGACTGGAATCACTTCATTTGCTGTTTTTTAGCCACTACAGTTTCAGGCCTGACATGGGAAGCTTCCAGAAGGCTGAGAGTTGATTTCTCACCTCCAGTCCTCCAGGAGGTATCTCAAGTAGGAAGGTGCAAGGCTGGTCCGATGTGATGTGTAGGGATATTTTATTACACTTGAAGACTCTTTCTGGCTTTTGGTTTTACTCTTTTACTCTTCAGATCGTCTGTTCTCAATCTTTTTATTCTACTTTTGCCGTGCTCTTCATCAGCAGCAGGCTTTCCCTGCCTGGAAATACTGCAAAGAAGAGAACTTTTCTAGTTATAAAAAAGACAATTTCCCACAGTGTCAGGCAGAGACTGTATCCCTCAAATATATGGTTATGCACTTGCCCTTTCACAAAAGGTTATGATTTCCAAAGAATTTGAGTTGTGCTCTAAATGTACAGCTAGAGCTTAAGTTCCTGTGCAATTTATTACAAACATATTAGCAGAAGGAAGAGGAAAAATGCAGAGGCCAAGAAATGTCACGTCCTATCCCATGGTGGTGACACCCTTATCTGTACCCAGAGAAATCACAGGGTGACCCCAGCCTTATTCTTCTCATGGCAAAACTGAGATTTACATGTTTGTTCTAAAAATTGCTTATTTTAATGGAAACTGAAAATGGGGATATTTGAGGCATGTATATGTTGTATGTACAAGTTCACATTGTTATTGAATTTTTTTTCTTCTTAAAAGAGAGAAGACCTTTTTTTTTTTGTCCTCCTTGGGTCAGCAAGTCTGCTTGCAGATGGTCTGCTCTCTTTTTGTAGCATTTAGAGACTTAGCAGTGCTAGGTTAATGGTTAGATTTAATGATCTTAGATGTCTTTTCCAAATTAAATGAGTCTGATTCTTAGATTAACTGCTTGTTGGATAATTGAGGGCAGAATGAATTCACACATCAGTTTAATTTTGTCTGGGAGGAGGATCACCTGTGTCTAAGTTCCATCACTTAACTCTGTTGAAGACAGTGTGGGAGTTTCACTGGATGTTTTATATTGGGTAAAATTATTTTCAAACAGAAAACCTTGTTAGAATCTGTAATTTACAGCTGCTTATTTGTGTGACACTGCTGTCATTGGGATAAAATGGTGTGATTTTTTTAGTTTTGCTTTGTACAGCTTTTACTTGTGTTTTACAAGGCTTCATCCACATGGAGGGGATTTGGCTGTTTGCAGTTTGCTTGGTTCTGTTTCACTAGGATGTGCTTTTCCCCTGTCTTTTGAAGCATATGGCATCATGTAGCCCTGGCCAAGGGTTAATGCAGATAATGGAAGTAGAAACAGCTCCAGAAGCTGACTTCATATTTGCTTGACAGAATGTTCCTGATCTTCTCTCTTTATAGAGATGATGATGCTTGTGGAATAAGGTGTAGAAAACAAGATAGTTCTTACAAAGGTGGAGGAAATGCCTTCTGCATACAGGAGATTTGGGGTGGAGAGAGGGTTACACAGGAGAAAAATGTTTCTTTTGAAGACCACAGCAGGAAAAATTTAACAGTTTTTTTAGAGATGCTGAAATAGTCACATGTAAGTGCAGTGTTGGATGAGTCTGAAAACAGGAAAACTTTGATTTTTATGTTGAATTTGATTTGTAACATAGAAGCAAATTCTCTTGATATTACTGTGATGGTTGCAGGCATGTTCTTAGGATGTGCTTGGCCCCATCCCTTGGATGCTTTATGGTTTGCACATGGCAGCTTGGGCTCCCCTTCATAGGAAACTGGGAAACAATGAGGGTGGAAAATCCTGCCAGAAGGGGCATTATCCACAGACTGTGTCTGCAGCTGTGGGAATAACATTTAAATACAAAGGATGTGATTTTTTTGCCTAAAGTCTCCAATATATACACTTCTCTATAGTTACTGGGATCTGCCCTAGTAACTGTGTTATTCATCTGCTCTCCAAATCTTTATTTGCTGGTTCCTCATTTTTCACATATTGAAAATGAGAAAGAGTATTTTTTATTTTATTTTAATTTTTTTTTCCTCTGTGGGATCTTGGCTCTAGAATGGCTAATTCTGATTGTAGATAAGACGCATTAGCTTTGAGTACTTCCGTGCTCTAAAGATGCAATTCATCAAAACCCAAGTACTTTGTGTCAGATCTGAATGTTTCACAAGAGATTTTGTAATCCAACATGTCAAACTTGTTTAAATGTGAGATTGCAACTGAAAGCTGAAGGAAGAAATAAGTGCTTCATTATCTTCCTTACCTTACAGAAGTGTCTTGCAGTTCTTAGAAAAAAATATAATTGTCTTATTCCTGTAAGAAATCTACAGCTACCTCATGTTGTAGAGGAGTTCCTGAGATGTGCATGTGCTCCTTGTGTTGGTAAACAGGCTGGTGTTTCATCAGGCAGATTTAGTGATTCGAGTAGAGCAATCATCATCTTCATCTGCTGAATAAATCTATTGCTGGTGAGTTCTTTATTCTTCCCAGAGGTGAGTTTGTGTTAGAAATTACTTGAACAAAACCTCAAAGGGTGTCTGTTTGCTCATCTCTTGTTCTGGGCAGTGCTGCTTTCAGTTACCTAGTACTGGAGATAATATCAGGATCATGAATTTCAGTCAAATGTGGTGTGAGTTTGGCATAATTTCTGTTCCCCAGTTCTATCACTACATGGATTTTTAGCTTGTATCCATTGAAGAAAAATGAGTCTGTGTTCATTTTCCAGATTCACGTTGATACAGCTATGTCTGACTTGCCTAACCAGTAAGTTTCTGAAGAGATTGTGACCTGAATGTTTTTTCTAATCTTTCCAAGTGTTTTAAGTGTGCAGGAGCATATGGGGACAATGAACAGAGCTGGTCACTGCTCTCATAGAGAAACATGAAACCAAATATGTGTGCATGTTTGTGCATAGACACTTTCTGAAAGATGTTCAAAGTTCCCATCTCAGTCCAGGGCTTGGACTGAAGCAGCTGTCTCAGTGCAGATGTGGAAAACTGAAATCTGCTGTGAAAACTTTTTTACCTTGCATATAGCAGCCCCCACAGCTGCCAAAATATTCATCCTCTTGTTTTAAAAATAGAGGGGGGGGATGCTGAAAACATCTGCTCCTGCCCTGCACTGCATCTGTGCCAGTGTATTTTCTGGAAATGGCCTGAGTAAGACCGACCATAACAAGAGAAGAAAAATCCCATGTTTGATGTAAGTGCAATTGTGGCTTTATTCCAGTCACTTCTTAATTTATATCTCAAATTTAGTTTATCTTCGTGCCTTGATGACTAAACAAAAGAGCTGTATACACTTGACTGTTTGAAGAAACTGTCTCTGGTTGTGGGAAAAAAAGAAAAAAATTATTTAGGAGTGGAGGGTGGGGAATCCAGAGTATGGAGTGAGTGGCACCTCCTTGGTTGTTTTAAATGGAGCAAAATTAGAGCTTTGGTTTCAGTGGGTGTCCATGTATCATTTCAAATTTTGAATGAGCTTGAATTTTATTTTTATTTCTTTTGCAACAAGCATCACCCAGGGTAAGAGGGGATTTTTCTGGCTACAGGTAAAAAAAACACTTAAACACCCCAAATTTTGCCCTGGTCTTGAAACATCTCGAGCTACTACACCTTGTGTGCAGGTTTTATTTGTGCTGCTGAATGTTAGATTTAGGGCTTAGATTTGCTCTGCTGCATCTGGTTGGAACAATTTAAATTTGCACCCTATCCACTCCTGGATATCCCTCATTTTGGGGGTACCCACATTTTAGCTTAGCTCTAGGTAAAGAAGAGTTTGAGGCTGTAAAGCTTTAGTGATGAGGTCCTGAGGTGCTTTAGTCAAAACAAATTTTGAATACTGCTCTTTATAATCCCAGTAGTAGCAGCAATATTCCAGTTTGGCTCCTGGAGCGGATGTTTCGTTCCCTGAGGTTGAGCACAGCTCCCTGATGCATCGTGAGGAAGACACTTTTGAAGGTACAAGAAGTAAAACAACTTCTTGCTTTTTTTGTACCTTGAAAGCAACTGGATCAGGTGTGGAAGTGCGAGGAGCTCTCCCCAGCTAACAACTAGAGGTTGTTTTCTGGGTGGTTTTTGCTAACACATGATGTAGCCCAGGATTTCAGAGAGCTTTTGGGGCACTTGGGCCAAATTTGAAATGAATCTAGATATTACTTCTTTTTTGTTTTATTTGGAAAACTCCAGCAGACCATAGGTGCTGCGTGTTTCCAGTCTGCATCTGCTATTTGCTTTGAATCTTAGGATCTGTTGGAATCCAAAGCCAGAAAGGTTCATGCAAAGTGTTGTGACCCAAAACTGTTTAATCTCAGATCTGTGGTCTCGGAGCCACAGCCTGACTTGAATACCTGATGAGTATCAGCTGAGCAAGCATCGCAGCATCTGACTTCTGCCCATGAACCATAAACTTTTCCTCAGGGAACAAGAAAGTAAATTGGCCTTTGTGCAGGAGCAGCCAGCTAGGCCGGGGCCGCGGTTTCCTCGTGCTCGATACCAGACCCCACGGTGCTCTGCTGCAAAGTTCTCCTTCCTTCTAAGTGAAGCCATATGAAAAAAAAAAAAAAGAAAAGAAAAAAAAACAAAACAAAACAAGAAAAAGAAGAAGAAAAAAAATTCCACTTTTTGAGAGTGGCTGAACCAACCAATTTGTTCAGGCCATTCTTCTGGTTGATTCATTTTTAACGGAAAAAAATGCTGATATATTGAAAGCAACTTGAAAAATGCCAAAAGGGAAGAAGGGGAAACAAGTTAAACCATTTGAAGCTCATAAAAGAAAGAAAAAACCAATTTAAGTGCAACCACATGAGTGGTATAAAAATTTCTGTAATATTTAATCCCATGTTAGAGCACAGTGTGTTGGGTATGAGTTCCTCTAGAAAATAAGACCCTAAAATAACCTTAATATTTATGATTGAGTGTTCACAACATGATCAGCTCATGATCACTGTGTCATGCTTGCAAGGGAAAAAACCCTCTGGTTTCAAAATCCACTAAGATAGGTCTTCACTTCACTTGGCCAAGGTTTTTACTTGAATGCTCTTCCCAACTACTTCTTTGGATTAACATAACAAAAACAAGTCCCTGAGAGCCTCAGCAGCACATGGCTTGAAGGAAGAGAAGGACCCAGATTTATGGGAACACTGTGTAAGTGCTCTCAGTGGAAAAGGGTGATGCGTAGGAGAAGTGTAAGGGAAGGGCACAAGTTGGTGCCACAAGTTCTTGGCTGAAATGTGCTTCACTGGCATAACATTTAACAAAGCATTGGTATTCAGTGAGGTTTTGCTGGACTCCCTTTCTTGCTAACACTCACTTTATCCTTGACAACACTGATTTTACCTTATGCCAAGCAGTAATACCCCCAGGCAGAAATTCATCCATCCAGCTGAAGGGATGGGAGGCAGCCATACAGCCTCCCAGCCATGGGAACATGGGTCAAGGACTAGATTTGGTTTAATTATAAGGGGTAAAAAGATATTAAAACACAGGTAGTTCCTGTTCTCCTGGTGTTGATGGATTATGGTGTTCATTGAGCAGCCCAATTTGCAATGGGTAAATTACTTCAAACAAAGGTTGTTTACTGTACTGTAGACAAGTACCTGGGTTTGGCTTTTGACAATATTTTATGTGAATAATAAAGTGATGTTGATTTTTAATATTTCATTTACTTGCCCACAGTAGATGACATAAGTGGCTGCTACCCAGCAGTTGT
Source organism: Pseudopodoces humilis (assembly GCF_049639895.1). Classification (NCBI taxonomy): domain Eukaryota; kingdom Metazoa; phylum Chordata; class Aves; order Passeriformes; family Paridae; genus Pseudopodoces; species Pseudopodoces humilis. Next base: position 7,762,786 of record NC_142216.1, read on the forward strand.
GAGTGTTTACTGTGAACTTTTTGCCTTGTTTCTGAGGAGCTATTCTTTAGATACATCCATCATCTCTTCCTCATAATATTTTCAAATAGCAATGTATTTCATTCTCTTTCTTTGTATTTGGGTTACTAAATCTATCATCTTTCTGGGAAGCTTATGGTACTGTCAAAAATTGCATATTATGCCCTGGATTAAGGCTGTTTAGCTTGAACGTGACAAGTTGTTTAAAAATAGACTGTTATGCTTTGTATTCACTCTCCACTCCAAAACTCTCTTTCATAACAATGTAAATAAAGAACTCCCAGAGCTGATACAGTGGGGCTGGCACAGTTAGAAGAAAAGAGTCGGCTATTGCCCAATTTACTTTAATGCAACATAAATCTTAATTATATTGAACAAGCATAAGGCTGCGAGGTCCTGGGAGATGGAATCATTAGGTAACAGTTTACAGGGAACATTTATCTTCAAGCAAATTCCCAGGCCTCCCTAATTTCTTTTGTAGTTTCTTAAAAGGGTTGAAAACAAGAGGTGTAATATGAATTCACTTTATGCTCGGTTCATTAAGCATTATCTAAAGCTGAGCCTCCAGAATAAGCTAGAAATTGCTAAAATAATAATTTCCAATTGTGCAAAGCATAGACATTGTCACATCTGCAGAGCTTGTGTTTGCAGGTGGCATTAAGGACTCCTGGGCTGCTCCTTTGTGCTGCCCTCTCCTGTGGGAGCTGGGAGGTCTTTGTCCTGCTCATCTGCACCACAGAACTGACACTTGCAACTCTTGCCCAAACTACTGGGTTTGATATTTTTCCTTTTAATTCCCACCAACATTTTTTCTCCTTGAAAACATTCCTTAACCCAGCTACTGAATGGCAGCAGGATCCTAAATGTGGTTTCCAAAACGCTGCCCTTTTTTAAACCAAATTGCTTTCAGATAAAAACAGCAAGTAAAACAAATGAGAATGGATTTTTAATTTCTTCCTCTCTCAATTTTGGTTTAGTTCACACTTGCCACAAGCAATATCTCTAAAATCTATTTGTATTTCAATATGCTGCATCCACTTTACAGATTTCCTGGAAGACTGTAGGCCAAGAATTATAAGATCACAAAATGGTTTGGGTTGGAAGGGACCTTTGAGGGTTATCTGTTCCAATCCCTGCAATGAGCAAGGACATCTTCATTTAGATCAGGTCTGTAAAATCTCCATCCATATGACTTTGAATGTATCCAGGATGGGGTATCTTCCATCTCTCTGAAAAATCTATGTTGGTGTAGACAAGAGTCAATTTTTCCCATGTAGTGTGAAGTACTAAGAAATTCCTTAAACTTGAAAAAAAGCCCAACCTAGTATCAATGTCCCTTTTCATACAGAATCTTTGGTTTCTTGCAGGTTTCTCACATTATCAGTTGAATGGCTCCAACCTAAGCGTTATGTGGGAGCTCTGTGCATCCACCCTTTGATATCAACTGTCCTTTAAGCTGCCTAAAAGCATCAATACCAACTCATTACTCACTTTAGATACTTGGCCTCCCTCTCCTGCACCTCCATTAGGACATTTCCTCCTCCCTAAGGAGCACCCTGTGCTTTCTGCCTGCTGCCAGCAGGAGGGAAAGCAGAATGGTTTCTGAGTGAGCCACTTTAGATTAAATAGATCCAGGAGGAGTCCTTGGAAAGGCAGGGAAGGATTAAGGAAGGCTGGTGTTTAAAGCACCCCCTGCACTCCAAGGGAGACTGGAAGCTGCTGAGGCTCAGGCTCTGCTTGAAGGTCAGGCCCCCAAAATTAGCCTAGAGGGTGGTGCAGGTACAGAGGCTTTAATTGCTCAGTCACCACTGGGCTCCAAGGTTGAAAAAGGTGCTTCGTCAGAGCTGTGGTTCCTCTCCAAAGCAGCTTGACTTGGGGATGGAGGAAGTAAACCTTTCTCCTGGCTGTAATGTGTTGCAAGGAGGCTACAAATATATTTTGGGGTTTTTGTCTGTGAGCAAGTTATTTGAGGAGTAGTGATAGATGTTTTACCAATCATTTGTGACTACCCAGGGCTTCTGTCTGCAGGTTGCCAATCCATAGTGAGGAGGCAAGTGGGATTTGGGGCTCCCACTGGAGCCCCTGTGAGGACAGGGGGAGTGCTGGAGAGTGTATCCAGACTTCAAAGAGGAGAACTCCAGGCCATGGCTGAAATTCTGGAGATGCAGTTGTACATGTGTGCACAGAAATGTTTATGCAACAGGGGAAATTCTGATAGGAGTGCAAAAATATTTAATGGTCTTTGTTTATCATCCTTTTCCAGCAGAAAGGAGAGGGAGCAGTGTTGTTTTACAGATAAAAAAAAAGCAAGTTCTTGCTTTTTGTTAATGTTGCTGTCTCTCAGCAAATACTCCACCAGAGCTGGCTGACCTGCTGCAGAAGGCTGCAAAAAGAGGCTCTTTCTTCCAGTCTGGTAATGCATGTGTCGTGGGAGAAGTGATGCTGCCAGGTGCCAGGCAGGGAATGCTGGCTGCTCCAGAGGGACAGCAACACCCTGCCATGAAGGACTTGGTGTTATGGCTTTGCCAGGGACTTGGATGCTCTATGTGTGCTGGAGCAGTATTCTGTGTCAGAGTTTATTGTTTGAGTGGGTTTTTTTCCTAAATTAAGGGTATTTTGTCACTTATGGCACTTTATTGATCCCTTAGCCATTGCTGCCCAGTCAGGTAAGAATACAAGCAAGCTTTATATCTGAAATTAGAAATTTATGACCAGATCTACGCTGTGTCAGCAGTCTGCACAAAGAAGCTCTGACTCAGATAATGATTAGTACCAAGAGGTTCATGTTCATTGCTTTAATACTTTAAATATTGTGATTTGCAAGCCTGTAACAGCCATTTGCAGCACACAGGGACTGCACAGCAATGCTGCTTGCTCAGCAAAGGATTTTCTCCAGAATTTTGGATGTTAGATCTGGGGCTCTCTACTATGTAGGCAATACTGATAACTTCAAGACCTGCTTCCCAGCTTGCCTTGCTTTTTTCACCAGAATTATGTTTTTTGGGAAAAAAATGGTATTTAAGTTGTGGAGCATACTAATGTTTTTGTATTTGGGAAAGGGGAAAGACATGAGATGGGTCCAAAGGGATGGACATGTGGTAGACACCCTCCTGAACTCCCTGTCCATGGGTCATCACTAAGCCTGTGCTCTCTGCTTCCCACAGGGCCCCCAGGGAGGCGAGGGAAGCCCGGCCGGCGCGGAGAACCCGGTAAGCATCACCTGCCCAATGGCACTGGGGGCCCTTGGGTGGTGCTGGGTGCTGTGGGAGCTTTTGGGACAACTATCACCTCTATCAGGCTGTGGGACAGGGGCTTCCCTCACCCCTGTGTGCTGGGCATGAAGGGTTTCATTAAAAAAAACTTCTAAAAGAAACCAAAACCAACTCCCAAAACCCTAAAAATAAAAAAAAACAAATTTAAAAAAAATAAAGGAAAAAGTTAACCAATCAAAACAAAAAAAACAAGTAAATTCGACTCATAACACCCACAGCTGTTGCATCTTTTATCCATCCTTCCACTTCTCTTTGCAGCATTCAGCCTCATCACTGCCCCACCTGACACTGGAGAGGGACAGTGAATGAGCATGGAAATAGGGAATTTCCCAGCCATGTTAGACAGGAGGTGTGCACTGGCTGGTTCTCTGCATGTGGACATGTCCAGATGTTGCCTGCCATCCATGGGGTGGTGGTGTCAGCATCTGGGAGTCGGGGATAACCAAACCTTGGCCACCAGCCTTGGGCACGCCCCCTGAGCATCAGTGTGCCCTCAGCTTGGCTGAAACCACAGAGCAACCTTGCTGGGGGTTTTCATTTCAGCTGACTGTGATTCTGGCTCTGTCACTTCTGTGTATCTGGTGAGGTTTGGAGTTTTGTCCCTGTCTTTGTAATGGGAAAGGATTGACCCTGTTTCAGCTGGGGAAAAGCGTACAGCGTATGTTCACAGCCTACGTTGTGCTCTTGGGTCTGAGTGATGCTGGAGAAGGGAGACATGCAGCTGGCATTGCTCTTTCTGAGGAAAACAGAGAGGGATGTGCCCAGACAGCCAGGCAGTTTTTGGGATTGCCTCAGTGTGCCATAAAGCAGCCCATGAAATTACATGTCCTAGCTCTTAGGTTCTTGAACACTGTTAGAATGAATGGGAGCCAGTGGATTTTCATTTAGTGAGGAGGCTGAATTCTGTTCTCTACTGCCTCTTGGTATAGAAAATTCACAGCTGGGATTTCTAAAAGGGCAGCATAACTTTCTGGTCATCAATATTATAAACATTTCTTTTAATTCTGAGGAAAAGAAATTGAGCCAATATATGCTGCACACCAGCAGCAGCACATGAACTCATGGACTGATGGACAAGAAAGACAGGCAGGCACTTCCCTTCTCTTCCACTGATGGTATTCCAGAGTGCATTAGGGGTTTTCTGAGATATTTTTGTTCCTGATGCATCAGGAATTTACTGCTGGCCAAGGCAGAGGTGCTGATGGGGTGGTGGTGAATCCCAGCCAGCTTTGTTAATTTGTTTCATTTTCTCAGCAGCTGGGCTGTAGGAATAGCCACTACACAACTTTGATTATTTTTTGTTTGTTTTTTAAATATCACCTAAGGGCTTTAAGGAGCACAGTGGAATACAGCATTCAACCAAGGGCAGTTGGACAGGTCAGAGCCAATGGATCTGATTTTTTATGCAGGCATTTATGTAAACACTGTGCAAGATGTGTTTCTGGTCCATACAAAAATCTGGGAACGTAGCGCTAAGCTCACACATGCCCTTAAATCTCTTCTCCCTGCTTCATGCAAAACTTTGGAAAAGCAGCATTTTCCCTCGTGCTGTGACACATCTGCAAATTTACTTGAGCACCCCTCTGATGAAGCAGAAAGCTGCCAGGGTATCAATGCAGAACCAGCAAGAAAACAAGCATTATAAGGGGAATAAATAAATAAATAAATAAGAATAAATTAATTATTGATGATAAAAAAATTTCAAACCTTAGTAACAACTTTTTTGAAACTTCTGCAATTGTGGAGGAAAATAGAGAAGAGTGCAGCTGGCACCCACTGCACACAGCCACACTCAGGCTCAAAGGGGCACCCCAGTGAAATCCAAGGAATGCTGTGCAGAGCCTGTGGATTGCCCCACTGCAGATACACAGGGAGCAGGCATCCCACCGTGTATTGCTTTTGGCTGAGCTGCCAGATGTTTGTTTCTCCAGATAACTTGAATATATATGTCTATATTTGTTTGAGAACCTGACCACACATAAACTGGGTCCTTGTTCCTTCACTGCAGCTGATAATGTGAATAAAACTTTGTTTGTGTAGCACCCTGCTGTCCATCCCCAGGGACCCTGCCTGGTTAGGGCTTCACAACCTCCAGACAAAGGCTGTTGGAGAGCCAGAAGGCTCAGCCCTGCTAAGGAAAGGTTTTGCTCTGGCATTTGTTGAAATGGTCATGTTGAAAAACCTTTTCATATTCATATTGAAACTTTCAATGTATATCTCTAAGAAACAAGCAGAGAAACTGTTAGGAGATACTCCTGTCCTTTTAATCACATCCTCCTGTTGATTTAAACCAAGACTGAATTTTGCTTTTTTCTTCTGCCATGATGGATTCAGATAAAATAAATTAATCCAACAGTTCTGTTTTTCTAAACTAAGAATTTATCATCAGGAAAATGCATTGGGACAACTGCTCTCTTCCACAGATATGTGCCATACCATAAAAGATTAATTTTTAAACCATTTCCAGCAAAACAAAAAATTTAACTATTTAGACTGTTTGGACTTGGGACAAGCCTGGCTGCACATGCTTTAAAAAACACTTGTTAAACCACAGGGGTGAGCCCCCATTTCCCCCAGAACCCACCAAGGGCAGGCAGTGGGTTTTCCTGGGGCCTTGCCTCTGGACTTGAGAGTTTATTTTGCTGTAGAGAAGCATAAAGGCAACAAGTTTCCCTCTGGGGAGCCCTGGAGGGCAGAGTGGGCTGCACTAAACCCCAACCTCCCTTTGGACTTCACATCTCTGGTGGCAGCTTGAGCTCCCCGTGGGGGCACGCTCATCCCTGCTGTCATCCCTTCCCTGACCTCAGACACAAGGATCAAGTACCTGGGGGAGTGTTTCTGCCACCATCAGCCCAGCTGAACAAACCAGGGACTAATTGAGTCAAATGGCTCCATCCAGCCCATTTTATTTATTCTCTCCATCATCTGGCCCTGTGGGAATCACTGCTGCAGCAGGGGAGCAGTCCTGGAGCTGGGCACAACCGCTGCAAGAGAGGCTACTTTTAAAAACCAATTTATACAATTCTTGTTACCACAAGGCCAGAAAATTCACACCAGCAGCTTCCCTGGGGAGATGTCACTTTGGCTGTTTGGTGTTGTCTAGCATGTCCTGAGCTCCATCCCATCCTGCCAGGACAGACACAAGGGTCCCAGCACCCTTATTCCTGCACGTGATCATCAGCAGTTTCTTTTCCAGCTGGAAAGCAAGCACAGACTTGAAGAGTCACGTGCACCTACCCATGGAAGAGGTGTTTAAAAAGAAAAACACATTTTAATACAATTTTATGTGGGATTTTCAGCCTTCCCTGACTGTGAGGTGGAAGAAAGGTTTTGCAGCACTTGCTGTCATGGTTGGTCCTGACAGCCAGCCTGCTCATCTCAGATGCAGTTCCTTTCCCTTGCCAAAGGCAAAATCAGGTTTAATGTCATGTCAGCTTATTTTTCCAATGTGATATGTCCCAGTGAGGACACAGTTCAACTCTTGGAGTGAGCGTTTGTGAAATATCACGGATTTCTGCCAGGGACCTGGGAGGTTTTGCTTCCCCTCTTGCTGCCAGCTGGTGCTGTGTGAGTGGGATGGGGTATGGATGCACAGCCCTCACGGGCCTTTCTGTTTATTTCTTTTAAAGATTGAGCCATGCAGGGGTGTTCCTGAAGAAAAGATGAATAGGATCCAGGATTTGGGAGCTTAGTTGAAGTATTGGTTCAAGGGCTTTGCACAACTAGATTGTGGGAGGTGATGTTCTCTCTCTGTAATATCACTCTGCTTTCTTCCCCTGGCTTGATGATTGATCCAGAAACTGATCTGAAGCTCAAAAGCTCTCAAGATAAACCTGGAAACAATCCCCATGAAATGTTCAGCTTGGGAAGTCTCTGAGTAAGGCTCTGCTCTTCTCACAAGAGCTGCCCCAGGACACAAACACCCAAAGCTGGTGGCTGGAGTGTTGTGGGGCACCTGTTTGCATCAGCTGTGCACAGCTACAGCCTGGGGAGGATAAATGTTGGTTAGTTTAGGCACAAAATTTACAGGTGGGCCTTGGAGGGTGTTTTTTTGATGAAGTGTTATTTCATTGGAAAATCCTGACATGGCATCATTTCGGTTTTTGGCAGAAAATGTTTTGTATACAAAATGTTTTCATTTCAAAAGCAGTTTTTGGGAAAATGTGTTGAAATTGTTGCTATGGGATAGAAGTCTTCTGCCCACCACCCATGATTTATTCTTTTTCTTTACACTGCAGATGTTGCCTTCATTTGAACTTCTAACAAAGATTTAATTCAAAGAGGGTTTTTGTTTGTTTGGGTGGGCTTTTTTCTTATAGCTATTCTGTTTGTGGAAATATGCTGATTGCAACAAGAAAGCTTTTTTAAAAGGAAAAAAACCAATGTGATTTCTATGCAGGGAAGGCTTATTTCTCTTCCCTATATGTATTTAAAATCCCATATTTTACATACCAAGATTTACACTTTCAAACCCATTACATGTGATTGAATGGACAAGTGTAAATACACATCTGTTGTTATTCAGTAAGCCACACATGTGGCTGCCTGTGGGTAAATCACACAGAAAATTGCATTTATTTGGGGATTTCTACTGCTCCCCCTATTTCTCACTATGAACTGCCTGTGACAACCTCATACCCAAGGACTTCGTTTTCTGCTGAACTTCAGGAAAAATGTAATCTGTCCCACATGTGCTGTCAGTAATGAGCCTCTGCTAGGAGAGCATATTCCCTGTGTGCCCCAGCACCAAGGCATAGATAGGAGTCAGAAGTCAACACACAGTGACAAATAGTTGTTTCTCCCAGACTCTGTGACTTCTTATGGCTATAGCAGTTGTCCTCTGCTGTAACCCATTACTCCCCTTACAGCATCCTGAATTAATAGCTCTGTGTGTATGCATATACACAGTGTATGTGTTTAAATACACACAGCAATGTATTCATATAGATTTTTTTAATTATAATTTTTATACATCTTCAGGTGGCCACAGATGCATTCTTGCTACCTTGAGGATGGGCTATTTGCGCTTTGGAGCTGCAGCAAAGTCCCCTCTAACTCTTCCTGAGCTGTTGGAAATGTCTGGCTGCGGTTTTGTTTCCCCTGCCTGGCTCTCTCCTCTCGTAGTGGGAGAGCTTGCATGATCAATGATTTGCAGATTTAACAGAAATATCATCTTCTCCCAAAATTTCCAAGCTGAAAAAATACTTGGAAATAAATGACTGTGACCTGTCATTTCCCATCTGTTTGTGTACTGCTGGGGATGATGCCTCTGTGACCCACTCAGGCTTTGGATATACAAAATAACATTAATGTTGGTCAATCAGGAAATCTGGGTCATTAATTTTTAATGAGTTTTGATTTTCACCTCCCACTAGCACAGCTGTGCATGTTCTTAAGGAATCTTTTTGTGTTTCCAAATATCTCCATGCCTTTGCATGCTTGAGCACAAGGGTTTCATTCCTGGTTAGTGAACAGGGAGCAGCATCCTCCCTGTTCAGGTAAATCAAACACAGACAAAAATCTGTGCATTTGCAGGTTATTTTTGTCTTCCTCCTCTTCCTTCTGAAATCACCACCCAAGTTAATTTGTCACATAGTTTTGAATACACAAAGGCTGTTTCCAACTTTTATTTGTTGTAAGAATTTCCAAATTGTTTCATTCTTCCTTTCAACCTCTCAAACTGATCCTTGCCAGTCAAAATTATTAGCAATAAATTCTGGCAAATTTCTTTGAAAAGAGCATAAATCTTGTGCAATGTGTCCACAATGATGAGATGGCTGGATGAGGGGCAGCCCCTGAGTACAGGATCTGCTTATTTATTTATTGTTGAATTGCAAAATATTTGACTTTTTTCCATAGGAAACAAGTGTCTTGTGGCTGGGCTGTTGAAAAACACATTCAGCAAAACAGAAAGTGATATTGTTCTTAGGAGATTAAAAGATCAGTTCAATAGTTTTAACTTTATGCCTTAATGCCTTATTTAGCCTCAGTTGGCCAACAGCACAGTGAGGGATTGGTGTAGCTCCACTGATGAGGCTGGAGAATTCAAAGGTGCATATACAGACACCCACATTGACTGTGATTCCTGGATTTGGGAGGAGGTAGCACTTTAAAAGAGCCACTTGCCTGCACATGTTGGGGAGAAAAAAAACAGTAGCTGAGAAAAGTAAGCAACAAATTCCAAAGATATTAATAATTGGTACATGATTGAAATCCCATATTAAAATAATTTCCTGCTCACTTCTTTGAGACTTAGTCTTGACTTTTCCACAAAAGGGCTTTTGTGGGTAGCCTGGTGTAAGTGAGTTAATAAATCAGGTTTATGATTCCCAGTTAATAAACTGGCATAGAGCCATTGGCTTCTGTATTCAGAAGAAATTAAACCAAGGAGAGCAAGTTAAGCCCCTGTGCTCCTGGCCTGGAGTGGGAGGTGGGGGATGTCCCTTCCCCAGGTGTGGCTCTGTGGCACTGACCCCCACAGGTGACAGACACAGCTCAGTGGGATGCTTCTTGGTGCACTGCCTGTCATTACTTGCTGCCACTCCTCATTCTTAGGCTTGTTTGGGTTTTTATTTTAATTCAACTCAGCAATGCTTTTAATTTTAAAACAAATTTTAAGATCCTTGAAAGGGCATTGACTTGAAATATGCTTCTTCAATAATATTGTTGAATAACATAAGATGAACAAAGCTTTTTTTTAATTTTTTTTTTTTGCCTCCATTTTAAGCTTTCCCACTTTTTTTTTTTTTTTTTTTTCTTAATTGTGCCTAGTTTCTGGTTTTGATCAGGCAAGAATCAGAGCATGAAGAAATCCCAAACAGAGCTATAGGTTGCCTCATGAGCAGGAGTGTGACGTGGATGGCTTTGGATTAGGGCTCAGCGTTCACCTCAGTGCAGCAGCAGCTTGGGCAAGCAGTGGGAAAAGTGCAGCAATTGGTGTGGCTGGTGGGGAGCACCCTGCACTGCTGGGGGATACTGGGGGATGTTTCTCTGCTGCTGCTGTTAAAGCCAGCCTCAGACCCAAAGCCTAACGTGGGTGAGAAGGGAATTTCCCTGGAGCTGAGGCACTGAACACGAGCAGGGGCCACATGGGGGTGGCACAGGGCTGTGGGACATGTTTGGAGGTCAGGGAGGGATGGGCACCATCCTCAGCAGCATCTGCATTCTGTGGAAGCAGCAGCAGCACTTCCTTGCCAGTTCTCTACTACACTGCTCCTCTGGCTTTTGTGAGCCTGTATCTTGCTTCTCCTGCATTACCCGAAGGATAAATAAGGTCTATGGTGAAAATATAGATTTTATTCATAAAAATTTGCACATTTTTCTGGCCATGTCTATCTCCTTTTAGCCAGCCACAAGTGGTGCCCAAGGCCCTGATGCCCTGCACATGGGCCCTGCCTTGTGACGTGCCCAGGGTCTTGTGGGGGAAGGAGAAATAGAGTTGTACTGTGAAAAAGACAGGAAAAGAGTGGTTTTACACCCCTGTCAGTACTGCTGTGCCCCCAGCATGGGTGAGATGGTCCTGTAACAGGAGGATGTGGATGGTGCTGAGTGGATCTGGAAAGTCATCGCATGGGAACTGGACTGAAAAGTCCCAAATCATTCTGGTGTTTGTTCCTGCTTTGTGTTGCTTTATCAGATTATACTTTTTCTTTGTAATTGATTCTTTTTTTTCTTTTGTTTTTCTTTTGTTTTCCAGGACCGGCAGTAAGTATCGTGGATTTTGCTGTTGGATCAACAAAGTTAAGGCCTCCCCTTCCCCTGCCTTCCCCTTCCCCTATCCTTGCAAAAGCACAGCATTTCTTGGTAGAGGTGTGTCTGGAAGCAAAATTGGTACCAGATGCTGCTGCATTTTTTATTTTTTTTTTTCATGATTGTAGACAAATTGTGGGGGGAATTTTAAAATGTTTTACTTGCTGCCCCAAGGGACTTCCAGTAATTTTAAACTCAGAAGATATTCAGTAAAAAGGAGTTTTCCCTTAAAAGAGTTCTTTAGTCTGCCTCTATTTAACAGAAAGAGTGCTGTACTAATATTTAACATGTTACTGGGTTTATTGGTTCTAAAGCTCTGTCTTGCTTTTCTTATCTGTTGTGTTTCCAGCATTTAATATGGGTTTGGTTGCCTCACAGAGGGGGCTAGAGGGAAAGCCATAGCTTGCTTGCTTCTTTCTTTGAAGTCTTGGGTAGAATAATGGGCATTCCTACCAATGCAACCAGAAAATTTATGGGGAAATAGTTGTTTGAAGGGGTAATAGTTGAAAATGTGTCAACTCCTCCTTTTAAATGTCCAGACGTGCCTTTGGCTGTGCCACCACATCCAAATCTGTTGTTTTCCTGCTGGTTTTGGAGTGAGAATTTATGTTTTCTTTGTGCCCTCCAAGTTGCAGAGGGTTACTTTAAAAAATAAATAATGGGTTTTAGGTGCTTCTGATTTTCTACCTTTCTCCCCCCAAAGGAGGAGGAAGAGGAGGAGAGGTGAAGGCTGTTTGCAGCCACATTTCCTTGTCTGTCATTGCACTAACAGAGGCATTTCTTCATGTTGTTCTCTTCATATAGAGCCTCACTGGGTTGAAAAGGACTAATTTTAGGGAAAATAAATTTGGTAACTATTCCTGGGCTAATAAATTTCCAGTACTGTTTTGGTGACAAGGAGGTGGGAGCTGTTCCAGCACCGAGGCTTTGGTTCTCCTGGGACTAGCAGCACTGCCTGGGGGTTTGGTTGAGGGTTTTCAACCCTTTGAATTTTTACTTCAAGTTCATTTTTTAACCTAAATACTTAAGAAGGGGTTGAGCAAAACCATTATTTGGGATCACAAATAAAGAGGATACTGGGACACTGCCTATTTAAAACTCCATATATACACCTTTAAGGGACATTCCCCCTTGGCTGAAGTACTTTGGCTAGCTTGAGATGGATTTGTGTAGCTGTTTGGTTGTGCTCAGAGGCTGTTATCAGCCCACACGCAGCCGGGTGCATTGCTGCCTCACGTGTGCTGTCTGGTCACGTTTATTATGGCGATCCAACACAGGCAACATATGGTGCACTATTAATTTTTCTTTGTCTCTAGTTGGTTTCATTTCCTGGTTCCCACGGCACTATTGAATTGCAAACGGAGCACAGGGGAGATTTAACACAAGCAAGACCTTTTTTTCCTTTCCTCTCCCCTTGCCCTTCTTTGAAAGACAACTCGTGGTTTAGTTAATTTTTGGGTTGGGTGGAGATTCTTGGTTGGTTGGTTTTGGGTTTTTTTAATCCTGCTTTTTAGCATAAGTAGCCTTTGCCAGAGACTTCTTTAAGCATAATATAAAATAAGTCCTAGAACCCACAGAACCACAATATTATTTTATTTCAACAGTACTGCATTTATTAGTTTCTTCTGTTTCTTGATTTAGGCCAGAAGGAATTGATTACTTCTTACATGTACAGCATTACACTGCTCTAGCTGTATCCCCAATTCTGTTGCTCCCTAGTAGCAGTTGTTCTGGTATTTTATTCTTTTGGCTGTCATAAGTTAGTTATGCATATAAAATTATTAGAATTTGTGGTACAGGATTTGTGGCTGATGGATGATTGATTATCCTGTCTATGAGTAAGGGGTATTCTGCTCAGATATGCTATAAAACATCTGCTTTGGAGAGTATTAAAATCACATGCTGGGTAGGAAATTTCTACAATTGAAATATAGACTTAACACAGACTGTAATTAAACATTTGCAGTCACAGATATTAGCAAACACATTATGTGTTAGTGTGCTGGCTGGGGAGCTCACCAGCAAGCGAGGGCAGGGCATTCCAAGTGTTTCCTTTTTATCTGTGTGTGCTCCATTGCCATACATCTCCATAAAAACCTCCCTGTACACTTTATCCCAAGACTGTAATTGGTTAAATAAGCAGTTGTTGAAGTCAGTGTTGTTTCTGGATTAATCAGGAGTGCTGCATGAGGCATTAAAGCTGCAGGGGTGCTTAGGAGAAGGGAGAACCCCTGGGATTGGTGTGAAGGGGCTGCCAGAGCTGTTCCATGCCATGAGAAAAGCCTGACTCACACTCTGTACCACCAGAACACTGACACAACCTGTGTTTATGGCAGCAGATGACACTGCTGCTCCAGACACTCACCTCACTGCTATTTGTGTTCCAGCTGACACTCAACAGCTCTTTCTGGGAATCTGCCCTTGGGCTGGCTTGCAGCAGGCTCTGCTGCAGCTCACGGCATGGTGAACAGCCCCTCGGGCTGTAAACACCTCTGGGAACCCCCCAGGAGAGCACAAAAGGTGAAATACCCTGAATGGGTTGTGTTTTATTCTGCTGATCCTGCAGCTGCTACTAGGAACTTCAGTAGGGTGGTTCTCCACAGCATCAGCTGTGCTTTCTGCTTGATTGCAAAGTAAAGCAAAGACGAGAGCTGGGAGAGCTGCGTCCTGCAAGGAAGCTAATGGATCTTGGAGGGGTGAACCTTCACACAATCAAGTGCTGGAACTGGAGTTCGAAGCTCAGTGATTGCTGTCCTGGCTGCTGGCTCAGCAGCCACAGCCTTCATGACCTCTCCCCAACACGGAGATACCCCTCTTGGTATCCCCATCCCAGGGCAGGTTTATGGCCAGGACCCAGGGTGTGCCATACATGTCTGTGGCTTCAGGGGCAGCAGGGGCTGGGCACAGGCAGCAGGGATGGGTGCAAGTTGGCAAAACACGCGGTAAGTAGCCAAAGGGGAGCAGGAGATAAAAATCCAGGGAAAATACGCTGTAGGTGTACACCTACACCTACACCTCTGATAGGAAAGTTCCCTGAGAGGTTTCTCCAAAGTTTAGTGCCAGGGCTGTCTGGAGAGCCGATGGCCCCGTGTCCTGCCTGCTGCTATGTGATGTCAAGCTGCTACAGGTGCATTGACTGACTTATCTCCCTTGTTCCCCCCCACAGGGGCAGTCAGGACGCGATGGTTACCCGGTAACTCCACTACTCCTTTTATTTTTATTCCTTTCTAATCTGTGCTCTGTGGTCCTCTCCAGCTTTTTCCATGACACTTGATTTTCCTTGCTTGTTTAAAGCTTCTTTTCACTTCTTCCCTCCTCTCTTTCTTCATTAGCAGTAGCTTTTGAAGGATTCAGCCCTAAAACTTAAAAGCCTGAGCAATAATCTCTCTTAATGTTTATAGGGATGAAATACTTGAGCCCTTTCATGGTTGTATTTATGCTCTTCCTTAAGAGTTCACTGGACTGTAAAGTGAGTGAAGGCTTTGGGGTTTGTCCCACTTAAGAGGGGATACTGTTGAAAGAGCCTCGGGTGTTGAGATAGATCCTCATTTGCTCATATCCAGAAATTTTTACATGGGTGTGGAGTTGCTGGATGTGCAGGAGGAGGGAGCCCTTGTTCTGGCCTGATCCCAAACCTCAGCCTCCTGACTGGCTCCCCTCATCCTCATCAGTGCCCTTGGATGGCCACAGTGCTCCAGCTCCGAGGGGCTCCACAGCTCTTCATGGAATCACTCCCAGGCACGCACTTGGTGTAAGGAGCTGGTAAAAAACACTGTGTAAATTCTTCATGTACCTGACATGGAGAGTGTCCATCTCTGCTCCTGCTTTTTGAATTGATGCGGTGAGTTCTGCACTGCCTCTTGCTCTGGAAGGAGTGTGTTGGCTATTCTTAGCCCTTCTCCTTCTTGTGGTTGATGCCCTTTTTTCCTTTTTTTTTTCTTTTTTTTTCCTTCTTTTTCTTTTTTCCTGGATGAGGGTGTTAGGAAAACTCCCTGCTTGTATCAGCCACCATGTGCCCTGGCCTGGTTCCCTTTGAGTGCTCAGAAACCATAGAAACATCTATTGAGTTTTGTGTGTGCCAGGGAGCTCAAGAGAGGAGGATTGGAAGGGAATTCCAGGGCTATTTGCAATTTTCACTTGCCCTGGACCCCTGTGATCCTCCCTGTGGAGGACAGCAGCATCCTGAGGTGGGAGATGGGGTTAATTTTGCACAACCAGCCTGCATCCCTGACATGAAAGTACTTGGGACTCCAGCAAATGACTAAGTTTAAGTAGATTTAAGTTGTGAGGGGAGGCTGTGGGCGAGCAGGGCTCTGTGTCCAGGGAAGGGGTTTGTCTCCCTCAGGTGGCACCTGCCCGCAGCAACCCCAGAGATGCTGGAGCCAGGAGGTTGCACAGATGCCTCAGGGGTCCATTGGAAATGAAGAGTTGAATTTATTGGAAGATGTGAAATTTCACTCTAATGGGCTGTTTGTTGTCATTTTTAGGGTGGCTTTTTGCCCTTGTAGGGTGTGGCAAACACTGCTGGATTAGCAGTGCCCTAGGCAGGTTTGTCCTTTCTGCTGTCCCAGTCATGATTTAGTTGCAGAACTCTGAAAAACCAGAAACTCTGGGAGGAAACGGGGACTATTCCCTAGGAGAGAGCATCACCACTGTCCCCATGGGCAGCCTGGCACCTTGCCTGTCCCAGCTCCTGGAGAGGGATTTTGATGATGCTCCAGCACTCCTGGATGCTGTCAGGGACCCAGAATGACCCCAAATCTGCTGCCACATCTGCACTGGGAAAATGGCATTCACATCATCTTACCCCCAGGACCTGCACTCCAGGTGAGCTGTGGGGCTGGTCTTATCCTGACTTTGAAATCATCAAACACTGAATTACTACATCCACTAATTAACTTTATCTAATAAGAAGGTGAGGATAGTTGTACTTCCAAACCAAGATATACCCCTGAAGAAGGAGGAAACTAAGCTTAAAGCAGGCTTGTAAGTATTATTCAGCAGAAGCATATAGGCAGGTTTTATTAAATCCAGCTGCATATTCAAATGAATTTACTTATTTAGTTCCCTTCAGGGTAATCAAATAAACTCTGAGCTGTTTCAGGGGGTGGATGTGGTGAAAATGCAGAGGTAGAAGATGAATATTAAGTTGTGTGTGGTGACACATGCATCCCTCAGCCAGCAGTGCTTTGAGTTGCTAGTTTATAACTGAGCTGCAAGCAAAGGAGGCCTTAAAGAGATGAAGTGATCCAGAGCTCTGGAAATGGGGCTGAGAGAGAAAACAGCTTCTATAAGATGATTTAAATATCTTTAACATCTTAAGAGGAGAGGTTTGGGCCTTACAGTAAAACTGTACAGCAGTTTTGTTATTTATGAAGTTCTGTAGGTTTATTGTTATTTTTGAAATCCCATAGAGGATTTAGTTTTCTTTTTTAACCCTATGTTATATTCTACTATTATTGTTGTAATAGCTATGAAGGATGTTGGGATTTGTTGCTCTCCTGCACTTGTTTGATTTGGTTTTGACGTTCCACTGATCATGGATCACAGACCTCAGCCTGAATTTCAGTGTAAGGGCTGGATGGGTCTGTCTTCTCTTTCCCCAGTAACATTTGAACTTGGCCCATTTCAGCCAGATTTGACAGAAGGACAAAGACTGTAGAGAATAGTTTAACTTCTGATACTGGGGGCAGGTTAAGGGGAAAAGCCTTTCTGATACCCATGGTGAGGCAGGAGCCATGCTGCCATACAGCTGCCTTGAGCTCAGGTTTGCACAGGGGCAGCAGAGAAGAGCAGATGTGCAGCCACCATGATGATGGAAATGTGTTTCTTGTTGGGCAGGACCAGGCCCTGGGACTGGGATCCCCTGGGACATGTCCCAAGCTGTGCTTCCTGAGGCGAGGGGCATCCATTCTGCAGAGTGCTTCCCCTCCTCTTGATGAGCTGTCAGCAGGTTGGGGTGTCCTGGTGAAGCTGGGAGGGGAGGGAGGGGTTGGCTGTGCACAGGGCTGGCACAGTGGGGCTGTGGTGCTTTCGTGAGCAGCTGCATCTGGGCAGGAGGAAAAGGAGAAAATGAGGAGCAGATGGGAGAGCTGAACAGTGAGTAGGCTTTGAGCTGACCTTTCAGAGCAGGAGGATCTCTGCATTACACAGCTTTTTAATTGCATATTAGGAAACATTTCTTCACTAAAAGGGTTGTGAAGCATCGGGCCGGACTGCCCAGGGAAGTGGTGGAGTCCCTGGAGGGATTTAAAAGATGTGGCCCCTGATTTAATGGTGGGCTTGGCAGTGCTGGATTAATGATTGGGCTTGATCTTAGAGGTCATTTCCAACCTGAATGATTCTGTGGTTCTAACCAATGATTGTGGAGTGCTCTTAGCAGTCTTGTCCCCATCTCTTTCTCTGCCTCATGCAGCAATGGATCTATACTTGCCTTCAAACTACTCAGTTGCTCTCCTACAACTCCTACAACTCCAATTTCTCCTCTTTCCCAGTGAGATGCTGCTTTTGTGGTTCACCAGAACCCATTCCCTTCTCTTCTCCATTTACTGGAGAGGCCTTTTGAAGCCAAAGTCTGTTTCTTGAGAGTTTAATCTACCACTGCTACTCATCCCTAAAATCATTCTCAACTACACCATGATGTGACATCCCAAATGCAAGATTGTCACTTCAAGTAGGAAAAAACCAAAAGAATGAAGTTGATTAATGAGGGGAGTTACTTCATGTGCATGTCTTCATTAATAGAAAGCAGAACAGGGAAGAGGTTTTGCAGAAGAAAAGTATGATATGAAACAGGGTTGTCTCCTATTTTATACATTTCCCTCAGAATACTAGGATTTATTTTTAGTTAAGCGGAGTGTTACTCATTTTGTCCCTCTGGTGTGTAATGTTTGCATTGTGAATTTTTAACTTGTGTGTTGCCTGGAAGACCACAGGCATCATCCTGCCCATCTTTTGCAGCAGGAGAACCTTTTGAGGAGGCAGGAAGAAAAGGCATCATGCTCTGCCTGCCTAGAATTAATGAAGCTTGTTACTGACAATAATTCAGCATTGAGTATCCAGCTCTGTGGTCCCCAGCACAGAAAGGATATTGATCTGCTGGAATGAATCTAGAGGAGGCCACCAGGATAAATAGAGGAGTGGAGAAGCTCTGCTGTGAGAAAAGGCTGAGAGAATTGTGACTTTTCAGCCTGGAAAAGAGAAAGCTTTGGGACATCCTCATTGCAGCTATGCAGTACCTGAAGGAGCTACAAGAGAGCTGGAGAGGGGCTGTTTACAACGGCCTGGAGTGACAGCACAAGGGGAATGGCTTCACACTGACAGAGGGCAGGGTTGGATGGGATATTGGGAAGAAATTCTCTGTTGTGAGGGTGGTGAGGCCGTGGCACAGGTTGCCCAGAGAAGCTGTGGCTATCCCATCCCTGGAGGTGTTCAAAGGCAGGTTGGATGGAGCTTGGAGCAACCTGGGATAGTGGAAGGCGTCCCAGCCCATGGCAGAGGAGCTGGGTTTAGGCAGCCTTTAAGGTTCCTTCCCACCCAGACCATTCCATGATTCTGTGACTAATAGTGTCCTTTTCTAATGACAGGTAACTGCACCAATATAATCAATGAATGGACTTAAGGTAAAAAAGAATCACAACACAGACACTGCTCAATGCTGGCTTTTCATTTTGGGGAATAAATGCTCTGTCACAATTGAAATACTCCAATACAGGCCATTCTCACGTATTTATTGTCCAACTCACACTGAGGAGCTATTGGAGCTAAGCAGGTCAGCATCTTCAGAAGGTTTTATTTTGGGAGCCTTGGACAGTGAGCTAATATCTTCCTTTGGCTGCAGCATTGTAAATCCAGATCTATCCACTGAAGTCAGCTGTAATGTATAAGCCAGAAATCAACTGGTAAGGATGGTAAAACTCTGGTTTTGATTAATTTTCAAGACATAAAGTAAAGCCAAATGTGTTTTTCTAGGCTGATGTCTGTTAGAGGAGTTGAAGAAGCATGTGTAGAAGATGGTTCCCTGGCATAAAAACCAGCACAGTGAAGCACTGGAACAGTGACTTTGGTTACAGTTCTAGACCTTGACTATAAACAGTGGAGTCTGGGGTTTTCTCCTCTCAGCAATTAAGAATTTCAGTTAGTAGACAGACATCTTAGGGAAAGTCTGTGCAAGCTTTTCGTGTGTGACCCATAAATATAATATGAATGTAGACAGAATGATGTGTGAGAAATGAGGAACACATGCTTTAGCCTCTTCCTGGTGGCAGCTCCTCCGTGCCACTGTGATTCCTTTTTTACCAGAAAGCTCCAAGGCATGCACTTAACCAGGCATTTTGGAAATGGCAACACCAGGAAACCACATATGGCATTAATAACAAGCTACTTTTACAAGAGAACTGTAGGAGTAACTTAAAATTGAACTGCCTGATGTCTTGATGAGTTTCCTCCACCTATGCAATTATCTCAAAGTGCTGATTGGATGTGCTTGAGTTGCAGCCTGGGAGAGTGGCTGGAGGAGCCCTGTGTAGCTCTGGGATTGCTCTGTGTGCAAACCAGAGCAGCAGGCAGCATTTTAACTCTCCAGCAGGTCTACCAGAAATCCCATGTAAGGTATGAGAGGCCACACTGTGGCCAGTCCTCATGGGCTGTGTGGACCCCAAATTTTCCTGGTTTTTTTGCAATAGGCAGTTGCTTTCCAGACCTTGGGTGGTAGCTCATGCATGGACACAGTTGCCTGTGGTGTCCAAAACACATTGCATGGGTGTTTTGGCTGGTTGTGCATTGCTAGACTTGATACTTTTAAACACTGTGTGGTGTGATGAAGGCTTCTGTTGGTGAGGTATTTCATTTTCTTAGCCAGGCTAATCAAGGCTATAACTGTAATTTAGGTTTCAGTCCTGTGTTTGTTCTATGTTTTACTCATAAATATTCAGACTGCAAGGAGTGTCTCCTGTGTGTGAAGTCATTTGCACACATACCTCTCCCAGTAAGAGCCCAAAAGACAGAAGTAACAAACATTCATTTTACAAGGCAAACTTTGTAGTTCCAGTCTTTTTCATTTTATTTTAATATCAGTTTTGTGGCCAATTCATGTAATTATTTGCCTAGAGGGAAAATCCTCTTTAAATAGGGAAAGCAGATCCAGTGTGTTTTCCTACTACATCCATTTGCTGCCTCTCTGATGTGGAAGCAACAATGATTTTTTGAAGCCCAGTTCTTCATGGCAGCAGTTTATTTTCCTTTTGATTTAGAGGTAATTCTTCCACAGGGATAATAAAAAGTTGTCTTATATCCCACCCAGCAGAGGAATTGCAGATGCATTTGTTTATCCTCTGTGATTCCAGTGGTTCTGGAGAGGGAGAGGAGAGGGCCTGGTGAAGGTGCTGACAGCAATGGCAAGGAGAACAGTGCAGCCCAAATTGCACTGGCAGAGGTTTGGTTTCTGGCTTCTCACGCAGCTTTTCCTCTGGTTTTGTGCTTTGAGTGTTGAGTGCAGCGGGTGGATCTGCATCTCTGTTTCCAGTGCATTTGGGTCCAGCCCTGTGGTACAGAGGCTTGGTGTCTAGGCAGAGCAAAACTGAGAAAACCAAGAAGTTTTCTCATTAACCACCAGAGAGAAGTAATCCAAACAGAAGCTGTCAATGACACTGGTGTGGAAAGACTATAAAGGCAGGAAGCTGAAGAAGTGTTTGCTTGTAACGCCAACATTCTTCCAAAATTACTTTCCTAGTTAAAAATTGCATTCCCAGCTCAGAGGCCATCACCTCTCTCATAGATGGATATTAAGAAAATATATCTAAAGCCCAACTGGACATCAAATGCTTGAAGAAAGCAGTTACACAGAACACACGGAACTCATTTAAGCCTCAGAAATTTGGGGGAAGTTGGGGGATTCTTACTTCCATAAGAGTACTTTGCTGTTTTCGAAGAAAACTGGTGCACTGTGATGGACAGATGAGTGAGTTCTTGCCTCTGAAATGGTGATCTGGCATATCTGCCCAAGAGCCACAGCAGTCTGTGCTGGAGAAGTGAACAAACTGGCTCTATTTTGGCATCTCCAAGTGACCTTCCTCAAAAACCCTAGCAGTGCCCTGTGCAGCCCCAGCCCAGTGTTTGTTTTCCACTCCTTTGGACCAGTCAGCGTTAAATTTGATTCCAGACATTTCTCTTGAGCATCTTTGAGAAGACATCCAAAACAAAGAGGAAGCTCTGTGCACAGACAGAAGGCGGCACATCTTGTGGTTAAAGAAGAGGCAGCTCCTACAGGGGAAAAGGTCCCTTATCTCATTTGAAACCCTGCAGAATGTGGTTGACATGTCTGGAAGACAGCTGGGAATTGAAGCACTCTGGCGAGCTCAGGCTAGCGATGCAAAGGAGGGGCTGAACAGTGGGCAGAGCCCAGTGCTGCCCCAAAAGCTTTCTGAGGATAGAGCTTGGATTTTTTTCTTTTTTTCTGGTTTTGTCTGTTCGTTTCTTTCTTTCCCAAGGCTTTCAGAAGTGCTGGGAGCGTTGGTGCCCTGTGGAAGGGAGATGGGCTCTCCCTGCAGAGGCTGGCTCTGTGAGGTCACCGGATGCCCGGCGGGGCCAGCCTGGCCTCCGATGTGGCTGCTCCCTTGCAGAGCCGTCTGGTTTGCATTATGGGTGAAGTTTTTAGCAAATTACTGCTCCTTTCTGCTCCATTTCCATCAAAGAATGGGCAGAGGCCTCCCAGCAGTCAGTGGACAGATTTTTTGGAACAGAGCACAGATCTGGGGGAGTTTTTTGTTAACACACGCTTGGCTCTTATCAGGCTGCTCTGCATCCTTTACCTGACACCTCTGTTGGGGGATTTTTTGCTGGCAGCCTGGGCTGTGGGACATGGGGTCCCCCTGCAGAATTATTTCAGAGCCTTTGAGGGTTTGGTGATGCTGAGCCCTGCCAGATTGTGTGGGCAATGCCCAGGCTGTGCTCAGGTGGCATTTTTGGAAAGAAACGTGGGAGAGGGGTGAGAGCTGGGTGGTCTCTGTGGGTGAGGAGGACTCGGCTCATCCCACTGCCCAGAGCAGCCCCATCTTTTGGGATCTCCCACAAGACTGGGATTGGATGTTACATGCAGGGAGGTGAGATTTTGGGGAACCCCTAAATGCCCTTCCTCATAAAAAGAAGTGGGGTTTTCTAGCTGGACAAGGACAGCCTG